>NW_024368818.1:2733937-3137426 GCF_014805655.1 Passer montanus
GTGCTCGGTGTGGCGGGCTGGGGCGCTGAGGGGTTCGGGGGAGCTGCTGGAGCTGCTCCTGTCGCTGTGTGCCGGGAGCCCCTCACAGAGTACGGAATGTCCTGAGCTGGCAGGGACTCGCAAGCGTCATCGAGTGCAGCTCCTGGCCCTGCGCAGCACCATCGCCAAGGGTCACAGCATGGGCCTGAGAGCGTTGTCCAAATGCTCCTTGAGCTCTGTCAGGCTGGTGCTGTGACCTCTTCCCTGGGGAGCCTGTGCCAGTGCCCAGCCACTCTCTGGGTGAAGAACTTATTTCTAATATGCAGCCTAAACCTCTCCTGACACAACTTCAGGCCATTCCCTCCAGTCCTGTCACTGGCACCACAGAGCAGAGATGAGTGCCTGCCCCTCTCTTCCCCTCTCGAGGAAGCTGTGGCTGCAGTGAGCTCTCCCCGCAGGATGAGCACACCGATGGGTGAGGAGCAGCTCCTCACACAGCTTCTCCACACTCTTCACCATGCTTGTTTACCTCCTTTGGATGTTCTCTAACAGTTTAATGTCTTTCTTGTATTGTGGCACCCAGAACTGCCCCCATCACTGGAGGTGTGCCCGCTCCAGAGCAGAGCAGGACAATCCCGTCCTGTGCCCAGCTGGCCATGCTGTACCTGATGCCCCCCAGGACACGGGTGGCCCTCCTGGCTGCCAGGGCACTGCTGACCCATGTTCAGCTTGTCACTGACCAGGACCCCCTGGTCCTGTTCCATGGCACTGCTTTCCAGCATCTCATTCCCCAGGCTATATGAACACCCCGTGTTGCCCTGTCCCAGGTGCAGAATCCATGTGCATGTGCTCATGGTAGAGGAGATCCGGTCATGCAGAGATCCACTTGTCTAATTCTGTCCCCGTTGCCACACATAACAACCCTCCTGCAGTTTTAGGGACATTTGGGCTATGCTGCCTCCCTGAGAAGCATTTCATGGCTTTTGCAGGTGCTGGGTCATGTCCTGGGGCAAAGTCTCTCCGAGCATGTTTGGTTTGGCTCCCTGCTTGCCCAGCGGTGAGTCTGCATAATGCTGGTCAGCCTCTGGTCCAGACCAGGGGAATCTCATGGACTCTGACATCAGCCTCTGCTGGATGCTGCTTACCACCTGCCCCAAAATGTGGGTGTTTTCAGCCTGGGTTGTTTGGGATCATATGGCAGATGGCCTGTCATCCAGGCCTGTGATCCTGCTGTGTCCCCAGGCCAGCTGAGGACACAGCTAGAGGAAGAGGACATGAGGCTAAGGTGAGCTGAGGGTCTCTGATATCTTGCCTAGCACATTCCTGGTACAGACTTGGAGCTGAGGGAGCTGGGGTTGTTTAGTTTGGGGAAAAGGAGGCTCAGGGGGGTCATTATTATAGCTCTACAACTGCCTGAAAGGAGTTTGTGGCCAGGTAGGGGTAGGCCTCAAGTTGTCCCATGGGAGGTTGGATTGTACATTAGGAAAAAAGTCTTCAGGAAAGGGTTGTCAGGCATTGGGACAGGTTGCCCAGGGAGATTGTTGAGTCACCATCCCTGAAGGTATTTAAAAGATGTGCAGACGTGGTACTTGGGGACATGATTTAAAGATAGACTTGGCAGTGCCAGATTACTGGTTGGACTCAATGATCTTAAAGGTCTTTTACAACCTAAGTGATTCTATGAACACATCATCTGCTCTGTTTTGCTCTATTTGAGCTCATACGAGCTTTATTTTAGGTGACATCCTCCATCTGCTGCAGTTCTCCCCACAGAGTGAGTGTGAGGAACAGGGTAGGAAAGCTGAAATATGATTGTGACAAGGGAACCATCCTGTGGAGAAGAAAATCCCAACCCTTCTTCCTTGTTTGTGTCCTCAGCTGTAAAGCCTGAGCAGATGCGGTGCTTGGAGCAGACTGGGGAACTGGGGGAAGAAATACAGAAGGAATAAGAGTTGGGAATCTAGCGTATGAGGACTGGAGGAGGGAAGGGACCATGAAGTCAGGTGGCACGAGTGCCAAAGGATGGGGAACCTAATGGCTGTGCACAGCACATTGCAGGGAGGGAGGATGCCGGGCAGAGCAAGGAGTCTGAGGAGTTCGTGCTGGTCCGGTGCAGATCCCCATGGCCCCGGGGGATGTCTCTTATCTCACACATCTGTAGCAGGATCTAGGGAATGACTGAATCAGTCACACCATCAAGAAGCAATGGCAAGAAATGAGCTTCTTTCCAGCGGGGAAGTCAGTCAGCTTCTAACAAGTACTAACCAAAATATGTGAAAGAAAATGTTGCTGTGGTTTCGGTTGTTCGGGATTTTTGGTCTGGGAATTGCAATAAAGAACCAACCAGAAAGTTAAAAAAGAAGTTAATAATGTTCCTTTTTTGTGAACATTTTTTTCCCTTTCCTGTGAAAACATGATATTGCCTCAGGCCACTCTAAAGCAGGTGAGGAAATAGCATGCAAGGCAGAAAAGTTCAGAAATGTTGCTATTGGCTATGCACAGAGCAAACATTCTTCACATTGGACTTTGTGCTATGCAATGCCAGTTTGAGATTTTAGCAGAGTCCTCTGGGAATTTCAATCCAGTTTTGGAAATATATAGATGGTGGGTGACTCAAGGCCAAGGGGCTTCTTGTTGTGTTGTATTTTTG
The DNA here is from genome assembly GCF_014805655.1 of Passer montanus. Lineage (NCBI taxonomy): Eukaryota > Metazoa > Chordata > Aves > Passeriformes > Passeridae > Passer > Passer montanus. The sequence continues at coordinate 2,736,567 of NW_024368818.1, forward strand.
ATGTCTTCTGACTTGACTATGAGAGGGAGGATTTTGAAGAGTCCTCTAGGAGAACTAGAGCTAGAAAGAGAGTGGGCTGCCTTTCAGATGTGTTGTTATAATTTTCCACTGTAGGAGGTGAAAGGTAAACCTGCTAAGAGGTAGATATATGCAACGGAGAAAAATTAAATCTGAAGATAAACATTTCCAGAGCAAAGTCCACACTGCAGCTGATAAATTTTAATAATCTGTAAACTGAAAGGGAACAAAACCTCAGAAAAATGAGGCAGTTCATTCCCTCAAGAAAAAAACAACACAGAACTACTTCACTACTTCTGCATGTAAAACCTGCAGAGGATTGTAAATCCCTCTGACTCTGATTGAAACTATTTCTTTAAGCTACGAGGATGTACTCAGAATTAAGTATCAATCAAGGAAAGACTTCACATAGCACTGTGAATACTCATATCCCTCTGAAGAACTGCTGAGTGAATGGGCCACATATCATTTTCTAACAAAGGCTGTTTCATTTTCCCATCCCACCATTCTGCTATAAGGAGTGGTATTTACCTCATCTCCAAGGTAAGTTGCTTCTCTTTGTGCAGCACAGTTGAAGTCAAAAGATCTTATGTTTATGAGCATTACACAGAAGTTATTTGAATGTATATTAAAATGAAGATAAATATGTTTAAATGTGCTTCCAGAGTAGCTCTGTGGTTGCAGGAATTATTCCCCTGAATAAAGAAACTTTGGAAACAGAAAGATTACTTTTTTCTCTAGACTTGTTGTAAGATGAATATGGTTTGCTTGAGGCACCATATCTAGAGGTCTCTTGGCATGGTCCAGTGGCAGTGGGATGCAGAGAGACTGTGATTTAAGAATGACACTATTTATGTGTTCTCAGCTGGTCCCTGACTGCATTGGTGGTTCAACAATCTTGCAACAAGACCAGACACATGTCTAAAAAATAAAAGGCCTTTCTACTTTCCAGAGTAAGGAGAAAAATTGTGATGAAGTTGGCAAGAGTTGTCAGGAAACTTCCTGCAGTTTTTGGAGAAGTCCCTCAGTTATGCATGGTGAACTGTCACATGTAAGGTAGGACAGAAGTAAAACATAGCAAAGAAGTAATTTTATGGTTTTTTGTACAGGTGAATCTACAAATGTGGATGAAAAAAGCAGGGGTTGGAAGAAGGGTCCAGATGGATGGTTGCACTAAGGATCAGCCCAGGCACAGTGGAAGTACTCCCTGTGTCTACTGTATTACTGCTCTAATCTTTTCTGCCAGTTTCCACTGCTCCAGTCCACTTGCAAGGTTGTATGGACCCCAACTCTTTTTTCTTCCTCACAACAATCACTTTATGCTTTCCTTCATCAAGCATGGGCTCAGTCTTCCTTTTTTCCTAAATCACAAGCGTGCCGCACAGCCAAGGGAGCACAGAATGAAGTACATGTGAATTATGCAGCCTGGATGCCAGAGGTGAGCTGCAGTCAGGATAATGTTTTCTTCATCGCTCTGTTTACTGAATCCTAGCTGGCTTGTAATGGTGCCAGTGTCCTCAGGAGCCCTTTCTAGGGATTTCTGGGAACCACAAAAACATGTTAGGAAGAGGATGGAGTTAATCAGTTGGGCTTTCCTGCTGCTATATTCAGCCCAGCAAGCCGCCTCTGACAGATGTTTCTGCTTTTAGGCCACAAGGAATGTTATTGACTGGCTTTCCCTGTGTTCAAGAAGCATGTAAAGCTATCAAAGGCTTGTTTTCCATAAGAGCATTTTCTTGTCAGGTGATGTTTTTCTATCTCAGGCACAGTGGTTTTTAATGAATTTCTCAATAGACTGATTCCCTGAAGAGAAGAAACAGAGGAAATCTGCATTAGTTGATTTTTTCTCATGTCTCTGGGAAACATGGGATGTAAGCAATGGTGAAGTTGCACAACAGAGCTGTGGGGAGCAACACACAGAGCCCTCTGCTGCCCATCAACCCTTCTGTCGACTATCCTGACCCACTTAGTTTGAATAAATTTTTCTGTATGTCATACAAAACACATTAGAGCCAAATCCCAGGTATTCCTTACACAGTTTGAGGCCAGTCAGTTCATATTGATACCGGGGTCCTGGATCTCTACCTATCTCCCATGACTTGCATGAAAAGAAGGGAAAAACCTGACTCCATAATCTGGTTGCCCATGAGCTCTTTCTGGGTGGGATAGGGGGAAAGGAGGACTTTTGCACAACCCCTCCATGGGCTGTAAGGTAATGGAGACTCCCTCTTCTGGAAAACACCTCTTTTCACCCCATTGCTGCATTCACCCTGGAGGATTTGCTTACCCATACGTTCAGCTTACCCAGCCATTGGACAGGATCAGATGAGGTTAAAACAAAATGGCCCCAGTTCTCCTTTTCACCATAGTAGTTCCCTAAAGTGAATAGAGATACTCCTCAGTTCCCCAGCTCAGCTCTGGGAAGGAACTGTCTGCTGGAAGGACATTGTGCCAAGCAGTAGGACAGAAGGCAATGGATAGAAACTGATGCACAGGAAGTTCAGATGTACATGAGGAAGAACTTTTTTTACTGTGCAGTGATTGGAAAGGAACAGAATGCCCACAGAGATTGTGGAGTCTCCTTCACTGAAGATATTCAAGAAGGATCTGGATGCAATCGTGTGCTGCGTGCACTGGGATGGCCCTAATTGAGCAGAGAGTTGGTCCAGATCACCCCCTGTGATCCCTTCCAGCCTGACCCATTCCATGACTCTGTGATTGATGGGTTATGCTCACAGCACAGGCAGTTTTCAGAAGGGATATAACACCCAGCATTATGTCTACTCTCAAGTGGTGCCTTTCCTAATAAGCCACAACTATTTGTGCTCGCAGCGCTGGCCTCTCAAGGCATCACATGATGTGGGTCAATAAGGGCCGCAGTTATCCATCTGACCAAAACTGCAGGTGCAAAATTATGCCTGCAGCTATCTGAGGCCATAAAAGCAAGGTATCTTCTGAAGCTGCCACTCAGTAGCTCAGTGGACCCTTCCTCTCCCAGCCAAGCCCCCATGGGATGCTTCTCTGGCACGTGGTCTATTCCCTTGGATGAAGGAGAAACACAATCGTACCCTTCCTTTCCTGGCAGCAGTGTCTAGGAGGGTTGGTTTCTTTTGTGGACCATAACTATTGTTACAATTGCTGCTTCATCAGACAGAATTATTAGTCTGTCAGTAATGCATTAGACAGCAACACTAGTCTCAAATGCCTGTTAATTATCTAAATAAGCAAATTTACTTCCTTTCCCACCATGGTCACTCATGTCTTATGTCATTTGTGCAGCTGAGGATGTGATCCTTCAAATATCCCTGCAAATAGTTGTTATTACAAGGGTTGTGCCCTCAAAGCACAGAGGCTGCTGATATGAGGGGAAGATGCTGGACTAGTTCCTCAGGGCCTGATCCAAATCCTTTTGAAATTTGTAGAAAAATGCTCTCAGTCTTTCATGGCTTTGAATTATATAATCAGATAGTAACTTTTTCCAGGCAGGAATTTTGCTTCAAACATCACTTGAATACACTTGAGAGATCTGGCAGTTGATAAAATACTCAGCCTTGAGCCAATACAGCCTGTGAAAGCCCTGAATATATTGGTGTTTTTTGCAACATAATAGTATTTTTCCTGGGGAAAGCAACAATCTGATCTGCTTGCTTATCCAGAGTCAGACCTGAAGTAGTTTTTCACTTACTTAGAGACATCCAAAACATGAAAATGTGGTTGTCAGTGTAAGGGTTTGGGGCAGCAGATGTCCACAGGGCTTTAGTGCATGTCCTCTGCCTACTGCACAGTCAGAGTTCAGTGTCTCCTCATTTAAATGCCAGCACTCTGCTCCAACAGGCAGAGCTGCCTGCCTGCTCCACCTAACAGAAGGCAAAATCCCAAAACAGTGTTGTACCAGTGTCATGGGTTAAAAAATGGGATGGCTTCCCTGCAACGCTGTGTTTCCCACTGCCTCCATTGCCCCAGACCTTCCTCCAGGCTGCTGTGAGTGGGCTGTGGCAGTGAGCTCCCTGCCCATGAACCTTCAGAAGGTAAATTTGTGCCTTGAAGCCACAGCTCACAAGAAGATACAGCCCAGAAGCAGGTCCCAGGGGTTGAGTGTGGGACAGGATGGCTGTTGCTGACATGGAGGCAGCAACCCTTAGGTAGGGACCAGGTGACCCCAGGGGTGGCTGGTGGTGCACAAGGTACCCAGAAAGCTTCATCCCACCAGTTTGCATCATCTCAGGAGTGTGCTGGGAGACAGCTCCTCTTTGTCTCCCACCTAATGAAGGGTTGAAGAAGAGAAGTTCCTGTCCCTCCACCAGCCTGCACTTGAATTAAATGCCCAGCAGTTTCTTAAATTTCTCCCTTTCTGGTTTAAATCTGCATAGCATAGCTGTTGGAGGACTCTGAGATGAGGAAATCACAGAATTTCTCCACAAGGGTGCCATTTCATACAATCTCAAAGTTTTCTTGCAACAGTATTCGTTTTACTCAGGGAAGTTACCAAGGACATAATGAAAACCATCCCAAAGCCCAGGAGATTTTTTCCTCCTCCCAGAGATTTCCCATCCCAGGTGTGGCTGATGACCCAGCACACAGCTGTAGGGCTGCAGATCTGAGGCTGTAAAAAGAAAACCGTGTGCGTTTAGTGAAAGCAGATAGGGCCATCTAGTGACAAGAGAAACTTGTGTTCTTCATTCCCTTCTTCATCCGTCCTTCCTTTCACAAGCCCACGAAAACCTGTTCTGGCCACCAGGGCAGCCTCTCGCCCAGGGATGTGCGTGGCTGAGCCTCATGAGGTTCACACTGGAAGCTGGAGCTTTGCATGGTCCTCAGCAAAGCTTTTGCGAGCACGGTTGGCAGTGCCAAGCAGAAAGGCCACTTGGATCTCTGACAAGATCTGGGTTTGGGAAGAGCCCGTGGTGGCTCACGGGCAGTGCAGGGGGCCAGGCGCAGGCAGAGCTTGACCCGGGATCGACCGTGGGAAATAGAAATAGGGCTCTTGTGTTTGTTGAGAGATGGTTTTCCCAAGATTTTTTTTTTTAAACTGCTGTCGGCAAGCAAGGAAAAATTCAGGACAGGGAAGATGTTTCTTAGGAAAAAACGAAAAGAAAAGAAAAGAAAAGAAAAGAAAAGAAAAGAAAAGAGAAAAGACCACTTTGTTTCAAAATATGCATTAATTTTATTTCTTGAAAATAATTAAGAGATTCTACAAATTGTGGAAATTGTGTCCTTTTTAAGTAAGAAAGTACTTATGCATGGCATTCCCTCTGACCTAAACAAGTCTTGCATAATATCATTAACATAATGAAAAAAATTATTTATTGTCAAAGGAAGCATTTTTTTCCTTCTTCCTTTTACTTCTCTCTTTGTCTAGCATGTCCTTCCTTTCCTCTGAAGAATTCACGCTACTCACCTTGTTATCAGTTTAGCTAATTACATTACTGCACTTCCCAGCAAATTAAGATCCAAAGCCTGCCGGTTTACAGTAAACTCCACAAAGAAAGGGATAATGAGGTTACTTTGCAGGTTTTGTTCCTTGGGTAATTTCCATACACTTGGTTTATAAAGCGGGAGATAAGGTAGCTGCCATCGCTTTTATGTTACCCTTCCCAAGCATAGTCCAGGTCTCTCAGCACTTCTGGGAAGGAAGAGATTCTCCTGTTGAAGACCCAGTGGTGAGGCCATTTTCCCCAGGGTAGAGAGAGCGACCATATGTGTGCTGAAAGCAGAGCCAAAACAGGGATCATTTGTATGCCTTAGGCTGTATCCATGATGCTCAGGGATGGAACAAAGTGGTTCTGTTCCAACCACAAAGCCCTCAAGCCCAGGTCTTCTACTTATACCATGAGATTCCCCCATGAACAAAATACAGTGTGCTGTGTCACCTTGTGCTGGAAGCAGAAACCACTTCCAAGTACCTGAAATGGATGAGGGGTGCATGGTAGCCCATCAGAGTGTGCTTTCAGAGCATGAGGATGGAGATACCTGTGGGAGTGTGGCATGACACTGTCTGAAGATGTGGGGCTGGGACCACCACGCCAGGTCTGCACTGAACCAGCACCAAACCTAGCTTGGAGCAGGTAGGGACAGACTAAGCTGTACCAAGCTCTGCTGGGAGAGGAAAGGACCTGAACTCCATTTTTGTGGGGAACTTTCAATTACAAAGTTTGGTTTGACTCAGAATGGAAAGAAACCCAACATCATCTGAACCACAAAACACCTCAAAGCAGTCTGTTTGGGATCAGTCTCCTTGTTTGGATTATCCTCTGATTTCTGCTTTTCTTTTGAAAATAAAAGCCAACATTTTGCTTTTGTTGTTCCCACAGAAAGGTTACTTTCTATTAGATAACATTTTTTGGACATTTTCTACTTAGTGGTTTGTTCATACCTGCAGTCCCAGTCAGAAACTCAGCATTAACATTCTGGTTATTTCACACATCCCTAATTAAGCTAAGGTGGCATGAGTGGATGTAATAAGACACCAGAGTGAAGGGCATGGAAGGAGAACAAGGACAATGCAGTCATCAAAGAAAGAAAAATGTTTTTGTGCAGGCTTACAATTTAAACCAAGGATTCCCTACAATTATTACCTGATTGTGGTCAATCTCTATCACACTTTGCTTTGATTGTTTTAGGTGTTCCTCTTCCCAGATCCTCTCAGCTCCCTTTGGCCATTTGTGGGTGAAAAATGCACCCACATTTTTAGCTTATTCAGAAATTTGCATACTGAAGTCTGGGGCAAGAGACTGTGCTACATGTTCATCCAGCCCTTGGCATCCCCCAGTAGGGATTCCAGTCTTTCACTGGGCTGTTACAAGCACAGAACAAGTGCCTCAGCAGTGCCTCAGAGAGTAAGAGTCTCCCTTACTCTCTCATCTGAAGGTGTTACTCTGGTCATGGTTAACCAATTGTGAGCCTGGGAGTGACAAATCAGTTCAGTCAAGTCACTTTAATCACTTTAGAGTCATGTCCAACAACTCTATCTGTCCCACAGTGCTGGCTGTGACACTTAGTCAGGGTCAACATTAAATTAAAAGGCCTAATTCTGAATGTATTGAAACAGAAAGCTCTCTGTGAAGATGTAGTCCACCAGACCCCCTAGCTGCTGGAAGCTGGGCAAATATGTACTATGCTTTCTGGAAAGGACTCCAAACAAAAGAGTTTTCTGTTGAAAAGTCTCCATATCTCCATCACAGTAAACAGAAAAATACAAAGCTCTTCTTCACTTCGCATCAAGCTGGCAAAACCAAATACTTTTCACTATTCTACCTCATATCAGATAGTAATTCTGTCACTGCAACCGACTTGGATGATAAGTGACCAACCAGATTTACTCATCAGGCTCTCTGGCTCTCTACTTTGGCCTCCATTTTCCCTGCCAACCTAAAAGATGTTGCTGTTCTCCACAGCAAACAGCTGCTATGCCTCTAATGGGTGTCTTAAATCATCTGCCTCCAAGGAAACTGCCTTTCCCTGCTGTAGCAGATTTTGGGGAGTAGAGGACTGAGTCATTCATGCTCTTGGGAGAAGTCTTCTTACCTCATTAAGAGAACTAGCTCTCTTTACAGATTTTAATTGTAATTAGCACATCTGGACCACATAGTTTTCCTCTTATATCTCTCCTGTTGTCCATGCTGCCCCTGAGTTCTGCCTACTGTCTTTCCTTGTGCCATCCCTGGAAGTGTTCAAGGCCAAGTTGGATGGGACTTTGAATGACCTGATCTTGTGGATGGCGGGGTGGGGGGGGGTTGGAACTGATGATTTTTAAGGTCTCTTCCAACCCAGGCCATTCTAAGGTTCTATGTTTCAATGATCCAAAACCACACACAACGGTGCTGCTTGGGTGCCCATCAGACCAATGCTCTCTGCAGCTCCAGTGCCAAGTGACAAACACCTGCTGAGCCGTGTGCTGCCCAGGAGGGGCATGGAGGGATGGCAGCAGGACAGGGAGAGCTGCAATCAGCTTGAGTGTGGTTTGCAGGCAGAAGGACAGATTGTATCAGTTAGCTGATGATAAGCAGGGTCAGCTGAATCACTGAGCATTCACTCAGAGGCATATTTACAGCTTTGCCTTACTCAGAGGGTGCCGTGTCGTGTACATGTGCACAGCGATGTGTTGCGGTGTTTGCAGTTGCCCTTGTGAAAGCGCCTGTTGGTTGAGTTTGCTTGTTTTCTGTGCTTTGGTCCATTGGTTTGCCACCAGCTTGCAGCTCTACCTCCCACATGAAAGAGTCCTGCTAAATGGATGCCATGTCCCTGTTGAGAGGAATGAAACAGCAAAGCTTCATCCAGCACAGACTCCCTTTTTCAAAAATTTTCTTAGCAGAGTCATATGTTTTCAAGGAATAAAATGATGATTAATGATGATAATTCCTGGGATCTGAGTTGATGAGCATGCCACTGAGCCCAGCAAAGCCATACCAGTACAAGCCAGTTTAAGCAGAAGAGTCTCTACAGGCTCCAGCAATGGGATGGATCTACACTTGTATCCCCTCCCGCACGCAACTTCTGAAGCTTGTAGGTGATTTCACTGAGCTTTTATGACAACAACAAGGGAAAAAATCCTTGGGAATTAACATTGCTCAGCAAGACACAGCCTGCAGCATATTTTTTATGGCAAAGAACTCTCAGCATTCCTGGCTTCATTTCCTTAGTGCTCACAGCATTCTGCCTTTATGGCAGGGCTGTGCCCAACCTCAACATGCAAGGCCACATCCTGGGCTCAGTCAGATCACTGGGGTAGCAGAGAGCTGGGATTCGAAAGCCTACATGAGTTAAAACAAGGCTAATTTGGGCAAGCTAACAGCTGAGAGCTTGCTCTTACAGCCGGCATTGTCAAGGCACAAACCCACTGCAAATTCAGGGTACCAGTGACATTGAGTGGCTGGTGGGAAGGGCTTCATCAGTGTGTGGCTGGGACCACAGTCAAACACAGAGAGACACCACAGTCTCAATGGCTTTCAGCGCTTGAGCTGATGTGCTGCAGACCAGCTTGGCTACCTCTGCCCAGTGCTGCCCTGTGCGGTACCCTCAGATACATCTGCTCAACCAGCAGATACATGAAAAGCTGCTGTCACTTATATCCCTAGTGTCAGGTTTCCTGGGCTGGTGGCCAGGGGTTTTCCTTATCAGTAGGTACTTTATAATGTAGCACTTCTCCTCATATCAAAAGGAAGGAAATTGAGAAATACATTCTCAAACAAAGGGATTTGTTTCTAAAAAGTCCATAATGCTGGTAGAGGACCTAATGGCAGGGTATGGATTGCAAAGCATGTGATGAGAACAGTTGGTCATGAAAATACAGCATTTTGGAGGATGAGGTATAACCCTACAGATCTGGAAATAATGCAAGATCTTTGGAAACCAGAAACAAACATTAGAGCTTATTTTCTCCCAAGGCAGTTGAACATTAACAAAGCTCACATTGAGAAGATTTGTGTTGCTGGCAGGAGGAGTCTGATGCTCTCTGCAGTGTCCCTTTCCCTTCCATCCAGGCTCTACTGTTGTCTCACTTTAGCTGCATGGGGTAGGGGGACTCTTGTCTTCTCTACTGACATGGTTAGGTAAATCCTAGAGGATGCCCACTATCCGTATCAGAGGAAAACTGGATGGTGCATAGTTGAAATCTTCTGAGAGATGAGATTACTGTGGCTGAGCCTGCCTTCCCCTGAGCAGGGATTTCTATGAGTCACAGCATTTTTTTATTCCAGCCTTTACTGAACTTGGCTGTTCCCCAGTTATTTTAGCTCAGATTTTTCTGGGAAGTGAGGTTTGGCTTTTGCAGACATGCTGTCTATCTCATGAGTTTTTACCTTGCTCATTCACAGGCAAAGAAAGTACCATTTGTTGTATGAGCATATGAGACAAGCAGCAGCTTGTAGTTTCATTATTAATTATTTACCAGACAAAGAAACCTACCCCATCTGGGAATTTTATATTTTCCCAGGGTAATGAACGGATACTCATGACGTGAGTATGCAGGAGTGACGTTGGTATTCCCAACTGTTGGACAAAGAGTTATCCATTGCAACAAAATCATTAGAAATTACTTGTCTATGCAGGGAACCTGGTCATAACCCTTTTTGAGATGTTCCCATGAAGAATTGCACCCTGCAGGAAGCCAGTCTGGCAGGTACAGTAACCCTGATAACACTGCCCACATTGTGGCAGTTCAGTTCTGAATTTTAACAAGCTGGACTCTGCCTGCACATTTGAAAATTTACCATCCACTTGCAACTGTCCTGCTTGGGATTTAAGTTCACTTGGTAAGAGTGAGTCAATCCCTCCTTAGCTCTGTTGTGCTGCAAACCCACAGGCCAGCTGGAAATATTTGTCTTTGAGCACAAAAGGAGGTGCACAAGCTTCTCGATGATCTCATGCTGCCGAGCTTTCCCATTTCTTCTGTTTGCATCAAGACAGAAGGACATTGTCCTCAGTCAGTGTCAGTCTTGGTCCCTCAGATGACAGTGGGAGGATGGTGGGTGCAGCTGGGATGAGCTGCATTTCTCTGCAGGCATCTCAGTGCACAGCTACTTTTTGCACAACATTTTTGGCATAAGATTTCTTGGAAAATGTCTTTGTTTCTGTCACAGGAGCAGAGAGGGACCAGAGTCAGCAGCTTCAGCCAGATCTTTCACTGCTGTAAATAGTCATAAGTTCATCCCACCACCTGTTATACAAATTTCCTCACCTCAACTCTTGTCACCCTGCAGGAGCTCACATCAGAGAGTAAAACCAGCCAGCCTGAGGCAGAAGCATCATGTAACCAAGAATCCTCTGACTGCTGTTAGGATAACATAGCAATTTGCCATCTTCCTTTTCCTCTCTTGCCTGTAATTATGCTTCAGTCACTGGTCATCTGTTCTCTTCAGACCTATAATCCAGCAACCTTTCCGGTCCTGTCACCTACAAGTACTTATTTGTTTGCACAGTTTGGAAGGCTTAGGCTTCTTTTTCTGCTCTTTCGGGAAGACACAAACTGCAGCTGTCAATATAACACTGATAATGTGCCTCACTTAGAAAAAAAAATCAATAGGTGCTGTAAGTGTTAACCATATGGGCATGACGGTAAACATGCTCTGAAAGCCCCAGGAAATGCTAAATGAAAGCTGCAGTGGGGAAGGCAGCAGGGTAGCCATGACTCAGTGCAGGCAGAGATTCCCCTTCGTGTTGTACGTGTAGTGATGCCCATCTCTGACATATTTAACAAGATATAAAGTTGTAGTGTCCTGTATGGTCACTAAATTGTCTTCTGTAAGCATCTATGCGTATTTGACTTAGGCACCTTTCTAGCAGAGTGGAAAGCATTTGTAAGGAACCATAAAAAGTCATTACATATGCAGAACAATTGAACCTCCTCAGCATCTGTGGTAGGAAACACATCTGTCTTCTGTCCCTTTCTTTCCTAAATGTCTCCCTGAATCAACTTTTATGGGAGGGTCGTAAATATCCCTTTCTGTTCGAATCCAGGAGTTAACAATACCCCCTGTGACCATAAACACAAGATGTTTCATTGAGGAAAGAGGTGCACTCAAGTAAGCAGAGATCTTTGTGACAGTTGCTGCCAGTATGGTCCCCATGCACCGCTAATCACATTAGTGGGAGAGCACGGAGGTGGCCAGCAGACAGCAAAAGAAAGAGGGAGAGAAAAGCAAGACTAATCTTGTTAAAAGGGAAGCAAAGATAGACGCTACTTTTACACAGAAGCTTATAACGTCCCCTTTTTCCCAGGGCTGGAATCACCTGGATGCTCTCTGAGCAGCACGGCTGCTGCTGCTGCTGTTGTGGAAACAAACAGCCCACATATCTTGAGTTACTGAGGGCTGCTTTTTCTTACAGCTCTTTGCCATCCGTGGTCTCTTGGTTTCTGCACAGGAAACCTTGAATCCTTCTTGAAGTAGAGGTTTACTTGCCTCCAGATGATTTTAAAAGCAGTACAACTGGTTTTAATCCCCTGCATGAGATCCTTTTCCACCACAGGAGGATCCACAATTTTCAACAGATAAGACAAATGCCTGATAAAAAATATTCATGTGTTTTCTCATTCTCCTCTGGAGAGGCAATGTCAAATGTTCAAAGATGCCTTCTTCCTAAAGGAAGTCTTTTGCTGTCTAGTTGCGAGGGTGATGGACAGATCCCAAATGTGCACTTTTCTTACTTGAAGAGGCACAAAATATCCCCCAAACTGGGAGCTAAGGATTAGGCAAGCATTGACTAAACGACCTCTGGTAGTCCCCCCAGTAGAGTTTCATCCTTTAGTCCTGGCACAGTACCTTCCCCTGCTGTAAGCCATGATGCAGATATGTTGTCTCAGGGCTGAGGTGCTCTCTGTGCACTCTGTCTTCCCACACAAAGTGAGAAGGGGTGAGGGAGAGGGGTGCAGGAGGAGAGCTGCTCCTGACCAGACACACACTCATGGAAGCATAGGCACCAGAACCTGTACACAGCCCAGTGAGCAGGATGCTGTGACAATGTGTTGAGGTTCTCCAGCCCAAAGCCCACAGCACCCAAGCCAGTGAGCTTCCAATTCAACTAAGCAAGACTAAGCTTTGGGGAAATATTTTCATCTTTTGGGGAACAAGAACATGGAAGGGCTCAGAGGCATGTCAGGGTGACTCTCCAAGCCAGTGCTGGAGGGTTGAGGGGTACAGCCTTTCTGAGTACTTCTCCATCAACACAGTTCCTTCTCCCACCACACATGACTGTGTACCTAGAAGAATTGTGTTAGTGGACCCCCTCCCACAGAGTTTAATGTTAGAAGGGAAAACAGCACCTTAATATCTGAAAGGAGCCTTAACCCATTTTTTTTGCCCAGCCTGTTTATTCAGCATTGTACTACAGAGCTGAGAGTGGATAAACAAAGTTCTTGCATCAGTGGTTGTGATGTCTGCTGCTACAAGTGCTGGTGCCTTGCCAATTAATCAAATGGAGCAGGGGAAGGATAACCTGACAGATGGGCAGGAGAAATCCTTGATGGAAAATCTGACTTGTTGCTGCATGAGGTAGCAGTGGCAGGAGGGAGCAAAAAATGAAGAAACAAGTGGAAATCTAGAGGCAAGGACAGTGTTGATGTCTTCATAGCTGAGAGCCCATGCCCAGTCCGGTGGGGATCAGCCACTTGTTGCCTTGATATTTCATAGAGTTCTTAAATACCAAATACAAAACAGAGACCCTTCTGGCATTAAGGCAATGATTTCACTATGGGTTAGTGGTGGCTAAATGAGCTGGGAAGTGGCTGTTGTCAGTGTCCTGAGGCACTTGAGCTCCCCTTGCCATCAGAGCGGGCCTTTCAGGAGGGGCAGAAGCACTGGTCAGGAGTGGAGCCCCTGGGGAGAGGAGAGATGGGCTGCAGGTAGAAGAGAGGCTATGAAGGAAAAGCTTAAGCAATGCTTTCAACAATGTTTGGGAAAGGTGGCTGGACTGGGGACACAGTTCTGGTTAGCAGTGTCTGTGCAATGCAGAGACCCCTGCAATGAAGAGGACCCCAGGCAGACACAACATTTCTGATCATCAGACAGCAGGACCACTTGGTACCCAGTTAACTGAGGGGAACCTGAAATCCTTGCTCTCCCAAAAGATGGATGTTTTGTTCATTTTCCCAGTCCTAGGAATGGATCAGTGAGACCAGGACCCTCCAACCCTGCTTCTCCACTCTTCTTTCTGCTCCATTCTCTCCCAGGAGGGACAATGCTGCACCCCAGACTGGGTGGCATCAGGGGTACCTTCCCTAACCCCTGCAGCCCCTCCTACCTCACATGATCTCGACATTGACCATTTAATCATGTCTGGGGGAGAGCCTGAGGCCCACACAGAAGAGGGAACCAGGAGCTGTGAGGGGAAGAAAAGGCAGCAAAGGCACCAAAGGAGATGGGGCTGCAGATGCCAGGAAACAGAACAAGGAGGTGACTGAAAGGAGGAGGAAGAACAGCCAGAAAAAGGTGCTGGGAAGCTTGTTTGGGTGCTGCACAAAATCAGCATTTATTCCTGTGCAAGCCTCTTGCAGGCTGCAGGGAACATCCTGGGTGTGCAAGTACACAAATGCACACTGCATTTCAACTGCAAAGGCAATGGGCAGCTGAACCCACACCCTACTCACCTCTTCTCTAGGGGTATGTCTGGATTACTATTACTATTATGATGATTATTGCTGGTTGTCATAGTAGTACTTCTATTAATAATATTACTATTACTATTATTATTATTATTATTGTTGTTGTTGTTGTTGTTGTTGTTTCCTGATTTTCCCAGGAATATGGACTTTTGCCTCATGCAGGCAAGAAAATAATCTGAGATTTGTCTTAGAAAGAAAACACCTTCCTTTTTGTTTTGATGATGTCTGTCCCTCAGTGACAATTCATTCATCCCCTTGGCTAAGACAGCATATTGATCTTTCCCCTGGGCTCTGACCCCTCCATGCCTTCTCTGTTTACAGAGTTATCTTTAGCATTCCTGCCTCCTCCTCACTACTCAGGGGCAGCAAACATTTCAGGTAAAATTGATCCAGTGGATACAAGGAAAGACATCATAAAGGAACCCAGGGCGCGAGGCCATTCGTGGCCTCTCTGCCATCACATAAGCCTGCTGAGGGTCAGTTCAGCATTAACTGGCTCCTGAGGTGGGTTCTCATAAAAAGCAGTGCTGAGCAACTCTCCCAGTGCAAACTGGGGTGTCAGTACAATTATCATCATTGCTTTTGTGCAATGAACTGGACAAACCCTAATTCCACCTTTCTCCTGAGACATGCTCACAGGTTTTGAAGGCTAGACAAATGATGCAGACCACCCAGCCTGACCTGCATTGCAGAGCTCAGAGCCTCTTACCCTTAGTTACAGCTTCAGCCCCCTGGTTTTGTGCAAGTGCACAAGTTCCACTTGCAGAAGTGCTACAGTACTCTTCTCGGTGTTGTCAACACCTTCATCAGATCTGCCTACAGCTATGCAAGGGCTACTCAAAACAAATGAACTTTTCTTGGGGACATGCTGTATCCTTTCTATTTGAAACCATAATAGGGTACAAAAAGGGTATATTAAAGTAACTGCTTTCAGGTCCAGTCCCCCTCACTGTTCCCTGGTCCTGTAGACCATATTCAGATGGTTGCAGATTGATACTGGAAACCCATCAGTTCTCTCAGGGAAATTACTTCACCTTGGGCTACAATGTCAAGCTCCTATGTAAGTATCCTGTTTGTCATCCTGAAATGTCACATTTTCTCCTGCAGAGTGGCCTAAACTCAGCCACAGGGGTGAGGTGCTGGTGCATGACTTCCCTCTCAAAGCAAGGGGAATGTTTAACCTTCAGGCATAGCCCTGCTTAGCGTGGCATTACCCAATTCCTTGCATGACTCCTTTGCCTGCCTTTCCCCAAGGTGTGTGGGATCATAACTCCAGCTGTGCTGTGCTCAGAGGAAGTGGTGGGGAGTGTGGGAGGGGGAACTACCCACAGTGGACCCCACAAATTACAGGCAGTGGCCTCAATCTCTGCGCAAACAAGTGAACTTGCCAGAACAGTATAAACCAGTAAACTGACCAAAAAAAACCACCCCCCCCAAAAAAAACCCCAATTCCATATGTCCAAAAATCATGTTTTGGCCAACTCTAGGTGATGGTAGCTTCAAGCATCATTAAGTGAGGACTCCATTCCCAGCAGCTGTGGGCAGCTATTTACTCTCCAGCTCTCAATCCTCTGAGGCACTTGAGCAGCATGCAGCTGCTGCAGGTAGGCTGGCAGGAAAGCTGCTGGCTGGGTTGAGGTCTGCTGGAGCAGCTCAAGGGCTGTTTGCTTGCTGCTTGTTCTAGGCAAGCTCATCTCAATTGACCTTCATTTCTGCAAAGAAGAAAAATCATCTAATGAATTTGGATTTACAGGAGTTTTCCCTTCACTCTATTTCTGTGTGGATTTTTATGTCTGCTTATATGTACAGTTTTTGCTGCTGTCGTTTATATTAGAGGAAACCTGTTTTCTAAGGTGTTGCCCTGGGTGGGAAAGTCTGTGAAAGGCGGTTGTGATTTCTCCCAGGGAAAGGCCAAAGCAGTTTAAAAAGCATGTTGGTAGGGCCAAGCTAACTTGGTGCACCCCACAGCCATCTCCAGCTTTTGAGTACTTTTGAAGCTCCAGTAATGAAAACTGCAGGAGCACCATTCCCTGGGGAGTAGTGGGGACTGATAAGGGTGATTGACATGGGGGCCCAAATACATAAGGGAGATATCAGTGATTGAGTATTATTTGATAAATATACCAAAGAACCCCAACTCCAAAACTTTATGGACTCTAATAAAGTGATGTTCCTGATCATACATAACTTAGCAGAATTTGTTTGTCCACAACTTCTCAGGTAAACATGTCAAATGCAGCCTAAACAGGCTGCTACTTCTGGCCCCAGCAGGGCATATTCATCCGGGACAAGGAATAGTCAAGTAATTCTGCAATACAATTCTCTTGACTAATTTAAATAAAAAAAAAACCAAAAAAAAAAAACCACCAAAAAACCAAACCAAAAGAACCAAACAAAACCCAATGGTCAACACAGGGACTGGGATGCCTGAGGAAACAAGACTTCTGTTGGTGCTTCTTATGCCATTCTCCAACCTGCAGGCTTTACTAGTTCATGCTTTTTCAGCACTTTTGTGACTTCTCACTGCTTATTTGGTCTTTCTGGTTGTATTTGCAGACACACCTCCATTAAAATAACAATTTCTACTTTTCATTTACAATCAGAGCTAATAAAAATCCTCTCTTTGCATACCTTGGTTCCTCAAAAGCTTCTCAATTTATGTGTTTTCAGACTTTGTTCCTATTTTTCATCTCTCATGCTCAAACAGAAGCTTTAATGTATTAACCATGTGCTGAGAGGAGGAGGCAGCTGCCACATTGGCCAGCTTCAACAAGTCTCCATTTTATCTTGCCTTCCTGGGCAGATCAATATAGTCCAAGTGTCTCGCAATGTACTCCAAATGTCCTGTTCCAGTCTGAAATACTGCTGGCATTTTGATTTGAATGGCTCTGAAAGCTTTGGGGCTCATAGAAAAAAAACCTGAGAATGGCTATGTGCTTCTTTGAGGCTACTGTATTTACCCCTGTGCTGCTGAAACCAGCAGTTCTGGGATGACACTCTGGGTCTGCATGCTCTGCTCCAGAGAGGGTGGCATGCAGAGTGCTGGGCTCAGTTGGATCTGCCTGGGCTTGGCTCTCTACCCCAGAAGTCTGACCTTGCAGGTGTCTGCTGGATTTACTGCTAAATTGTTTCAGTGGCTGAATTGCAGGAAAAAAACCCAACTTTATTTTTAGAGCCCTTATAGCCAAGACCAGTGAGAGCTATGGAGGTTTTGATGCACCAAAGGGCCAACAGCAGGCTGGACACCACAAGACATCATAGATGCTATGCTGTATTCCAGCTCAGAGAAAGTTAGTGGGAGAAAACAGCTTATGGTAAAGATCTAACCTCCAGACCCATGAGCACAATTGCCCTGCAATATAAAGGCTGCATTCTGTACTGCTACAAGTAAAGAAACTTCTGGGAATGAACTTCCAGGGCTTTGGGACAAGACCCAGACTCATAGTGTTTGTTTTATTGCTGTCTTTGGGCCAATATTTACCAGTGCTTATTAGTTGCTTGAAAGGAAATTAATTGCATAAAAGTCATGTTGCCTTTCAGACTCTAACGTGCTTGGGCAAGTCACTTATCTCCTCTAGGATCCCTGCATGCATCAAGCATCTGACGCAGCACACAGGGAATGAAGCCATTGCATCTCAGAGGCAAAGCTCACTGTGGATCTGGCTCCTTGAACTGCCACATGCCTTCACTTCCAGAGAAGTGGTTTGGTGGTCCATGAAGGACACTCAGACCATGTCAGGAGGTCCTGTCTCCACAGTATCTAAAAGTTAGGAGTCTAATTTCAAACCAAAGTGTAAATCCATGGGCTAACACTTATTAGCTAGTGAAAAAACTCTCTACAGTTTCCTCAAAGGAGATTCTAGAGAGGTAGGTGTTGGTCTCTTTGGCGCATAATAAGAGATAGGATAAGAGGAAATGGCCTCAAGTTGTGCCAGGGGAGATCTAGATTGGATATTAGGAAAAAGTTCTTCCCCTAATGTGTTGTCAAGCACTGAAACAGGCTGCCTAGGGAAGTGGTGGAGTCACTGTCCCTGGAGATATTTAAAAGCCAAGTAGATGTGGCGCTTGGGGACATGGTTTAGTGGTGGAGTTGGCAATGCTGAGTTGGACTTAGGGATCTTAGAAGTGTTTTCCAATCTAAGAGCTTATGTGATAGTCACTGCAGTCTGCCACCATTTCATTCACCTTTCAGATGACAATATGCAGGACCCAATTTTTCAAGCTCTTCTATACAAGAAATCAGTCACTATTTTATTTCTCTTGTTACACAGGAAAGCAAATAGACACAGTGCTGTATTTAGAACAGATTGGTGTTTTTTCTCTTTAAACCAGCAGATCTGAGAATGGTGGAAGTTGTTATGTGGATATGTCAGATTTTGGAAGCAAGGAGGTAATAAATCTTAAGTTTCTTGATTTTTAACCTTCGTCCTAAAGACTGAAACCCCTCAGTTGTGTCTTTATCTCTTTTTGGCACCAACCGTAAGTTTTTAGGCAGAAAGTACTTTGGAAGTTTAAAAACTCTGTCAAGTGAGATAGGACAAATTTATGCATGGCAACAGCAATTCTTTACCTACTGAAAACCCAGGAAAGCTTTTCCTGTTTTCAGAAAGCTACATGGTAAATATATACCACACTTATTTACTGCTATAGATCAACAGATGAGCTTGAATGTTGCCCTTGTGATCTTTCTGAAACATCCTTTGATAGCTAGTCACTCTCTACAAATGATGTCATAAAAAACCAAGAAAATAATTTAAAAAATGTTCATATCTCTGATACTTTCTGTCTTTACACTTACATGAAAAAAAATTGCATTTGTCTTGTCATTAAAATCCTTTACTGGACTAAAATGATTCTGTATTAACATTCACAGTTTGGAGCCATAAAATTTCCCTTTACTAGGAAAAACATCATCTTTTCCTTTTTTAAATTTTTTTCCAAAAATGAGTGAAAAAAGATTAATTACTTTTCCATTCTAGATGCAGATCCTATTGGATCCTATTCCTTCTTAATTTGAAACCTTGTGGTAGACATTTTAAATTTTTTGCAGCTATGCTGGAAGTTAACACCAATTATGCATTTGTCTAGTCATTAAAATCTTTTACTGGACTAAAATGATTCTGTGTTAACATTCACAATTTGGAGCCATGAAATTTCCCTTTACTAGGAAAAACATAATCTTTTTTTTTTTTCCAAAAATGAGTAAAAAAAGATTGATTTCCTTTCCATTCTAGATGCAGATCCTATTGGATCCTATTCCTTCTTAATTTGAAACCTTGTGGTAGACATTTTAAATTTTTTGCAGCTATGCTGGAAGTTAACACCAATTCATGGCTTCTGTATATTCTTTTGAATGCTGTCTACATCCTTATGAACAACAAACTTTGAACTTTGCCTGTTGCTGTTGTGAAGGATTTCTTCATGAAGACCTCATCTTCCATTGCTTTTATTCTTGCAGTTATTAAATATTATTACCATCAATTATATTTATGTGTCATTGAGCCACTTGCTGTACAGACACATAACAAGAGACATGCCCTGCCCATGTGCATTAAACAACCAAGATTACTTGGTAAATATAATTCCTCTAAAGATCATGCAAACAGTTCATGTTTCCACATTGCACTGCCCTAGTTTGCCATTCTCCTTTTCTGGTTCCATTGGTTTATCTTAATACCTTTCTAGGCTAATGTGACTGTCCTCACATTCTCCCAGCTTTCTCCACCACTGGCTGTCATGATGAACTGAGTTGCTGCACTGAAGAAAATCCCAGTCTGATAAGAAGCAATAGCATGTTAAGCAGGTTTCGTGCTTCTTTCACAGATTACCTGATTCAGCTGATACAGCCCTAAACTACGACTGGCTCCATTTCCCTGCCGTGGTCATTAGCTTTAATGTCTCTCTTTGTGCTCAGTCTGCATAGTCAGAATGCACTGATAATAACAGACAAAATCTCTCTTAACGTTGAACTCAAACTTCCTTGAAAAAATACCAAGATGTGTAGCAAATTAGACTTCATCTAGTGGATGGTTACATCTCTTGCACAGAAGTGTATTAATTTGAAATGGACCAATTCAGAGTTTTCCAGCTGAGATAACCTTTCAGTGCAGCAAGAGATGTCACACAACCTTTATGCAATCTCACTGTGCTGCTTCAAAAACATCCTTTGGCAGATTTAGATATGTGGATCAGAGTGAGTCCTTGCTAAAACACTCCAGCCCTGAGGGGGTCCCAGGTAAGTTTGAGCTGCAAGCCTCTACAAGTAATTGACCTGTGTGGAAAGCCAGCTGGATCACCTGCAGATGTTAGTGGTGGTAGTACACACTTGCCCACAGGGAACTGGATTGCAGTGACTCAGTTTTCATCAGATAGCAAAAATTATTCCTCTTTATTGACCCCAAATGAGCCATGACTTCCCAATAAGAAATGGCTCTGGATACCAGCTCAAGCTCATTGAATAGGGGCAAAGTCACCACTGGTTTCCTCCTGGCACCGGATGATCAGTACAGACAGAAAGCCTTTGTCATTCTGCCCTCAGCACTTGTACTTTTGGGCTCAGTCCAACTCTTAACACAGCAGCCCAACTCTTAGCACAGCATCACAGTCCACAGCCCTTACCTGCAAACTGTCTGCATGCAGTTCTGTAATGAGCACCATATCCTCATCTCTCTATCAATCCTGATCACAGGACGTGTCTCAGATAGCTTTGGCTAGTTAAAAACAGGCCAGATTAATACTGTTGGACCTGGACATGACTGTGGAATTAGATGAGAACCTGAATCACTAATGTAACAGCTTTATGCCTGACTGCTTTCAAGGAGATAGGGATGTGTCTCCAGAGCAGGATAAGCTCAGAACAGCTCTTCAAGATATTGGCAATGAAGTTAAAATACCATTCCTCAGACTCTTTTAGTGCATGGTTGATGTGTAAGAGTCTTTACTCATTCAATATCTGCTTAAATGACTGCAGATATTATCAAGCTAGTTTGGAGGGTGGAGTTGCTGCAGGCACTTTACGGGAAGAGAACCATGTCTTGCCTTCATCCCCTCTGAAGTTTAAAGGCAGCTTCAGTGAGCCCTCCAGCTAAAAGGCAGTGGAGATCTCCTGTGACAGGAAACTCAGAGCAAAGAAAACAATGAGTTCTGGGAAGATTGCTTGGGTACTGACTGTATGGTATGGCAGACTTAGAACTGTAGAATCACAGGGTATGCTGAGTTGAAAGGGACTCATCAGGACTGTTGAGTCCAACTCCTGGCCCTGCACAGGACACCCCAAGAATGACACTGTATGTCTGAGAGCATTGTCCAAATGCTTCCTGAACTCTGCCAGGCTTGGTGCAGACCTCCTGCATCTGCCTGAAAACTGGATCTGTGCTTGAAGATCTCCCCCAAGCACTCATCTGCCACAACAGCTGTTTTTGCTCTGAGAAACCAACTAAATTAGTTGCAATAGGCATGAAAATGTGGATACTGTAATAAACCACATTCTTATTTTAGGCAACATCTTGGCTGTGATGAAGACTAAGTTTTTAAATACAGTTTGAAGAAACGCTGCAACCTGGCATGAGCATCTGGAAGGTCTGATTGGGGTCAAAATAGCACAGATGTGTTAAGTTTGTAGGTGTATACCTACCCTGAGAGCAGAAATGGTCGGTGTGGACCTCTTTAGGACTGGGAAGATGAGAGTCAGATTCCCAGATGGCTACCTATATCCCAGATTTTGTAAGAAACAGGTTTCAACACACTGAATTTTTGTTTGGGATGCTTGCAGTACATGATATGAAGCCCTGCTTGGTATTCCAGCTTTTGTCCACCTCAAAACTGAAATATTCTGTGTAAGAATTGAGTGGCAGTTTGAAAAATGGAGGAAGCCAGTGACTGGATGATTTACTTGACAACAAAGCTAGAGTGATTCTTCCCAGAGATGTCCAGAACAGCAGTCCTTGACCTTGGTGGAAGGCAGGAGAAGGCCTTCTCTGGGAGCACCGATGTGTATCTAAGGACATGTCAGATGGTGAAAAACCCCTGGTAGTTTTCTTTGCCATTCACTTTTCTGTATCTTTCTCCCTACACACATATATCTGTGAAATTTTTTCTCTTAAGGATCGATATGAAGACAATACTTGTCTGGAACCAGCGACACTCTCTGGTGACTCATCCCTTTCTATTAGATCCAAATGATCAATACGTTCCTCAAAGATCATATCTGAGGCTGAAGCCCAAGCAGACATGGATGGGACTGGAAAGTCAGTTTGAGAACCAGGAGTGCAGGTTCCTGTGTGTGCAGCAAGAGCCATGGAGCAATGAGGAGCACAGCTTACACCAACATGTCAGCATTCCCATGCCTCCCACACTCACACTGACACTTCCACATGAAAGGTCCATGCTCAAGTTGACTTCTCCTGGATACCAGAGCTCTGTCTTGCCCAGAGCCTTGGCTCCATCTTACAGCTCTGTAAGAGAGGTCCACAAGGTCTGGAAGTCACCGATTCCCCAGTGTCACAGACAGCTTTGACTCAGCAGAACCCAAGAGCCCAGACTGCTTCACAGCCTGCTAGACAAGTTGGCAGCATTTCGCAGTCAGATCTGATGGATGTGTGCCCAACATCATTGAAATTAGAAATTTCTTGAATGTTCTGTCTCCTGCAGATTGATGTTCAAGCCTGGAAACCCCTGTCACTGTGGAGCTTGCAGCCTGCCCTGACTCTGCCCTCAGTCCTGCTTTCTGGCATCAGAACAGCCCCTGCACAGCTCCTTGTGCTTCCACCACCACAGCAGGCGCCACTGCTTTGGTGTTTTCCACAGACCATGATTCCACCTGAGTGGCCATCAATGCCGTCATGCTTGTGGGAGGCATGTGGGACACATTTTCTGTTGAGTATTGACAGGAGGTGGTGACCTTTGTGTTTGTGCTGCTGGGGATACATAGTGAGTGTCAGCACCGTGTTATCGAAGAGCTTTCACTGCAGGAAGAATTAATAATGTCTGCTTCTTTCCCTCACACTTCTGCAGGACTCGGTCAAGCCCAGCACCATGATTGATGATGTGAGCAAAGCCTTGTTGGCGCCGTCTCGAAGGCAGGTGCCTATTCATGAAAGGAGAAGACAAGGATGAAGGTGTCTTGCAGGACTTACAACTCCCTTATCAGCGCTGGGCAGTCAGAGTGAGTGGCTTGTTCAGGGGGTGTATTTGCTGACAAAAGTCTGTGCAAACAAGGACCTTGAGAGAACATGCAGGGAACAGCTGCTCTGTATCTGGGAAAGGTGAATGCCGTTTGCAGAGCAAACTTGCTCTAATTCAGGCAAATACTGTTACAAGCAATGCAGCTGAAAAGAAAACACGTTTACAGGGATGTTAACATGACTCCTATCAAGTGCAGGGAAATGGGGAAAATGCCTGTGTCTGTGAAACTGCCACCTGAAGCAAATAATTCCTGCTAGGAAAACCCTTTCACAAAAGCATCTTGCCTTGGCTGAATATTCTCAATACCTGGGGGAAAAAAGTGTTTAGTGTGTTGCAGGATTCGGCCTTCACAGGCCCCCTCTGAGCACCAGCTCAGTGGTTATTTGCAAAAATATTATTGGGTTGGAGCTGCCCCCCAGTGTTACGCTGCAGAGGCAAAGGATGCTGAACACTTCCTGGGAATCAGCATCTTTCAGGGGGCTGGCACTGAGCTTCCCCATGCTGAGAACCTCAAACCACCCTTCCATCAAAATTTCATCCCATGTTTCTCCCTTCCCATCTCCAGGACCACTGTCATCATCCTCAGCACCTCTGAGGGAAAAGATGCACATGCCTTCAGGAAAGCAGGAAAAGCTGCAAAATTCGGGAACAGAGCCCCACCTTGTGGAAACGACCTCAGGCCCTGCTTACCAGAGGCTTTTGTGGGATGTCTTGTGAGCCCCAGCATGACCGCATGCCTCACATCCTGCCTGCTGCTATATTAATTAGTCTAATAAGAGGTTTTATCTCAGTGTCAGTCACAGTCACAGTGCACACAGCACAGGCATGGGGTGATGCCTGGGTCTTCCTCTCCCATAGCTCAAGATATTCTGTGCAGCCCACATGAATGGTAATGATATTTGTGTTACTATTGAAAAGAAAACAGTTTTTATTCTTGACACCGGGTTTCTGATTTAGAGACAGTGGGAGACCTGGTTGAAGGTCAGGCTGAGCATTTTCCATTGAAGCAAAGAAATTAAATGGTCTTTTAAGTGTTCCCAAGCCATGTAAAAGCACCAGACAGAGGAACCCCGAGGACCAAGGGGTTGCCTACAGCCAGGTCAGCTGCCAGAAGAGCACTGGCTGGAGGAGCTGCTCAGAAAGAAAGGATGGTATGGCCCAGGAAAGGCTGCAAGTCAGCAGCTCCTTGAACCCTGTATTTGCTGGGTTTCAGGATATAGAAATGGCCCTCTCCTTATTTTTCCACCTGTACCCAGGGAAGGTGGTGTCTACCCACATTTTTCATACATAAAGTGGGATAGTAACATCAGTTCATTTTCCTCCTTCTGGAAGCCTCCCAGGAAAATCCTGTGGCACTGAACCACAGGGTACCATGGTTTGAAGTAACTATCCAGTGATGATCACATATCTCAGTGCTTGGCTAAATTAATATTTTTCCGATTTTTTTTTTTATCCTATGTTTCTGTGCCCAAATTCCTGTAAACCACAATGGTGACTTTAAAAGCCCATGACTTGGCACACCAGAGCACAGGGCTCCTCAGCATACAAAAAGTCAGAGCCACTGGTCTGTCTGGTGATGTTCTCCAGGCTGGGAGTTCCCAATGTTTTGCTCAGGAATAATGATTAGTTGGTAAGATGTGAGAGTTGGTTAGACAGCCATGTTCCCTACCAGCACCAGACACTGGTGTGAGGCAGGAGTGCTCAGCCAAAGCAGTTGCCTTCTGCCAGAGCAGAGAAGCAGCAGCAAAACACTGAGCTGTGCCCAAATGTCCTACTGATAAGCAGATCAGGTTGTAAGCCTGACTATTTCTTAACCTTTTGCAGTAAAAATGCAGGGACTGTATGGTGTCAGTATGTCTGGTATTAATGAGAGTTTTGGATACAGGGTTTGGGGACCATTCAGGGTTTTGGTTTTAGATGTTTCGTAGAAAGCCTGAACAAGCACCATAAGTCATCTCAGTGCTAATTAATGATTAATCTGGATAACACCAAGCTGCTTTCAATTGATTTTTAGAGGGGAAACAGCAAGCTGGAATCTTCATTTCCATGACACATAGTGTAAAGAGGAGTGACAGAGGCTAGCAGTCTGGACCTGCCACGCTGGGGAGCACAAGACCCTCAGCACACAGGACTGCAGCAGGGGACATTCTGTCAGGGACATCCCCAGCCCAGAAATGGTGACAGGAGAAGGAGATGGAGATGGCAATGAAGAGGAGGTGACAGTGGAGACCAGCTCCCCAAGGTGCCAGCACCCTGCTTGGGGCAGGTGTCCCTGTGCCCAGCAGAGCTGACAGCAACACCTCCTCCCTTTAGGGCTATGCCAGCAGTGGAGGCAGAAGTTGGGATGCTCTCCCCCTGTCCCCTGGCATGTGTCACAGGAGTTTCCCCACTCAGGGTGCCCATGATGCTCTCTGAACACCCCTACTCCGTCCATGGGCTGCATTTGAGGTAAACTTTCCAAACCTTCCTCTCAAGCCTCCTCGCCTGCCTTGGCTGCCGCCTGCAGTGGGAAGGTGGCTCTCTGGGTGGCTGCGGGGTGGGGTTTGCACGCCTGGTGCCTGGTGCATGGGTGACATCTACCGGCCGTGCCTTCAGCTTCCTTTCATGCTTTTACCACTAAAAAAACCCGTGCCAAGGAAAGTGACACTGGAGGCTGTGTGCTGTTTTAACTGCTCGTTTAACTGTGCCAGCGTCAAAGCCAGTACATTATTTTCATGACTGTGTGAAAGCTGTGTGTCTCATGCCACGGACCTTCTCTGGGGCTTAACAAAAAAAAGAGAATTCAAAGGAAGCAGTACAAAGCTGTAGGAAATCTTGAAACATGAATGGAGGTTCTCCTCCTGTAGTTTATTCCCCTGCAATTAAGATTAGATTTTGGATCTATTTATTCACAATCAGTCCAGAGCACAACTAAAAATATGAAGCAACATTAGTGAAGTTTTCTTTACAGAAAATTGCTGCCACTTATTTGAGGATTTATTTTAGAATGCCAAAATAATGGTCATTTCTATAATATTTTTTACCTTTTGAAGAGTAGAAGGTAAAATTAGGAAAAAGTATCTGCTTAGCTGTGACCAAATCCCAGAATAATAACTAATCAAACACAAATATTTTCAAAAATTAAATACTTGTGTAATTTTTAGAAGAAATACTTCCAGGCTGGTGGTTTTTGTTGTATTGGTATTGGATGAAATATTACAGTTAAGCTCAAAGTTATAACACTTGGATCCATGCTCAGCAAACTGCCCCGTCTGGATACAACTCACCAAGTGCCTGGCTGTGGGCACAGCCAGAAAACTAGAGCTGGAACAGTATTGCTCCACATTCTGGTTCTTGCATGAGGCTGAACCTTGCAAATTCTTATCAATGCAGCCATAAAGAAAAAAAGTTGTAAATACACTACTCGAAGGGTCAAATTCAAAGGTGAGTAGAATGTAAACAACATTCATACTTTCAAATACTGTGATTTTAAAGCTTTTTATTATTTTGGCACCTGGCATATAATTTGTGAGTGTTTAGGTAAGGTGAGGCAGTGGTAGGGACTGTACAAGCAGTACCTTGGCATTCCCACAGTATAATAGCACCCGCAGCCACTGCAATATCTGCAGTGCCATAAATGTTAATCCAGCGTGTCCTCTTTCCTCATGTTATTTCTTCACACCTTTGGTCAGTTCCTAAAGCACAGGACTAGGACAGGAGCACAGCAAGAATAATGAGCTCTGTTGAGAGCAGCCCTGCAGAAAAGCCTTGGGGTTTTCCTGAGTATGAAAGGCTGGACATGAGCCAACAGGGCTTGTAGCCCAGAAGGCAAACCACATCCTGGGCTGCATCCAAAGCAGCATGGCCAGCAGGAGAGGATTCTGCACCTCCACTCTGCCTTTGTGAGACCCCCACTTGGGGTGTTGTGTCCAGCTCTGGGGTCCTCAGCACAGGAAAGACATGGAGCTGGTGGAGTGAGTCCAGAGGAGGGCACCAATGATGATCAGAGAGCTGTTCAGCCTGGAGAAAAGAAGGATCCAGGCTGACCTTATAGCACTTTCCACCACCTGAAGGGGTCTTATAAAAAGGAGGGAGAGGAACTTTTTATATGGGCAGATGACAGGACAAGGGCCAATGGTTTTAATCTGAAAGAGGGCAGTTTTAGATAAGTTATTAGGAAGAAATTCTTTACTCTGAGGGTGGTGTAGCACTGGAACAGTTGTTCAGAGAAGTTGTGGATGCCCCACCCCTCAAAGTATTCCAGGTTGGGTAGAGTTCTGAGCAACCTAGTCTAATGGCATCCCTGCCCATGACATCCCTGGGATGTTGGAGCTAGATGGTCTTTAAGGTGCCTTCCAATCCAAACCATTCCATGATTCTCATTCTGTGATGGGAAACTGTCCAGGCTCAGAGAAGGCGGCTTCAAGATCAGCCCTGAACATAAAGATCTCCTTTTTCCTGCTAGCCATTCCCAAAGGACAAGAGGTGAATTACTGTGAATTTCTTAGCATCCCTTCCAGGGACTGTGAGTTTCCATGCAATACTGCTGAGCACCTGTTCCAGTCTCCAAGGCCACCAGTTCTTCCCCTACAATGTCCCAATCCTGCTATGCACTGACTGAACATCTCCATCTACCATTCTGCGGTTTTGCTCTCTGCTTTGACCACTGAGGAGATTCTGTCCTTCATCAGTTCCTGAAGAATCTGCTGTGACCTGAAAGCCTGGCCTTACGCACATGCTGTGTTGAATCCCATTTTCTAAAAGATACTTGATAATTTCTCTGAGGGCATCCAATGAGCTGCTTTTCAGACACCCACAGAGACTAAATATTTTTTTTTTCCCTGTGAAGAAAGGTGTCAGGTTTATTCGGTATTACCTACCTTTTCTAGACCAATGTTCTTCCTATTTTTTTAATTCCTGTTTTTAGTCCACTTCTTTAGATTTCATTATTGACCCCTTCATGGACATGCAAACTAATGAGCCCTAAGTTTTTCCTGTCTCCCATACTCCTTCTGAGTAACCTCATCTCAGTCCTCCTTGATTATAAATCTTCTGCAGATTAATAGATATCACCTCTTGCTGTTAATAAATTGCCTTTATTACTTCATTTATATATTAGAAAATTTATATCTCTCCTGATTAGCTCCATTTGATCACTAAGAAAATGTCTCCATGCTCCAGTGCAGGGTGTTAGTTCATCTATTAGTCACTGCTTCCCCAGCAGTCAGCTCCAAAGATTGGAACACTATAAGCAAGCACAGTATATTTCATGTGTGATGCAAACAACTAATATTATGTTTCATTTTGTGAATTATAAAATAAACTCCTTCTGGAGATACAAGAATGCAAATCATGTAGAAAATTATTTGTTCAGATTCTCAACCATGTGGAAGAAGAGTGTTTAGCAGCTTTAAAGTCTGATCTCCAATAATAGACTGGATGAAATTTAACGCAGCTCATCTTGTGGTGCTCCTTTGGATAAAATCTGTAAAGAAAGCTCCTATAAGGAAAGCTCCTGCATGTTAACATCCTGCACTTTTTATTTTTTTAAGAACATGATTTAGCTCAGTTGTCCTTTGGCAAAATTCTCTCTTAAATGTTCTGCTCACCTACCCCCAGCTGACATCTTCCAACCCTTTAATGGTACCTCACAATTATTGCTTTTGAAGCCCTTTGGAATTTACAGCTGTATAAATGTCAGTGCTGTTCTGTAAAATATCAGTTATGTGAAAATCTTGGAAAGCTGCCCAGCTGTGATACTGCCAGGAATTTGGATATAAGTGCAACATGACTGGTTTGGATTCGAAGGAGACTAGGGCAAGTTTTCTTGATTGATAGTTCCTAATAATCGTGCTCTGAGTGTTGGAATAGCGTTTACTGTGGTTTAGATTTATCCATTCCTGCAAAGGAAGAAATTGTTCTGGCAGCTATTCCATAAGCCACATTGTTTGGGATGCCACCAGGTGGTGCCAGCAAGTCAGGGAAACAAGAGCGGGACAGACTCTGGAAAATCAGCCTGGATTGAGGATGAAACAGCTCCCGGGACCTCTTCTTTCTGTTTCTAGTCGGGGACTTCAATCCCAATCCCTTCCAGCTGCTCTTAAAATATTTTTCATGTTTTCGCGTCGCACTTCAGAAGCCTATTTTAAGACTCAGCTCAGGATGCTGTAAGCAGTTGGCATGCCCTCAAAAATGTCCTTTTTATAAAAAGACAAGCACTTATGTTGTTTTTTCCTAGTTCCTAACAACTGCTTAAAATCAAATGACGTGGAAAATCTAGTGATCTCTATGTCTTAATCCTTCATGCCTCATTTATTTTGGATTAATATTTGACTGTGACTATTTTTGTTACTTAGTCATTGCAAAAATCAAAGCAAATTCCAGTGCTTCTTTTAAGAAATCAGTCATTCTAAGCTGTGTACCAGACTCTTTCTTCTGAGCTGATATTGCTCACATCCTGTTAAACTGTTGTCAGGATATTTCCCATCTTTGAGTCTGGATGTAAAATTAAGTGCTGCTCGAATTTAAACATCAAAACTCACATGGAGTTTTGTGAGGAAGCCCAGAGGTCCATAGAGAGTGGAACTGTAGTGTTGCTCTTGCCATGGGGTGATAACAGGGCCAGGGAAATACCCTATATCCCCATCATTTCACACAAACTGGGCAAAAGGATGGGGCACATGGACTGTTTCTCAGCCTTTGCTCATACAGGCAGAAGTAAAAAGAACATTGTAGTGGAAAAATAGAAGGGATTATCCCCTCTAATCACCCTTCATTATACCACATCTACATCCAGTTTTGTATTCCCCAATACAGGAATGATCATGATGGGGATGGGGAGAATTCAGCAGAGGTCATCAAGACATATTCCTGGATGTGAGTAGAATGAATTACCTTTGAAGTGCTTTTCTCTCTCCTCTGATTACAGAGGGTGCCAAAATACCTAAAGTTAGTCTGTATGAATCTCCTATGAGTTGAATTTCTGAAACTTGTAGGAGGGTCTGGACCAGAAGGACTGAAATCCTGATTTTCTTGAGTGTCTAGCAGCTGCTCCAGCAACTGACTTGGACTTGGTTTTAAGCTTGTCCCTGTGAGTGTCCGGTTTGCCAGGCCTTTTTCATTGGTTCCCACCTGTGCAAATGTCAAACTTTAGCCAAGCTTTCATCACAGGTTACTCACTGAATGCATGTAAAACCTCTATATCTACACCACCATCTTTCAGGTGATCCAGTCATCATTTCAACAGTAATTTTTGCATTGACCCAAGAAGTCTAAGCCCATGTCACCAGCTGGGTCAGCTTTTATGGATAACAGACTCCACAGACCAGAAGCATCCTGCAGAGTTGTGTGTAGTGCTAAGAATTAAACAGGTGTGATCAGCAATTCCTGCTCTGTGATCTGCATTTGGGTCTCTTGCCAGTTGATGCTGTGATGCTGAGGTAGCCATGGAAGTCAGTACCTCCTGCTCCCAGGGTTCAGCCCCCTAATCCACTCTCGTTTTCAAAGGCGGAAGCTGAAGATGCTTGGCAGTGCAGGAAATTAGGCCTCTTGTGCAAGTCTGTAAATACAGCTATAGATGCCAAGATGATGTAAAGAAGAAAACAGATACAGCTGTCTCTTACACAGCTGCTGCAATATAGATCCCTGAAACTATTATTTCACACAGCTCTTGTTTGCCACAATTTAAATGATAACAGCTGTAGCAGAAAAAAACATCCTAGTGTCTTCCTCACTGCATGTGTAAGACACAGGAAGGGAGAATACAAATTTAAAATATTATTTTTATCTCAAAGTCACAGGATATGTGGTGAAACTCTACCTGTCCTTAAAGAAGCAGGTATTCTTGGAAGGTCAAATTGTTAGAAAGCTGTTTACATTATTTAGTCATCTCAAGATGATTTCAACATTTTAAAATAATACAAAAAATTGCACTTTTTTCTTTTATTCTTCTTAGTTTGCTATCCCTGCAAAAGTTCTGTGCCTACAGAACACACAGTCTCTGTGCATGCAGTCTCCTTCTGTAACAGTGACATTTAGGCACAGCTATTTAAGAACTTGGTGTAAGAGACTCTGCTACAGGTTGTATTTGATAACAGCAGAGGTGCCGGAGAGTCTGTGACCTTTAGTGCAATAAAACAGTGGGATAACTAGGATCAAAACTTAAATCCTGAGGACCCACAACAAGCAAGGCTGGTGCTGAGCCCTTGGAGGAAAGGCTTCTCTGGAGCTGTCTGTCACAGCCTGCTTGATATGTCACATTAGCATCTTTTCCACGCTGACCCCACTGAAATGTCACAGGCCATTTATTTCATCCCAAGCATCCAGTGCCAGTGCTCGTGGCACAAGGTTGCATTAGCTCTGAAAGATTTCCTGTGCATTGGCCTGAAGACAGAAGACAAATGGGGTGCTCTGTGCTCCAGCTTGGTCAGTCAAATTGACCTTTCAGAGCAGCCTTACATGCATTTATCCCAGGTTTTTAGCACCACAATCTGAGGGAAGTTTTGCTCTTGTGTTGCAGAGAAGCAGGCTCTCCTCCAAGAGGGATGGCAGATGTGTGTGTGGGAAGAAACCTCGACTAGTCCCTGCAGAAGGAATAATAAAATCATAGAATCATTTAAGTTGGAAAAGACCTCTCAGATCATCAAGTCCAACCCTTAAGCCAGCACTGCCAGGTCCATCACTAAACCGTGCCCCCAAGTGCTACATCTACGCATCTTTTAAATACCTCCAGGGCTGGCTCCTCCACCACTTCCCTGGGCTGCCTCTTCTAATGCCTGGCTGCCCTTTCAGGAAAGAGATTTATCCTAAGGAAAAGAAGCTCCTTTCCAAAGGGACAAGAAGAGCAAGGATGCTTGTAGCTGTGTAGGGAGATCTGTCACCTTCTTCACAGAGTGTAGGACTTCCTCAGCTCTTGCCTCTAGTATCAACATCTGTTTTCATGCTTGCATGTGTCAATCAGTGTTTATCAGAAACAGCACACTCACCTCCAGAGTGAGGAGAAGAGAGATGTCCCAGAAGACAGATACATGTCAACATACTCCTCCTCACAGGTGGTCAATGCTGCTGCATGACCATGGTATAAGAACCTATACAGAACAGAGTAAAACTTTTCCAACTCTTACATTAATATCATTTTCTGGAGAAAAAAAAAAATAGTAATTTTATAGAGAAAGCTTTAGAAGCACTTAATATGTACATGAACCAATAGCCAAATTATCCTTGTAAACCTTGGTGTACAGTTTTCAATACAGGGCAATAAAACCTGGGAAACAGGAGCTCAGTGTCCTTCAGCAAAAACCAAATAAAACCTTCCTTAGTTACTTTAGAAGGCTGAATAGCACTGCATAAATATATTTTCCTCCTTCAAAAGGCAGGTCACAGCAGCCTTAATTATCAGAGGGACAGAATGGAAACAACATAAAAATAAATCCTTTGAAAGTTTGCTCTCATTACCACATTTGGCATATTTAAGCATAAACACCATCTGTGTTTATCAAGAAACACAGCAATAGCTGCCTTCCGATCCCACAGTGACACCAGTGTTTATGGAGATTTACAGTAAGGGGCACATGCAAGGCTTCCACAGAAACTGAGCTTCCCTGAAAGTATTTGCTCAGTCGCCAGCTGCTCACGTAGATGGAGGCACTTCTGCCAAGAGAAGGATCATCACAGAAGAAAAGCAAAGCCTCAGATCTCTCGTGGAAGTTTCTTCTGGCAACCCCAAGGAGGCAAATAGCAGCAAAAGCTACTCACAGCAAAGGATCAAACATGAAACACACTTTGTGCTTTTAGCGTTGTATCTGCCATGGGGAGGAGGAGCACCTGCAGCTCCAGGGTCAGCTCCCTGCTCTGCCCCCCTCCCTGGCAGAATGGGTGCCTGCTGTCCCTCTGCCTTTGCAGCAGGCTGGGAATGCTGGAGGTGACTCGCCCTGGCAGACCAGCTCCCAGGCAGGGAGGGAGTGGTTTGTGACCTGACCGGGCACTGTGCTCTTGCACCAGTCTCTCTCATCCAACTCTGGTGCAACAAGAGATCCAGGCAAACAAGTGCCAGTGGGAACAATTCCTCTACAGATCCTGTGGTAGCTTCCTCTGCCAGCCACCTGTGCCCATGGATCTGGACCCTGGGTTATGTTTATTTGGGCTCCCCTTGATCCTACAGCATCCTTCTGTGCAGAAGCCATAGCAGGGTGAAAAAACAAGGACAGGAGCAGAAGCAAGACATGCCCTGCCTAAAGCCAGGTTTCAATGCTGCCAAGGAGCAATGATGGCTTCATCACAACCTAGACACTGTTGTCTATCTCAGCACAGGCATTTGGAATCCTCCCACCAGGACCAAACTTGGATGTGGATACAGGCAGCTGATCAGCAGCAACCAGCTCCTCTGTGAACGTGAAGCCCTGAGCCATCCAAAACACAAAGCCACAGGCAATGACAGGCCTGCCTTCACTGCAGGCTGTGGCACCAGTCTTTGGTTCTCCTTTGCTGACACACAAGAGCTAGGCAGACTGCTCATACTAAAATCCCAGTGTGCTTTAGCTTCACCATGCAAAAGAACTGTGTGAATAAATGTCAACTATTTTTAGATTATAGAAGTAATTGTGTGAATACATAACAAGCTCTGATTAGAAGAAAAATACACGGACATCTGAAGTACATCACCTAAATCTGAACAGCCTGGAACAGCATCTGATCTCCACTGCTCTAGCATCATTTGCCCAAAACCAGTTAAGTAGACTGATACTAATACTCTTAGCATAATTTGGCTCTTCCTTCTTGTAAAGTTGGCATTGAGTGGCCTGATTGTGATAGAGATACATTAAATGATGCAAAGGCAATCCAATAAAAATTAAAGCAAATTACAAATCCACAGTATTGATGTTAATTTTTGTTCAATTCCAGCCTGGTGGCTTTGTGAGAAGCAGAACTGTGAAAGTTAGCAAAAACTGTAGACAGCAGTTTCACTGCCTAAACTCTTTCAACAATATGTCCATAGTATTTAATCTGAATTTTCCTTTTCTTAATTTTCTCTCATTTACTCTAATTATATTGTCATTGTCCTTGTCTGAGTAATTTTTTTCTATCAACAGTGTTTACTCTCCTCAGATATTTACAGACTACTTTTACATCTGCCCAAACACTGTGTTATACATCAGAAAAACCTTATTCTGCTTTATGATTTTACCTTAGAAGTTGATCACTCTGGTCTTCTCCTGAAATTATGGCTTTGCTCTGGATCCTGTCATCCCACCAAGACAGTGGTCTCAGCACCCAGTGTATGCTCCCAGAAGCTCTGAAGGCAGCAAAGAAGACCTACATGGTAAACACCCTGTCCCAGACAGAGAAGCAATTTTCAACCTGTGCTTAACTCTAAGAATACAGGAAATCCTACTTGCTTTACTGAGATTACACATGCCCTTAAAATAAAACCTTGCTCAGCTGCTGTGCTGGAGTGGGATCAGAGGGTTCTGTTCTACATCAAGCCCATTAAAAAGGTCTTTTCACCCATTTTTCCATGATAAAATGTATGTGTGTGAGTAGAGTTCAGGGTGTGTTTTCTGGCAAGTAATTGACTTGCTGCCCATTGTCACTTCAGTGTCTCTGGATGTGCTCTTGTACCTCTGCTTCTCCTCCCTAAATACTTGGTGTTTATGTATCTTTCCTGAACAACTTCACATTCCTCCAAGCCAAGACACATTCTCGTTATTTTTTGTTTGGCTTAAAAAGAGCACTTGAGCAAGTGGAGGGATGAAGAGGGTTTTGGTGATGTGTTTGCCTTGAGAAAATATGACTTAAGGTAGGAATGTAGGTGGAGTGGTTTCCTGGTGGATTTCTGCTTAGTCACTGGATTATTTTGTGCCAGCTCCAAGATTTTTATCAGTGGCTGTGGTAGTCCTAATGTACCTGTCTCATAGAACTTCCCTGGTATCTGTGAAGACAGTGGTCTTTTTCTCCTGCTTCCCCATGCTGACATTCCCAGCGCCTCTTTTTCTCCTGTACATAGCCATTTATTTTTGTGAAAATAATGGGACACATTGGCTTATGCCAGTCACAGTTTGATAGTGCAGGAATGAGGAGGAACACCTGCACACATGCTTTTCTGCCTAAACCATGTATACCAAGAGCTTCATTTCTGTAGCAAGCTTGGCTAAAAGACTTGCTTGAGGAAACAAGGAGTTATCCCAGATGAGTTATGGAGAGTTGTACTGTGTTAATCAGATTCTCATTCCTTTTAAGTCAGAACAAGTCCTTTTTGTCAGAACAACTGACAAAATCAGGGAGATCTGCAATGCTTAATGCCTTTAAAGACAGATCTGCTTTACTTAGATGTCCAAGTATGGGCCTCAGTCTGTAATGCCACTCCTACAGATCTTGTAGCTGAAGCTCTCCAGGTCTGGCTGCACACTGCACTAGTAAGGCAGACAGATGCTGGTGACTGCTTCAAATAGAACAAGCTTGAAGATGTGACATCTGTGGTGTGAGGGAAAAGCAGTATCAGGATATTTGAAATCCAGGGAGCCGCATGAACAGTTGCTACCTGCACCGGAGGCTTCCTCTGTGATACTCAGACAGTGAAATGGCCACAAGCACAGCTCAGAGAGCTGGAAGATGTGTGGGGTAAGAGTGAAGGCATCCAGCAGCCCTGTGGTGAAAAATGGTCTGTGCCAATGGAGCTGCCATCCTGCCCAGCCACAGAGAGCATGAGCAGCCATAGCTCTCCTCATAGTGAGGACACCCAGGCCTGGCATTGCCAGCACTGGTGGAGCAATTAACTGGGACCCTTGAAACACCCATACACAGCAAGTCTCGCCTCCAAGGTGATGGTAGACCTGGACTCTTCTGCCTGTCAGGCTTATTTTTTGATGAGTTGAGATCTCACAAATCTTGTCTTGTTGAGCCCAAGGAAATTTTCTCCTGGGATGTCTGATTTCTCCTTTTGGTTCTTCTTTTGACCTAGAACAGATTGTAGAGCAACTAAGTGCAAGGGGAGTGCAGAAGGATGAACCCCATTGACTGCAACTGTACATGTGAAGTGAACATGTCCGTGGCAGTGTGCATTTGCTTGGATATCCTGCCTGCACCTACAGTCCAGGTGTAGATCCATACGGTCCATTGCACTTGTATGTGCACTGAGTCTCTTGGGAGCTGAACTGTGCCCAGGTGTTTGCTGCACCAAAGGGTGGCTGCTGGGGATAAAAACTGTGCCAGGGGTGTGCTAAGTATGTCACCAGGACAGCTGCAGGCCAGTGATGTAAGTCCATGTCCTGTCCCTTCCTAGTTTATCTGCATATCTAGAGACCAAAAGGAGGCCCAGGAGAAGACGTGCAGGTAAAGAGCAAGGCAAGGACAGTCTCTGGCAGAGCTGACAGTGTAAGAGCTGAGCCA
Organism: Passer montanus; assembly: GCF_014805655.1. Lineage (NCBI taxonomy): Eukaryota > Metazoa > Chordata > Aves > Passeriformes > Passeridae > Passer > Passer montanus. The sequence goes on from NW_024368818.1 coordinate 2,773,225, forward strand.
AAGCTGGAGCAACAAACCAAGCCACCATACCACACAGCTGAGTTGCCAAAAGAGGTGAGTCCTGACCTCTGCAGAGCCAGAAGGAGGTGTCAGGTTGGAAGGAATAGGCAGAGGGGGAACAACCATGCACAGCAGGCTGGAAGGACCCCCCCATGCACCTGGGAACTGGATGAGCCATTTCTTTAAGAAAAATCATCCTCTGGCTCAGAGCCCAAACTCTCAAATCTGCTGTGAATCAAGCTGCCCTCTTTCAGCACTGCACATACCTTTCATATTTCTTTCCCTCAAGGAACTGTTTTGTGATGATTAATGAATTATGAAGGTCACCTTTTGAGTCTTCAGCTCTTACAGAACTTGAAAGAAAACAAAATCCGGAAGAGTTCGAGCTAAAAGTGTCATGGCAAATGCATCCATTTTACTTTATTTATGATTATGTTCACAATGGACTTATTAAGTACATTCTTTAAATAAACAGAACTTGAGACTGTTTGTGAAATGCTGGGATTTTCTGCCTTAAAACATCTGCTGCCTATTTCTTAAGGACCATTTGGGTAACACTAGAGCACATACAGATATGTACCTATTTCCTGGAAATTGCTTAAGCATACTTCAAAAATGTAGAAATCTGCACCTTTACCACCCAAGAAAACCTAAAACTAAAATGAATGAGACTGGGCAGTCTCTAGCTGAGAGAAATTCAATAAATCTACCCTGCACATGAACTGTGTTGGTATGTGAGACTGGAAAGCTTGCTGGCAGGAGACAGGGAAGTTGACCATAAGTCTCCATAACTCAGACTAATAATTCATGATGCTGCATAAAGCAACCTGGCTATTTGAGCACTGTGCTTTTTCTAATGGTGTGCCTGTTGTATAAACATCTGGACTTGCATCTTTTTCCACAGCTGATGATGCTCTGGATGAGAACTTCCTTTTGAGTGTCCATATCATTATATGGTGAATATTTTATAATCTTCTTTTAGATGCTAAGTACCAAGAGACAGATGTTAGGAACATCTGCAGGATAAGCTTTTAATGAGATGTGTTCCTTGACAAATATATCCATGATGTTTGATGTCTCACCCCCTCTCTGTCAATAAGAGTCCAACTACACAATGACATCAAGTGGTTATATAGACAGCGTTAGACCTTCTCCAGTCTGGCTGCCTCTTGGCTTTCCTTTTTGTAACCCTCTTCTCTCTGATCAAAAGGAAGTCAGAAAATTAAGTCAGATTCAGCCTTCAAAGTCCAGCTGCTGCAGAGTGCTCCACAGCATTTCTAGCTGCTTCCTACCTTCCTTGCTCCTCAGCCCATTACAACCTCGATGTTCCTCTGAATAATGGCATGTCCTGCCCAAGTTTGCCTGAGCCACACCAAACTAACTTGAAGGATGCAGCTGAGATTGTAAGATGCCCCTTGGAACATTTGCTAAGCTGCTGTCACATGGGGTATAGATATCCCATCCCATTCACTTGTTGTGCAGATTGCTGTTCTGTTCTAGAAGAAAACAAAAGTCCAGTTTCCAGTGCCTGCTGTTAACATGGCTAGACTTCACAAGTCCCTGCGTGTTGCAGACAGTGTAATGAAACTCATTGTCTGTGCCTGTTACTCTCCAGTAGATTAATAGGGATCATATAATCTTGTGAGTTTTGGATGAAAGCTGCCCTAGACTACTATTTCCCCTTTCCAGAACCACCACACCTCATCAAAGACTAATCTTGCTCTAGATCTGGGAAAAAGAAGAGGGGAAAAGCACATAGATTGTAATATAATGTGATGCATCCTCTGGCCTGCAAGGGAGGCTTGAGAAACAGAGCAGGACTTTGTAAGACGAGAATGAAAAGACCCTTTCTGGTTAGGACCCTAAATGATAGCCATGTGATCCCGGCAATAAACAATCACCCCAATCACTTTTCTTTAGGACATGTGCCTTTAAACTGTCTTCAGAGCTCACAGGTCATCTTCATGGCAGAAGGGTGAGTTGGTTGGTACCCAGCTGCTCACATCTGTTCCCTTCACTCAGCTCAGGAGTTGTTCAGAGGATTCACTCTCTCAAGCCTTTGCATAGCCTCCTTCCAGCCTGGTGCTTGAAGGTTTTGCAGAGCATGTGTGCAAAGGCTAAATTGATAGCCAGATTCTTTTACATTTATCTGGGGATGTACAAAAATACTATCACAACCCCTTAAGGATAATTTTAATTATTTACAAATGCACAAATTCGAAACACATGAAATCTAAACTGCCTCTTTTTACTTAGTGATTTTGATCTCAGGTCCACTGTTCCCTTGGCCTTAACCTGCTCTTAACCAATCAGTTGAGACACATCAGATTTCTTCCTTGCCATTTCTAAAGAAACATCTCTATGCCAAACTCTCTTATTCCTGCAGATGAAGGATTTGTCACTTTCTCAGCTGGCTAGCCACAAATGCAAGCTCTCACAACATCTGGATTTACACTAGTGATTGACAGCACATATATTTGTTCCTAACTAGCAATGTCTCCATAGCTGTCCTGTCAGCTGTGTCTGCCAAGATGGTGCACATTGCATGGCTCACTGCTGCTGAGCTGCATCAGAGCGAAGGCACCTTGATCTCTGGACATCACTCCAAACATTTCATATCCTGGGAACAGCTGTAGCAACTCACACATGTCTCTTGAAAGAGCACCAGTCTGGATCCTGGGTTGTCTGGATTTGTCATCAGTGAAAATGCACTGATCCTGCTGATGTTTCTTTTCTCTAGCTCCTGTGTGGCTGAAAGAAGACTCAATCTGGGCATGACAGCATGGTTGATTGTTTTAATATTAAATATGGTGTCTCTGGGTCTTGGAGCTTCTTGTGCTATTCAGAACTGTTATTAAATTCCCCACCAAGACATCTGAGGAATGTTTTTATTTTAGAAAAATAAGAGTGTCAGCCTTGTGCAGGCAAGAATTAGCCATTCATGTTCCCTTACTATGGAGGGCATGGAAGAAAGAAGGAAAAACCTGGCAGGAGCATTGTTTGCCTTGGCTTGCTGAGAGAAAAAGAATGGTGTGATTTATGATATGCCACTTGGAGAAGGTCCTTCTGGTCAGAGCTTTAGCAAGAGAATTAAAGATCCTTCCTCAGATCAATCTCATCTTAAACACACACTAGAGGAGTCCTGCAGCAATTCTCATGTAAATTGCAGGCTATCAGGTAAGTGGGTTTGCTATGTCATACAGGGGTCATTAGAAGAGAGAAAACTTTCTTGCTTGAGGGACTTCAGCAGCCTCCCAGCTTGAAGATTCAATTTTTTTTTTGGCAACAGCAACTGCCAGCTGATATTATTTCTCTCTCACCTGTGAAGAGAAAAAATAGCTCTGTCTTAGGTGTATGTTTTTGATCCAAGTGGTGGTTAAGAATAGAAATGACTCTGAGATGCCAGAGTCTTGGCACCTCTGGGGAGCAGAGCAATAGGTCTTTCAACTCTGCAAACACCAGCAGTGGGTGGGCAATGCTCCCCTTCTCAGGCAGGGGATGGCCCATGGCCTCACTCCTGGGACTGACTTTGCCAACACAGCAGCTCTGTGTCCTCTGTGTGTGGCAAGGTGCACAGAGTGCTGGGGATTTCTAGACTGGTGAGAAAGCAGGCTCAGCACAACTGCTGACCTCGCCAAAAAAGACCCTTGCACAAATCTTCAAATGAAGACCAAATATAATCTCTTGATGATAAAATTTCACAGGAATTAATCACGTTCATCTGGATTTATGGAGTAGGAAGCTTTTGCTCTGTTCTGATTCAGTTAAATAATGATCTGTACCAGCTGCTGTAAACTGGGTGAGTTCACTTCTTTGATTCAGTTATGCCTACGCATTTTGGAGTCAGCATCCTCCTCCTGCATGGAGCTATCTTCAGAAAGCTTTGCCCTCCCATGGGGCTGGGGGGGCTTGTCTGCTGGCAGCACTGGGGCCACGCTGTCCCACAGCCCACTGTTCCTGTGGGCACCGCCTCCCACCTGGCCCATTGTGAATGGATGAAGCACAGACAGCCAGAGGCAAAAGCCACAGTTTGCAGTGAAGTCCCCCTTAAACCTTGTCTTTGCTCTGATGATTTCAAAACCCTGGGTAATATTTCAGATGCTGATGTGCTGCATCACCTCCTCACATGTGTTTGAGGTTGTCCCCGCATCTCCCTCAGCTGCTTGCCTTGCCAGGAGATCTGCCATCTCCCACCATGTCCTGGGGCACTGAGCACCTTGAGGAAAGAGACTGTGACTCTGCACCACCAGCGGGATGGGGCTGTGTCAAGAGCTCCCAGTCAGGCTGCTGGGGCTTGTGTAGGCTCAGCTCATACCCCTGTCTCTGCACTGTCAGTATGGGGGCCTGGGGGTGGAGGTAGGGTGTCTCTCTGTTGGTTTTAGCTTCTATCAGCAGAACATATCTTTTCAAGATTTCATTCTGTTCTGATTTTTTCTAGTCACTTAGCCGTGGTCTCAGTCCTCCTGCAGTCTGAAGGGCTAATGGATAGTAACCTCTTTCAAGAATGACATGTACTTTCCTGAGGCATCTTTCACCTTTGGAGATATTCCCTTTAGACAGAGATGACTCTTCCTTGCTTCTAAAGAGAGAACCCCTTAGAGGAAGGTCTGTAGTGATAGATATTGCACAACCTGGGTGTGGAGCAGACAGAACAGTCATACACAGAGGCCATTTCAATTTGCCAGGTGGGCTAAACTATCCAGGAAGACAATGAAGTTACTGCTCTCAAGGCCTGCCTATTTTAGGCCTTTATACCTAGGTCTTTGTGACATGTACTAAGAACAAAATGTTGCACTTCACAAGTGTTTCTGCCAGACTAGCTGACAACACAGCAGCAGCTGGAAGGGGCGCCGGTGATTTCCACTGTGCTTTCCAGTTAAGAGTTGGGACATCTTTCATAAACCTTCAAGGAGAAGAAACGTAGCAATGAATAGATTTACGTTCTGGCCTTCTTTTGTTCTTGATTGGAACAGCTCCTGTCCTAATTACAATCTTTTGCCATGTGATTTTAAAGCAATTATGAATTGACTGTAATGCATGCAGATTACTGATCTCTCATGCACAAAATTAATTTACTCTGCCAGCAATTTCAGACACTGAACTTCAGTTGGTGACTCACAGCTTTGCGTAAATGATTCTACAGAAAACCAGTGAAATAGTAAACGTTCAATACACATTTTTCTTTAACAGAATCTTCATTATTACTCCTTAAAAGGAAACTTTGCCAGTGAAAAAGAAAACACTCCCACGCAAACACAGGCAATTTAACTGGATACCTTTTATGAGGTAGGAGATTGTTTTATAACTGATGTATTTATTGTGATCACATTTAATTACAGAAAAAAAAAAAAAGAAAGAAAGAAATCAGATGGGTAGAGAGAAGCTGGGAGCAAAACCTTACCAGGTTCCTTGTCCAAGAGTCACTGGCTCTGCATGAGACCTGTTGCAGGTCTAGTAACAGTGGCTGGAAGATGCAGCCCAGGAGGAGAAGCTATAAAACACAGAACAGTCCTTAAAAGATAGAGGCCCTTCCAAAACCACAGGCTGTTTATGAAACAGGCCAGTTCAGTCAAACCAATAGTCATTCCTGCTTTGCAATTAATAAAGTAGACATAAGTCTGATGAAATAGTTGAAAACTGCATGGAAATCACAGAATCTTAGAAAGGTTTGGACTGGAAGGGACCTTAAAAAGCACCTAGATGTCCTTCCCAAATCTTGGTCAACTTTACTAAATTATTCAAAACAATTGCAGACAAGACTGCCAGGGACCCATCTCAAACAATTCCATATACCAACATTAGCATAGTGGCTCTCCAATGTCAGGGAAGCAGCAGATCCACTATATATGCACAAAGGCCATTGGGAATTTCTGGATGTTAAGAAGCTTGGGAAGCTAACCTGGGAACTCAGGAGATCTCTGCCCAAGGAAGCAGCCAGCCATCTGAATAAAGAGGGATTCATAGCTTGCCATACGAATCTTACAGGTGGTCACACTGTCAGGAGAGGGAACTGATACCAAACCCCTCAGTTCCAGTTGAAGTTGTGCCAAGCAGTTCAGACTGCAGAATTAGATCAGTCAATTCCTTGGCATGTGGCATTGCCTGCCCAATACTCCCTTCAGAAGATTGTGATGATAAATTTACTACAGTTCCATAATATATCACATACAGTTGCTTGCTTATGAACCACATTGTGACTCTTCTACAGCAGAGACCATTACCCAGATGGAAAAGAGAGTACTAATTAACAGCAATAATTTCTGGGAGGCAACCCAGAGCCCTATATAGGACAATATTGTATGGACAGTCAATTGTCTATACAATATTTCTGAACACCAGGCTTGTCCTTCTTTTACTTACTGGTATCAGCCACAGCATGTGAGGCTTAATTCACATCAAGGAAAGTCCTGCTGGTCCCAGAGAGGACCAAGCCAGGCCCACTGTGATGAAAGAGCATTAGAGACCAAGTGTTCAGCCACCTCAGGAGTGGGAGTTGTTAACAAACAATGAATTAGTTCTCTTTTATCTTATATATAGATCTTGCAGCAGTGCATTCAGGGAGAGGAAACATAAGAGCCACTTGGAAAGGAGCAACAGCACTACAGAGTGAATGAAGCCTTTGTCACACAGCAGTCCAACAAAAGCAGGATTCCATGGCTGTGGCAGAGAAGTAGCAGCCCAGTAGCACTGCAGCCCTACAGGTATATACCTTCAGGCAAGCACATAAGCTGAGGGGTCACAGGATCCAGTGCAGATAATTGAAGGGGACCATTAGGGAGACAAAGAATAGGACAACTCTTTGTTCCACAGACCTGAAGATACTTCACATCAGCAAACAGGTCAAAATACCCCGGACACCTCTTGTTTTTGTGTCCTGAGTGTGTGCACTTCTGTCCGGCGCTTGGGCAGGAACCATGGCCAAGGGCTTGACCTTAAATACAGTCCTTGGCTAAAGGTGAGTTGATGCATCTCTTGTTTTTGTGTCCTGTCCGGACTCGCTGTCCGGAACCATGGCCAAGGGCTTGACCTTAAATACAGTCCTTGGCTAAAGGTGAGTTGATAACCATGGTCCTCATGCTCACCCCACAAATGTCCTCAGAATGAAGCAGAGATACACAGTCTTCATTTATCTGGAAAAGAGAGGGAGGCAAGTGTGCAGTGCAGGCATGTTGCTGGGAAATACCTGTGGAAGCACTGCTGGCCAAAAGGTGGTTGAGTCTGATGCTGCTGGGGACAGCAGTTACTGATTTTACTGAGTCAAATGGAATTTAGTGGGACTTGCCCACCAGACAGAAAGTCCTGGGGACTAGATCCAACATTACTGTACTTACACCACATATTTGGTGGTATCCATTCCAAAGGCAGCTGGGGCCAATGCGACTATAATTTCACATTATCTTAGCTCTCCTCACTTTCTGCCATCTTTCTGACAACTCTAGCTCAGGAGAAGCTAAGAAGGACAGAAACCAACCCAGGGAATATAGAAGTTCAGGCAATTAACACATCTAATATGTTTTCTGTCTCTCTGTCTATCTATCCATCCATTCATGGATAAATACCCATCCATCCATCCATACATCTATCCATCCCTTCCTTCTCAGGTACAGTCTACAGAGAAGGGCGTGGTTGAATCAGGAGATGGGACAGGTGGTAATCTGGGATTTCCCTTGTCTTTTGACTTCTACCCTGGCAAAAGTTGAATGCCAGTGGTACTTTCACTCAACCTCAAGTGACCTTTACTTGACTCTACACTTAGCCCAAGCTGTCCAGTAAGAACTTGCTACCTTTGTCTAAGACACAGATGTCTGCTGGCCAGGGGCCACACTTACTTATGTGAAGAACATGTGTAAGAACACGGTGTAAGAACAAGCAGTCTTTAAAGGATGTACCTACTTTACTGAGTAGAAGACACCCAGAGAGACAGCTCAAGTACTGAATCCCCCAAGCAGTTATCTACACTCTGAGCTCGTTCCCTGACTCCAATCTGGATGTCTTCAGCTATCTCTTTTCAAGAGAAGTCTCATAAAAGAAGGACTAGCCCTGAGCATTTTGGACACTCAGAGCAGGAGGCTGGGATATGTCTCCAGCAGTATTTAATCTCCAGAATAACTCTTCTAGTCTCCACTGTGTTTAGCAGTGTGGACAAAGCTGTGCAGTATCTGAGTAGTCAGTATATGGATAACTGATCTATCCTTAAGTCACGAGCATATCCTTAGACTTCAACAGCAAAAAAGGGAGGGAGAAGTAAGGAAGTAACAAAGTTGTTCATGATCCTGGAAATGGAATAGAGTTGAAAGCCCATAAAGGAATCAAGAAGTAAAAATAGAGGTGAGGCTACCTGCATAAAAGTTTGAGAAGCTGTGATTCAGGGAAGTCCTAACTAGGAATAACCAGGTTTTCTTGGCTGAAAGCAAATGCATTGCTCTTTGGGGAGATATGTGCAGTGTTTCCAATCTCTGACCCCTGAACAGATTTTGATCAAGCCAAAGGCAGCTTGAATGCACTCCTTCTCCATTGGGAACAAAAAGTGACATGAGAATCTGATGGTGGCAACTTCTCTAAAATCACTGATTGGATCTTAAGTAATAGTCATATAACAATTCCTCCAGAGATATTCAACAGCTGGTTGATTTGGTTGTGCTTCACTGCCCAAAATGTGAAACTGGAAATGGTAAAGCCTAATTCAGTCTTCCTTGATGTTCAGGCAACATGCGTTCCACAGGAAATGGGAGTTAAAAGGATTTTGGAAAGTTCACCTCCCAAAAGGCAGTAAGACCCAGAGGAACATCTCTTCTGCATGGAAAACCTTCCACCTTCTTCTTCATGACTGCTTACATTTTGGTTCTCTCCATTCTTTTAGTACCTACAAACGAGAACATAGTGATGCTTTGCCCACCTCTTCAGGCTCCTTTGGATGACTCAGAACCGCTGTGTGCAATTTTGTGACTTAAAAGATAAAGAGGGAAGGGCAAAGCCCGACCACTTGTTACTGTACTTAAAGCTGTAATTGTGTGTAAGTACTTGCAAATATCAAGGCCATCTTTGGAGACAATGATGTGTAATGGCTCTTCCAGCTATATCCTGTTTGTCCAGTGGAACATAATGGCTAAATCAATGTAAAGTGTCATGTATTTCTTTTTTCTGTTCTCCCTGGGGCTGTTCTTTCCAGTTACGTATGTTCAGCTTTGAACTCTAGAAAAATCAATGAAGATTTAGTTGTTCTCAAAAAACCCCAAGCTAAAAATTTAAAGCATTTTCTGTCATCTTGGTGCGGAATATGTAATCCCTCTCCCCCTCAAGTACCCTTCAGAGCATGTGACTCAGCAAGCTTTTGTTAAATAAGCAGTAGCATAAAACCAAGTTTTTACTGAAATGGGTTTTTTTCCTTGAATCTCTTTCTTAAACATAATCAGTGAAATTTTATTATTAGTGCTGTCATAAAAGAAACACTACCACTTTGCTGTTCCTGAAAAATAAAGGCAGTTTTCAGTCCCAACAAAATGAAACTAAATAAATTGACTTCTATATCCATGCTTTGACATTTTCCTTGTGTCAAACCCTGGTTTTCAGTTCACTTCTACACAATAGAGATCCTCGTTATGCAGTTAGCCAATACCTGCAAGAAGACAAGGCATAGCTATCAGACTGTATGGGAGGATAATCTGAAAATAATAAAAAAAAGTGAGCCAGCACACCAAGCACAAACTAAAATATTTCTATGTTTATAGAAAAAGAAATCTTTACAGAAGATGTAGGAATGCATTTGCAATAAAACCATCATTTTAGCACTTAGATCTTCACAGTGGCTCTTGCTTCCAGTACAACTTTCCCTGCTTTATGAAGATCAGATACCACAACCAGTAAAATAATGCCTTACCTCTAAAGTCCCCTTTAGAAACAGTAAAGTTTCATACCCTAAGATACAATTCTGTTCTTATTACAGAAAAACCTATAATTTTCAGGAATGATGCAACACCCTCAGCACATCCCTCTGCAAAGTGTATCAGGGGTCTTGGGGGCTAAAGGCACAGCACCCAGAAAGGTTTGGCATCACAGCTCACAGGCAGACTGCTTAACAAAGCAGTGGGAACACTGAGCAATCCAGGGCAAACAATGCAATTCACTACCATTTCAGAAAGTTCTTGGTTCTGGTTTTAGCAGCTAAAATATCAAAGCTGCCTGGATATTGGAAAGTCAAAGCATCTGCTTAGGAGCATCAGGATTTCAACAGGCAAAAGCTGTGAAAAGTACCTTCATGGCACCTCTTGGCCCGTTCCTCTGATTTATATATTTTATAATGTTTGTATATTTTTCCTATGGGTTGTGTGGAACTTTGAGAATTTTGCTTTGCCAATAGAAGCAGACTGAAGTAGATTCAACAGCCCAGCCTAACCAGTTGCTTGCACTTCTGAGGAAGGAAAGAAGCCAAATCCTCCTGCAGCGTGGGTGTGTATCGGCACACCAGCTGGGTTACTGCTGACACTGCCAAGCAGGCAGGATGCAGAACCAGGCACAGCCATTCTGGCGCTGATTCTGTGCCCCAAGCACCCTCTTCTCCCCCAGTAAGGAGCTTAGTGTTGGTATTGAGTTTACTTGGGTATGGTAGGAAGAATGTGTAACTCCATTTCTGGGGGGAAAAAATCCCAAGCTCTTTATCTGCAGCTGCTCAGCAACTGATCATCATCAAGATCATCATCATCAACGTCATCAAGAGTGTTTCATTGCTTAAAGTTGAAAATATTTTTGTCAAGCATCTTCCCTGACTCTTATGTAAGAACAGACTGCACAGGGTAGAGAATGCCAGGAACCAACACACATCTGTGGTCACATTGTCATAACTCTTGTGAGCAGAGGATAGCAAAGGGGAGCTTGAGGACTGAAAAGGCTTCTTGTAATGACACTAGTCAAAAATTATGTCCTTGCAGGCCATTTGTGGGGAGCAGGTAAGCCAGGAAATGAAGCTGGATGGTATGGAGCGTTTGGATCTATAAGGAAGCAAAATAGTTCACAGCATTTTGTTCTGGTTTATCTCATTCTCTCTCTCATCTTCTCTAGCTCAGCCAAGCATCACCAGCCACACTGTGGGAATCATCTGGCACTTTTCTTAAAAGCCACAAGCCAGCTTCAACTTGACTGGTGTCTTCAGAGTAATCTGAGAGAAGTTAAACAAGAAAATTAGATTCTCTCCTCATCTGACCAGCAGAAATTTCTGGAGAGCAAACTGCAGAAACCCAGGCTTATCACAGGTGGCTCTGAGGACAGGTCAAGCACATAGGAGTTTGAAACATAGTGTTTGAGATTGTCTAATGCAGATGAGGTTTCTGAATGAAGAAATAAATCTTGGCCAGCACTCAGGACTGTACTGGGAAGTGGAGAAGAGCACAAAGAGTTGAGTAAATGTGGTGCTTTCCACACCTTGGTGTCCTAGATGGGCAGGTGTAGAGGATGTCCCTGTGGATGCATACAGAATGCTTCTCCCTTCCAGAAGGCTCCTGGAGGATGCCCTGGTGAAACCTCTTCCCTCTGAAAGAGCACAAGAGGTCTGTTAGCAGGGCATGACAGCGCCTCCTTTCCACCTGGCTGGACCATCCATCACCCACTCAGGCCACTGCAGCAGAGACAAATCCAATTATGTGCTAACCCACCAGCTCCTCCATTCATCTCCTTCTGCAGGGGGAAAAACATCCACACCAACCTATGCAGCAAAAACCGCCACCACCCCAAGAGCTCACATTTGGGAGTGTTGGGAGGACAGGGTACCCTGCTGTGCCTGGGCTGGAGAGGTGATATCCTGTCTTTTGGCAAAAACAAGGGCAGGAAGGAGAAACACCCCAGGAAGGGGTGCAGGGACAGGGATGGGGATGGGGACAGGGATGGACAGGGAGTACAGGCTGTGTGGTTCTGCACCCCAACACAGAGGACCAGGGATTGTCCCCAGCAGGCCTGGAGCCAGTGCCTCTGCTTGATCAGGAGCTCAGCAGAAAATGTTACTTACACAGAGCTCAGCAGAGGTTTAACACCGCATTATACACACAAAAACAGCACGTGCTAACAAGATGATACTATATATTTATTATACACTGGAAAACAGGAAAAAAACAGTACTTACAAAAGATCCTGCAACTTTCTTTTGTGCTCTTTCTTTTATGCTTCGCTTGAGCTGCCTCATGCTGGTCTCTGTGAGGTTGGGGACAGACAGCAAGATCTCCACATTGAGCCACCACACAGCCAAGGGTATTCCCTGCCACAGCAGAAGCACTTGCTCAGGTGCACTGAGGTTCCTGAGCTCAGTGTTTACCTGTGCACAGAGGGAAATAAGACTCAGGAAGACTTTTCTGAGCATTATAAATTTCTGGTGGAGATGGATCCTACCAGGCCTGGAGTAAGAGCCTCCCATGGTTGTTCACATATCACTGATGCCTATAAGCACTTATTGAGCTCATTTCAGGAAATAGGACTAATGCCCACGTCCCACCCTCTCTAGAGGCTGATTTCATTGAGTCAGGGCTAAGCTGTATCAGTAGCTCCTCCTTGGTGGGATCTGCCCCAGGCAGCAGCCCCCAGCTAAGGCTCGTGCCCAGAAGGCTTCTGCTTCCTGCACTCTTCCTCCCTCAGCTGCCTGCTTTGGCTCTCCTAGCTGAGCACAACCCTCTGCCCCATGCTGATGGATAGTAACAAGGGCCTGGCTCAAATTAGAGATGTTGATAGTAGCAACTTGCTCAAGCCTTCAAGCACAGCCCAGGGAGATTAAACAAAGTTGTCAAAGTCCCCGGTGAGCAACATTTACGACAAGTATAAGGGATGAATCAATCAAATTTCCTCAATCCCGGAGGAAGAGGGCAACAGCAGAGCAAGCAGATGATGTACAGTAACCAGCATTTCCTTTCTCAAAGCACACCAGCCCCTGTCTGGAACTCTCAAGAGCTGCAGCTCCCAGGTTTCCATGACTCAATGATTTTGGCTGATACCACTTTCCTCAGCTCACTCCAATGAATTGCATCGCCATTTTCTTAAAGTACAGAAAAGCTGGAGAAGGGAAGAAAATCACCACAAACCACCCTTTATCTTTAATTCTGTCTCCACATTAGTAGATTGATTTAAAAATCATACAATTTAAAAGATAAGCGTCGGAGCTCAGGATGTTCTCTAATTTTCTGAACTTTGGGTCACATTAGATCATAGCCCATCACTTTTCTTTTTGTGTGTGAAGGTCAGAAATTTACATTGAATGACAGGAAAGATTTGTCTCCAGGAGACAAGGGTTTTAAAGTAAAAGTCACACCACAGGATTCATGCTGTGAAAGCAAAAATTTATAACATTAGAAATAATTTAGAAAAATTGGTAAGAAAATCTAGCTTGCTTTTGCTTTCTGGTGAGGAAAGTGACATTTGCTTGAGAGCAACAGCAAAGACTACATGAATCTATCTTTATTTTTCAGACAGAAGAAGCTGTCTGTAGTTCTTAGTAATAAAATCTTCTCTGAGACTACCTGTTTGTGGATAGAATATATAGAGTTTTTCAGGAAAAGAAAAGGAACATAAGAAATAGGAAAAAAAATATAAGATACAAAAGTCTTTCAAGTTTCCATTTGCTTTGGGAAATCTTTCATCATGGCCTTTGATGCTACAAAGTGCCCTTAGGACTAAAATTGGTGTTGATGATCTTCAAGAGGCTTTCTGAGGCTTCCCCATTTTAAATGTTGTTTAAACAGTATAAGCTATTACAGCAGTTGTGTTGTACTGCTTGAATGCACCCTGTTATATGTACATTACTTACCCCCCAAATCAGAAATCATCTTCCTTATTCCCACCCTTTGCAGTGTGCAAAACACCATCCCAGGACTACATCCCACCTCGTTTGCAGTTTTGCAGTAAATTGTGTTCACTGGGTACTAAAACAGAGCACTGAACATCCATGGGTTAAAATTTTTATAAACCACTTTTGGAGACTTGTGAAACTGCATGTTGCACAAGCTCATCAAGGAATAGGCTGATTTCATTAGGTAATGCAGAGGTTTGGGGGTGGTTTTGCTTTTATAACATCTTGTTTTAGCTAACTGGGGCAGAGATTTGTGACTTGGGGTGTCTGTGAATGTCCTCAACTGTGGTTCCCGTGGGGTAAACCTGATCTGCAGGAGGGCTGGGGAAGAATGAATGTGATTAGATGTCACTGGTTTTTTTTCTGGAAATGCACATGCTGGAGTGAAGAGCTTCAGCCCAGGTTTGACTGAAGTTTTTGGTGAAGACAAGGGTAGGCAGCACAGGTAGGAGCATCTCCTGCCCTTCTAGGTGGTAGCCCTTGGAGCCTCCCCTGGGGAACTAAGCAGCACCCTGAGCACCAGGGCTTTCCTCTCCAGTGAGTACAGAGCCCTGCATTCCACACTGGGTAGTGACTGATGAGGTTGTGCAACCTTTCCATGGCACACTGCTGAGCTGGAGATGGAGAAAGTGTCCTGACCACAGGGCCAGAGGGCACAGCTGTGTTGCTTTCTGACATGGGGAGGACAAAAGGGAGTTACTGATGAGAGTGGAAATCATGACAATTATTCCAGATTTCTGCTGGTATTTGCTGAGTGATTCTCTAACTTAAGTAATCTGAAATGCTCCCTGGCAATGTTCAAGCCACTGCTGATGGTCATGCTTGAGAGCATGGGCTCCCTGCTAGATGGGAGCTGCTCCAACAGACCAAGGGGTGTTTCCAGTTCCATCTCACCCAGCAGTATTCCCAGTGCTGGTAGTGAGGAGCCACGCAGCAGGGAGACTTGCTCTGGTTTATATTTCCAGCTTCCTTTCAAGATCAGCAGCCCACATTCCCTGCATTTCCCTGGGTCCTCCAGGAAGGAGCTGATGGGTGGGTAGCCTTCAACCCTGTTCTCCAGGGGAGGATAACAGCCCCTTTTCCCAAGGAGCTTGTGTGCTCACAGGCACCCCACAATCCACTGTTTTCCAAACCATGAAGAGATGGAGCTCCTGATAGTGAAGGAATAAAATGTATTTTTCTAGGCCAGAAAATGGGAGGGGCAGAGAGAGCCCTTGAGGAAGTGGCCATGTGGAGAAAGGAGCTGAAATGGGCAGAGATTCACGGCTGAACAAATCAAGATGGATTGAAGAGATGACCAAAAACTGGGGCTGAGCAGGGCTTAGGAATTCATCCAGCTTTTCCAGACCCAGTGCAGGAGTACCTAACCCCACTGCCTTCCTCTTTCTTAAAAAATTCTGAAGGGTGAGATTGTATGGGATTGATGTGCTCCTTGTCCAGACCTAACTGCTCAGACTCTTAAAAATTATGTTCAAATTTCTGGCCTAAATCCCTGTGCAGCAGCTTATATCCATTATTTGCTGTCTTCTCTACAGCTGACATGAAGGAGACAAAACAAGCCCCACAGAGATAGAGCTGAACTGTCAAAATACCTGAAGGCAGGAGGGCTCCTCAGCACTGAGCCTGTGCTTCTCAGAAGTTAGGTGAGATCCGAGCTGGTGCCATGGAGCCAAAGTGCAAACAGATGGGGGATTGCAGTCTGGAGGGGAGATGCCAAGGGGGAACACTTGTGACCTGACAACCTAAATCCAGCTGAAGGCCTGGGAGATCAGAGAAGAATAACAGTGGTCCAGGGAGTATGAAAATGACAGCTTAGGAGCAAACTATCCGCTTGTGCAGCATTTTGTCTGAGCAAGTGTCATGTCAATTAACTGACATGTTAAACATGTTTGTTTAACTTCTTTAGAAGTTAAAATATTTTCTGATTTGTTTTTCATCAGGACATACTGGGGAGCAACTGCCATTTTGAGAACCACTTTAAAAAATAGAGCAGAAACACTACAAGATAAAGCATCTATATAAGGTGCAAGCCCACCATTGCTCCAGGGGTCACAGAGCTAGTGTTCTAAAATAAGAGATAACAACAGCTGGAAGCATGGGTGGGCAACCAAAAGGAGCCTGTAAGCATTGATCATTCACTCTGCTCTGGGATGAAATCAGAAAGGACAAAGCTTGGCTGGATCTTAGACTGCATGGCACAAGAAGAAACGTGAAGGATGGATGCTACACGTGTCTTAGCAGCAAAAGCAAACGTGGAGAAATTGTGATTCCATCAACAAATGTGTGAGCCAAGACACTGACAAGATGATAAGCAAAAAGACCAAAGCATTTAATGCTTTTTTTTTTGCATACATTTCATTGGCAAGGCTTACTCCCACACCTTGCATATCCAGCATGATTTGAAAAGAAGGGGAACAAGCAATATGGGGAGGAACAGATGAAGGTCTGCCTTGAAAAGCTGTAAGTATTGGGATTCAGGTGAGCATGTAAGATTCACCTGAGGGTGCTGATGTGACCTCGAGGCTGCTGTTCATTATCAGAAACTGCCAGTGATCAGAAACAGCTCTGACAGCTGGAAATCCTCCTGCAGCATTTTCATGCAAAACCTGAGCAAACATGAATTGGATGAACAAATTGTTAGATGGATTGAAAATTAGCTGGACCAGAAATTAGCTGGACCATTAGGTCAAAGAATAATAATCAATGTTGTGATGGGCCATCTGGCAGCCAGTAATGAACAGAGGACCCCAGGGAATGACACAGGAATTGATAATGTTCAATATTTTCATCAGTCACCAGGCTGATGACACAGAGGGCACTTTCAGCACATATACAGATGGCAATAGATTAGAAGTAATGACAGCCATCTCCATTTGGCAGAGCTGGCAGAGGGAGTCCAGAGGGACCTTGAGAAACTTGGGGTGTGTGACAATAGAAATCCCATGGAGCTGAAGGAGAGCAGTACAAACCCTTTGTTTTGCTGTAAGGTTAACCATCCTTCTGCCTACACAACAGCCATGCAGGAAAGGAGCTGGGCTTTGCTACGAGACTTCTGCACAGTTGGAGGGTAGTTATTGCTCCCTTTCTACTCAGTGCCAGTAAATCTGCCCCAGAAGTGTTGTCTCATTTAGGAACAACAGTTCAGTAGTTCATTGAGGAACTGGAGAAACTCCACAGGTTGGTCAGTGGCCTAGAGCACATGAGCCACAAAGAGATGCTGAGGGAGATGGATTTGGGTAGTCTGGCAAAGAGGTGGCTTAGGAGAGGTCTAAAATCAGCCTGAATCTGCATGAAGGGGAATGACAAAGATAATGGAACCAAACTCTCTACATTAGCGGTAAGCTATAGAAAAAAAAATCCTGATCTTCATTGAGGTGAACAGGTTTGTCTCTTCAGGGGCCTGAAGGAGGGTCACTGAGTGGACCCCTGTGGTGGAATTCTGCCCATCTGCTCCAGCTGACACTGCCTATCCCTTCTGTGGGTGGCCCCAGCCAGCTCCCTCCAAGCACAGCCCTGGGAACAGCTCATTCCCACAAATTGTCTCCCAAAAGGCAGCATGGTGCCATGGATGGGGTCCTGCCACACAGCCTTTAACAGGACCCTCTTGGGCATTGCACTCTAAAACGCCTCTGTGAGCCTCATGCAAGAAAACACAAAACCTGTTTCGCATGATAAAAATACCACTCTTATGGGCTCAAACACAGTTCTCAAATAATTTGAACTGCAGGGGGAAAGAGAAAAAGGAAAAAAATATCATTAAGGACCTGAGTATCCCAGAGGGCCTAGAAGAGTCCCAGGAGTGAATATTATTTCATGTAGACCTTCCTAATCTAGGGGCAATCAGCTTTAAGCAGAGTGGGTATGGACCAGTCCACTGGCTGTTGGGACTGGGATTCAGTCTCCAGCTCTCTTTGAGATGGAAGCATAGGCACAACCGTGGAGACTTTCAGGCAGTTGTCAGGAGGAATTTCCCCAGTGTCTCAGGAATGTTCTTCAGCCCCTACTGGGAGGATGCTGAAGATCAGGAAGGGCACAAGCAGTGGGAGGAGCCCTTTGTGTTGCCTCCAGGTAAGCAAGAAGCTTTTATCGTTCCCATCGTTCAGCACACGTGCCTGGGTGGTGTGGCTGGCAGCAGAGCTGACATCTCCTTACCTCTCCTCTGCTCTGTCCACATAAGGGTGGACCCCTGAAATTCTCAGTTTCCTCCTGTGTTTTTCCTAATGTTTGCCAGCTCAGCCCCTACTGGGAGGATGCTGAAGATCAGGAAGGGCACAAGCAGTGGGAGGAGCCCTTTGTGTTGCCTCCAGGTAAGCAAGAAGCTTTTATCGTTCCCATCGTTCAGCACACGTGCCTGGGTGGTGTGGCTGGCAGCAGAGCTGACATCTCCTTACCTCTCCTCTGCTCTGTCCACATGAGGGTGGACCCCTGAAATTCTCTGTTTCCTCCTGTGTTTTTCCTTCACTGTGCAAGAGGACAATGTAGCCAGCAAGACATCTCACTGGCCTGGTTAAAATAACTCAGTTCTGCTTCATGTCTTTCCTTAATTTTACCAGCTTCATATTTGAAGGTCTCATTACACAGGCAAACAGATTATAATGCCTTCTAAGCAAGCTTGATCAGAAATCCCTGATACAATCAAAAGCCCAGGAAAACAATTCATTGCATTTGATGCATCAGTTCTTGGAATTGCAGCTATATTAGGCAATACATCTTTGTTCACTCACATTAAGCTAATTGAATGCATATTTATTGTGCACTGTTCTTCAGCATCCAGGCAAAATCAAAGAAGCCTGTTTCACTAGCGAGATGATAATTTTGCATAAGGAATACGGACAGATTCACATCAGACTATTAATGCTATTGCATTATTCAACACCAGAGTTAAAATTAGGAGTCACCTCAACAACCAGATGCATATTTTATCTTCAAGGTAAGAGCTTGAATTAGCACAGACCTCTGCCTCCTGCCTATAACCCTTAATTCTAGACAGGCTCTTCTGCAGCAGGATCATTGGCACGAGAGAGGCACACGAGGCTCAGGCTAACCCTTATGTTTGCATCTTCCTGTTTAAATACTGAAGGGCCACCAGAAACCACACTCCATCTGCATCCATTTGCTATGTGCTGAAAAAACATGAGCATCCAGATATGCCATTTTATAAACATTGTTTAATAGCAAATCACTTAGTGGTACCTGTTTGAAGGAAATGGAGCCCACCTGCACCTGACTGAGCTCACTGCAGAAGCACCAGTGCTTTTCCAAGGCCTTCCTTAAAATAATACAGCACCTCTCCCCCTGCTGTGTGGCTGAGGGATGGGGACAGCACAGAGCAGGTGCTGTAGCTCATCTGCACACTGTAATAACAGCCAAAGCCTTGTTGTGCAACAACCACAAACCAGCCCATTAGGAGGCTTTTTAATTGGCCATATGTGAGCAGCACTTGGGCAGATGTAAAAATTTCCTCTTAACTAATGCTGTGTTTAAGTAGCTTTAATCTGCAGGGACTTTGCCACTTGAGTGGGATACTGGGCACCTTGAAGAATGCAATAAACCCAAGCAGAGCTCTCTGGTTTAGCCTCTACATGTTGTCTGAGACATGAGATGTAAGAGAAAGGATAAAAGAAGTCATAATTTGGATACAAAATCCTCAAATGCTCCTCCTGTCTGTACTGATGGAGTGATTACTTCACATCTAAATCCCAGGCCAGCTCTTTCCCAGCTCAGTTCAGAGGCTCAAAGATGGTGAACAATGAAAAAATACTTTAAGTCTGGGCTGTGGTCTTATCTCCTCATTGCTGGGGAGCACAGACCAAGGTGCCCCCACGATGCAGGGTGGTTTCGAATGAAAAAATACTTTAAGTCTGGACTGTGGACTTATCTCCTCAGTGCTGGGGAGCACGGCAATGAGGAGATAAGGTGCACCCACCAAGGTGCCCCCACGATGCAGGGTGGTTTCTCCCTGTGGAGGAGCAAAATGATCCATCTCAGGCATACCCCCTTTCTGTGGGCTGTGGTGCATGCTTTACTCAGAAGCTGCTGAGGAGTCTCAGCTGAGCTGAGGGCAGTGTCCCCAGCCAGGGGCAGGACCCAGGGCAAACTCTTTGGGGGCTGGGGGCAGCTGCCCTCCTCGCTGGCACGCTGGGGTGACAGCCAGGCTTTTTCTTTCTCAGCATCTGAGTGCAACCAAGGAATTTGCAACCACATCAGCCTAATCACATCCATATTTATTGCCTGCTGTTTTCTTACAGGAAGGCAACACCTCCTTATCTGCTTGAGATCCTGAGGGGCTGGCAATACCATGCTGCTGTCGCTATGGTTTCTCCATGTTCTCTGCACTCCTCAGGCTTCTGCCAGATCTGTCTTCTAGGGTTAAAAGAGATGTTTGGGCTTCTAATACTAAAAAGAAATGGTAGCATCGGGAGGTCTGCTTGCTGAGCGTGGTTCAGATCAAACCACCAAGCTCTTAAAGGCTCGTGGAAGGGTTCAGGCTCTGAGCCCCAAATAACAGGCACATTACTTTTCTGGCTCAGGGATTTGTTTGCAGGAGTGGAAGGAAGTGCCAGCTGCAGGACAGGAGTCTGTTGTTCACCTCACTGCCCCAGCTGGGGGAGAGTGTAGTCCCCTCTGCTCTGCGCTGCTCCCAGAAACAATATTTGTTCATATTGGCTTAACCAGCCCAAGGGATAAAATTACTAGGAAATGTTTACAAGGACCATTTGAAACCTGAGAAGAGGATGTTTTTAGTAATGCAGAGAGAGCCAAATACCTTAGAAGATAAATATCCCAGCTTTAAGAATTAATTACTGCTTCCCAGTACTGCAGGCTGACAAATAACCTTGCGCAATTTCCCGGACAGATACATTTTAATGGAAATATTGTGCACAGGTCAAGAGCAAAATAGAACTGCTGAACCAGAACCCCACAAGCTTGGATATGTGGGTGCCTCTGCCCAAACACTTGCCCAGCAAAGCCCAAAGGGCAGAGCATGGGGCTGAAGCAGCCACCTCTACACAGCAGCTCACACCATGACCGTACCTGGTGAGGATTGCTCCTAGGGCTGGTTATTTTCTGTCACAAAGGAAAAACGTGGATAGCAAACAACCAAGCACATTTTTCAAAACAGCAGCTATGACATCTATGAAGCGCTGTAACCATTATGCAAAATTCACTATGTAGCTTTTCAGTTGTAAATCAAGTATCACAGGGCACTGAAATGAAAGCTCAATCTCCATATCCTAATTTTTCTTTTGGAAGTGTGGGAAGGTAGTATACAGCTGATTATGCTCCACAGCATACACTGGCATAACGAGTCACAATATACATTTATTATTCTTTCAGTCAAAAGCATCAAGCATTGAATGTAATAAGAAAATTTCATGAACCAATTCCCTCAAAACCATTTTCAATAAAAAGTCTTTGCTTTCTCCTTCTTTTTAGGTAGGCAAAATGAGGAGAGTGGTGGAAGAGCAAGCCTGAGAATCAATAGGGAAATCTGAATTGTCATTAATTACCCCAGATCTAATCTGAGCTGCTGTTTTGTGAGCCATGCTCTACTCATAACAAGGTTTTCAGGGATGTCACTGAAGGTACCTCAGGGACACAACTCTTTGGAGCATTTCCTACAGTTTGGTGCAGTGACCCAACAACAGTATCACCCTCAAAGATATTGCTCCTAGAAGGACAACGGACTTTGGACCCTCACTTCAGGAGAAACTGAAGAGATCCTGCTGCCATACTGATGTGAATCACTAGTGGTCATGCGCCAAGTGCCACTGCCACAAAAGGTCACCTTTGCCTAAAGGACTTAATTCTGAATCTATTCAGACCTTCCATTCACCAAAAGCTAATGAAGTCCCACAGGAATAAAATCATTTTACAGGAGATCCATGCATGGGATGCAGATTTGTTTCTATCCATCCGTCCATCCATCCATCCATCCATCCATCCATCCATCCATCCATCCATCCATCCATCATCTCAATCACTTTTGCTCCCTGTCTGAAGCTTGAACCCAACTTTTGTCCATGGTGTGAACACAGTCCTTGTTCACAGTCTGCCTTGTCCACAATCCTTCATACAAACAAACCACAGAAAACAGCATGAACCTGCAGCATTGACCATTTCCTGTGCTGAGAGGCAAGCCCCCATCAAGAGACAGTGAGAAAGCAGCCTGGGTCCAGGTGCTCGAGTGGGGCGGAAAATAAAGGGGACATCCATAAAGCTTTTTGAAGAAAACACCCCTATCTTTGTCTAGGGATGTGCAGCTCCTGAGTTGAAGTGCACAGAACAGGTTGATGGCAGCTGCTATTTGAAAATTCATGAAGCCTTAAAGCATTACTGGATGATTTCAGAGCTTGGAGATAAGTAGACAAAATAGTCCAACAGGGGGGAGATGCTGATGTAGTAGCAGCCATAATAGTGTGTGATGCTGCACACATCCCTGCTTCTGAAAACCCACTCATCCATCTTGTCAGGGAAAATTGCTGTGATTCTGTTTCCTAGCGGAGGTGGTGGGAGGAAAGAGGCAGATGCATATTTTCCTCTGATCAAGGGGAAAAGGCCAGGCTATGCACCACTTACCCCCCTGAAGCCACCCTGCTCCCTCTGTGAAGGGCTTAGAGACTGGGGATGGCAAGTATTCAGTAGGGAAGGCATAAGTGGCATGGCCCAGGAGAAACCAGGCTTTGGAGCTGCTCTGCTAGTACTTGCGAGATGCTTTGCCCTCCCTGCCCTGGTGTGCCCCTCTTTGCTTACTCAGGACTGAAGAAAATGCTGGCGTAAAATGTGCTGGGAGCCAGCAGGTTCTTCCTGTTCTTTACCTGTCAGCTCAGGGTGGAAAACTTCTGGGTGAGACTGTGCCAGCCAGGGGAAGTTCAAACAGACTAAATGCCTAATTTATGTACCTCTACCCAAAAATGTTACCCAGAGTGGGCCAAAGGAGCTGCTGCCTTGAGTTGGAGGTGTATCAGAGCAGCCATCCCTCCCGGCCATCGACATGCCCTAATCATCCAGATTCCCCATACCTCCCTGAGGGGCTCATCCTGCTCCTGACATGTGGCTGAAGCAGCCCAGCAGCATGAGAAGCACGGGATGGAGACAGGAGGTTTTGTGCCTCTGACCTGAGCATGAGTACCTGCATAGCAAGAGACATCTCTAGCTTTTTCCCATGAGAGAGAGAGAGATGGGGAAAATGATTGCATTTATCCCCCTGCTCCTGCCCATCCCTGCCCCTTGAGTGCCCACTGGTTCCTGCACAAACTGTTCCCCTGTACCAGAGTGGGGATCCAAGCTCCTGCTTTGCCGGGGGCAGTGGGAGGCACCTAAGTCCATGCCTGATGTGATTTTGCACCTGGCCCTTGAGGACGATGGTGAGATGCAGACTTGTCCAATAACATCACTTGCCCCTTTAGCATATTTTGTACCATGTGTGCACTGAATATCTTTAGCAACTTGCTTGGTGAAACTCTGTACTGGATACATGAGTAGGAAACAATTTCCAAAGACAAAAGCTGCAGGTTAAAAAACAACTGAAACTACCAGAGTGGTATTTTCTCTTGGAAACAATTTGTTATCCTGGTTTCAAGATGGTGAAATGTTCCACAAATATCCCACTTGTGACTTTTCAATTCCTCTTCAAATTTCCCCATGGACACATGGTCCATGTGGTGAGTTCAAGCCTGCCAGGGACACGCTCATTCTCACCAACCCCATCATCCTGCTTCCTTCAAGAGTTTTGGACCCAGCTTGCAGTCCCGGTTTCAGTCTGTTCCTGAAGATCTGGGATCAGCTCTCCTGTGCCCTTGGGCAGGGCAGCACAGGGCCTTCAGGGAGGAGACAAAGGTGACATGCCTGGGCTGAAGATGTGCACGTAGCCCTGGGTGGGAAATAGTGCTGCTGGCACCCCACACCCTGCCCAGGCTCACCCAGACCTCTGCTGCTTCTGCACAGAGCATTGTCTTTCACTCCCCAGTCCCCCTTCCCTCAATTACCACCATGAGGAAGACTCAGATGCAGATAAAGAGTGAAGGTGGCCCAGGAAGCTTCAAGGCCCAGGGATCAGAAACAACAGGCACTGCCCACCAACTGCAAGGCACAGCACCTACCTGCTTTTCCCAACAAAAGGGAAAAAGAAAGTGGTCTTTTGACTTAATCTCAAAAAAAACCTCACAGAGGTTTTAATTTATAAAATACCAGCACAACCTGGAGCTGTGTTTGAGTGAGGACAGCAAGTTTCCCCTGTACAGATTAATCCACTTCCACAATTTCTACTCAGCATGGAGTAGTTTTATTTCTTATATACATAATTCAGAGGTATATTGGAAGGGCAAAACCTACATTCTATGCTCAGGCATCCACCAAACACTTAATAAAACCCATTCTAGTATGGTTTAGAGTTTATGTGAAGTAAGAGTAACGTTGGAGCTGTTTCCAATAGCTACAAGATTACTCTGGGAAGATAAAGGTGTGATTCCTTTTAAATGTAGCTATTTTCTGTCCAAGGAAAAAGTCCTACGCATCAGTCCTTCCTATCATACATCTCCAGAGAAAGCAACAGCCAACCCACACACTCCTCTGCTCTGGATTGCTCAGCACTTTGTTCCACGGCAATCTGTAGGAGAAACTCAGCCCTCCTGTTAAATGCTTGGGGCTCAAATGATTAATCCTGTACAACAGATCTCTAAGGCACATCGGAAATTGGAGCTCATTCCTAACAGCCTATCAGCATTCAGGCTATTACAGGTGCAAGCAGAACAGCAGCTTTGAGGGAGGAAGCAGTTCTGTTATAATCAGAATTCTTACAGACATCTTCATATTTAATAGAGCTTTTTTTACCTCCTACAAAGTTTTCCACCAAGGCTTTCCAAGCATTGTATAAAGGCGGGTAATGATTTACATCATTAACACTCCCATTTTACAAACAGGAAATTGAAGCTTCCAAAGAAAATCATGAGTGGCTTAACACAGAAAATCCCAGTTCCCCCAAAAAAGAAAATGCATCAAAGCCTCCTGACAAAAGTCCCCTTTCCAAAAGTCCACCTTTATTTAGTTGATATTCAGCTTTTTTTTTTTTACCTTTTTTTTTAACCTTTTTTTTTCTTTAAAAATAACCCAACCAGTCAAATGAGAGAACAGCAAGGAAATTGCAAGCTTTGACATACTTACTTCTACACTGCTGGCATTAGTACAAAAATAAAGATTTTTATTAACTAGTTTACAAAAATAAATTCTATTGAGTCCCAGAGGATGTCACTGGGAGGTTTACTTGACTTTGGAAGACAAAGCCTGTTTGAAACGTCTCTTTAGATCTTGCATGTTGGGAGATTTGGGCCGAGGGATGATGGATGACCGCCTCCTGTCTGTGCTGCCAGCATGCTGTAGTTTGCTGACCTCCTTGCAAAGATACTGGAAGACATCACAGACACCTTGGGAGTCCTCGCTGGTGGAGATTTCCAAGAACAGGCTGCCCAGTTCATCTGCCAGCTGTAGTCCCTCTTTTGCCTGTACTTGCCTGGCGTGGAGGAGGTCAGCTTTGTTCCCCACGATAATGACGGGAGTCCTGGCATCGGGGTGCACCTTGCGTATGTGCTGGTACAGGGGCTGGACCGACTGGTAGCTGCTGTAGTCGGTGATGGAGTAGACCAGCAGGAAGCCCTCTGCCCACTTCACGCACCGGGACAGGGAGTCCAGCACCTGCACGCAGTCCTCCTGCACCTGCGGTACAACACAGAGCACAGATTCGGCACTGGGACATGAAATGTAAGGACCGTACCACAGCACCATCAACGGGTCCAAAGGGAAGCTGAGCTCTGTCTCAGGAGACGAAGTCCGGGCATGCAGGAAATTTGGGCTCAAGAGCTGACCCTTTGGGTAGCGGACGACAACCGACTGATCCAAAACATCTCCGTACCTGAATGCATCCCGGCGTGTCTTGGATCTCTACGGCAACGTGGTCCCCGTCGAGATGGACCAGCCGGGAGTAGAGGTTTCCTGGGGAGCAGAGAGCCGTGAGCCGCCGGCCGCGGGGCCCCGCCGCCCCGCACCGCCCCGCACCGCCCCGCGCCTCACCTGTGTTGGGCTCGTAGTCACCGATGAAGCGCTTGGTCAGGAACCGCACGATCATGGCTGAAACACAGAGCGCGCGTTAGGCGGGACGGACGGACGGACGGGCAGGGGAGGAGGACGGGCAGGGGAGGAGGACGGGCAGCCCCGCACTCACCGCTCTTGCCGACGCCGCGGGCACCCAGCACGGCCAGGCGGACCTGGGCGCCGGGCGGCCCCGGGGGGCACTCGGCGATGGGCGCCAGCAGGAAGGGCTGGGACATGCCCGGCAGGCGCATGGGAGAGGCGACTCGGCGGCCGGAGGGCTCGCAGGGCTCCGCTCGGCTCGGCCGGCAGCGCCCGGAGCGGGCGGCCCCGGCGGCTTTTAAAGGCCCCGGCGGCGGCACCGCCCGTGCCGCGGCTCCGCCCCACGGCCCTCCCGCCCGGGCTGCAGCCCTTCCCCTTTCTCCCACCCTGCCCACTGCCAGGACGTGGGGTGGCCCCCGCGGGCACAGGCACCCTGCTGAGCATCCCCCTGCCCGAGGAAGACAGGAAAATGCACCACCCTCCCTGCAGTGCGGGACTCCAGTCTTGAAAGAAAGGAAATTATTGTTTTATCTCAGATTATTTTGTTTCCACACCCAAACATATCCCTCTACACCCAGTGTTGAAAACTCAGCTTAGGGATGAAACAACAGCCAGCCCTAAAACCCAAGCGGTCTTGATTGGGCCCTCTGGGTTCTTGAAGTAGAAAAGTTTTGGAGAAGAATGGTGCTCTACCACGGACTGCCCTTAAATGAGCCTCAGACATGCAAGCAGCTGTGCAGGTGTTTCAGTCCCCAGAAACCAATGCCCTGGCTCCTGCTTCTGCTCTGTGCCGCCTTGCAACTGTGGAAGTGCTTAAAAGAGAAATAATCCATTCAGAGGCTGCTTTCATTTTTATCAGGGAGATAGCACATGCCAGCAGGATACAACATGGAAAAGGAGAGTGGATGGTACTCAAATGGACTAATCTCATGGCACAGAGGGATGGAGGCACTGTGAGAGCTGCTGGGCCCCAGCTGCAGGTTGATGCTTAGACAGCCCAGCTGACCCTGGATGCTCACACACAGGCAGCTGAGTTAGGACAATGCTAATTTACATCAGTTAAAGTAGTACCTGCAGAAAAGCATGGTGGAAGAAGCATTGTTGATTGTGCCACTCTAGTGCCCAAGAACCCCTCCCCTATGGATTTCTTTTAACTTCCAAAAGCTATTGCCCCTAAAATTTCTACTTTACTCCCCATCATGTCAGCAAGCTCTTTTCTTTTGGGAAATAAGATTTCTCCTGTATCACTAAAAGCTTTTGGTGTCCAGAGGTTCCCGCTATTGTCACCTGCTCCTATTGTCAGGGGATTGCTTGTCTTTGGCCTCACTCACAGCAGCTATTTTTACACACTTCTTTACAAAAGAGCTATCAGAGTACATTCAGTGTGCCTTTGAAAGAATGCTACTGAAACAAGTCCGTTCCAGACAGATGATTCCCAGGTGCAGAGCTGTGAAAGCAGGATTAAACAACTGTCCTTCTCAAACCTTGAGGAGCTCTCTTTCTGGTTAGCTGTGACTCCAGCTGCCTTGCCTGCTGCTGGGAGCACCCCCAAAGGGCAAATGGGGGTGGTCAAGCAGAGAGATAACATTGCCCAAGGCCAGGCAGGACACCCTGTGAAGGAATTAATGTCCAGGCTGTGACTGTGTCTCCATCAACACCTACCCAGGTGCAACAGGAGCAGCTCAGTAAATTGAAGCAGTTGGGGCCCAGATTAGCTGTCCCCACGCTGCAGACTAAGCATCCCCAGGATGTGCGGGGCCCCAGGCTATTCCAAGGGGCCTTTCTCTGCTCTGCAGGCCCCACTTGGAAGTGCCAGGCTGTACTTTTTCACCCACCCTCTGTGGATGGCCTATGCCACTATCCCTAAGGCCCAACACTATCCCCGTTCCCTCAGCAACACTGCTCAGTGCCAGTTATGCCATACTGCTGCCCGACACATCTCCCTGTTCCAAGCTCTGGCAACGTTCGACAGCAGTACTTTTGGCTTGCTCCTGTGATGGTGGCATGGAGGACATCCCGAGAACATCTGGAGCTTCTTTTTTTTTAAATTTTCCTCGGTTCCTAAGCTGTATGGGTGCTGGTGGTGGGAGCAATGTTCCTACCCTGTGCAGCCTCTGTACTGACAATGGTTCTTCCTCCCCCTTCCCAGTCCTGCCTTTTCACTGACCTTCCCTGCCTAACACTGCCTACACAGTGCTCAGGAAACCCCAAATCCTGGTGTTGCCAACAGGCTATAAAAGGTGAAGCTGACAGCTCAGAAGACATCTTCCTTGCTGCTTCTCTAGGAGACAACAGATGTTTGCCAGGGCTTTTGGCAAGGAACCAGCAGTAAAGGTTCGTGGCTGTAAAGGAGCCTCAGAACAGGACTGCAGAGAACTGGTTACAGCTTATGGGTTTAGTGTGTAAAACCCTTCCAGGGCAAGTGAAAACTGGGGACCCCAAACCCTGTAAGGAACATGCTTCATGTTTCAGCTCAGGACTGGAGATATCCCAACAGGCACTTCTTCAGCTTTTGCCAATTCACAGATCTCCCTCTTTCGTCAGGATTGTGCAAAAACAGGGCAGCAGAACACACAGGAAGCAAACTTCAGCAGCCGAGATCAGGTACCGAGATCTGTTAAGTGCCTGGGCTGTTTCTACAAACTTCAGATGAGCACGAAAATCCCCACTGCACTGAGAGCAATGAACAGACAGGTTACACCTTAGTTTATTTGTCCTGTTTCCAAACATTAAAAACAAACAAACAAACAAAAAAAGAGGTTCTTTTCTTCCTGTACAAATTCAGCTTCATTTTCAGTCATTTCTGGGAATCCTGACCAAGGAAAGCCTTCCCAACCTCTCTTCCCAGCCCATACAGGTCTTTCAAATACGCATTTACAACCAACTACCGTTGGCATAGTGACCTTAAAAACACTTTTTCTAAATAAATTGGAAAGTGTTGCAATGCAGTGTCTCTGGGAGCACAGCTGTCAAACAAGACCACTGTAATGCTGTCCAGTCTTACTATTGCAAATTGTTGTAACTAAGTTCAAAAGTTTAGAACTATGCCCCACTTATGATGTTAATCATTTCATCATGCTGCTACAGCTAATCCGCCGTGATTTTGACAAATGAGTAGCAACCAAATACAGAACCAAAATAGCTTAGACATGCATGCATGAGAAGCACATTTAAAATGCCATCACCAGTTTGTATCCAATAGCCTCCCACTTAATTCCTACAAAGCCTAGTGGAAAATGATGCTTATCTTGTAAGGCAAATACCAATTTTAAATGGCTGTGGAAAGTGACAAGCCAAAGAGGTTGATAAAGCACACAAATCCTGCTGCTCCAAGAAAAGCCCCTTGACCATAAAAGCCAGTGCAGCAGAGAGGACTTCAGGATACAGTGGGGCACTCCATGTCCAACCCCTCCAGTGTCAGAATACAGCTCTACTGTCATGGAGCAGCCTGCTAAGGGGCAAGCTCCAAGTCACTTCCAAAGTCATTCCACCCATACAGCCTGCTGCATCTTCTGAGATGGGAGCTTGGAGAACTTCAAACATAATCTGCTCACTGGAACTTGCAAACTCCAGCCCATCCAACCTAAAGCCCATCAGCCTTAAATACCAGCCCAAGCTAGACTCTGAATTCAAGGTCCAAGACCTACATTCCATGAGAATGGGAACACCCACGACTGAGAGTTAGGTAAAAGCAAACCTCATCATCTCTGTGTTCCTTACTCCCACACTTACAAGCTGCCCTGCAATTCACTGTTCAGTAACTCTCAACAGTGAACACCTACAAGCAGCTTGAGGTCACTTGCTTCTCTAGTACTTCTCTCTCTCCACGTAGACATTGATTTTACATCACCTACTGAACACAGCTGAGCAATGCCTGACATGACACTTCAAGGTAAACCATTATTTACCTGTAACTACAAAATAATTAAGCCTGAGACTGTGCTTCCAAGGCTAACCAAGCAGGTTCCCTTCAGCAGTCTCTAGCAAGCTTCACTGCTAAACCAGCACTGGTTGGTAAACAGTCAGCTGAAGGAAGATCTTCTTCCATTTAAGAAGTGCACAGGTAGCACTGGGCTTCTATGAGACATCAGTGAATCTGGGATGAGAGGGATTCACTGCAACATTCAAAAGGCATGCAGTAAACATATAAAATACAAGTGTTTAGTAGCTGTGCCAGCCAATTAAAGTATTAAAAATCAAAATAAAGGCTGGCAGTTTTGGAATGAAACCCTTGTTTCTAAACTACTACCATTTTCTAAGAATGCTTATTGGCATGGGGATGCTGTAAACACTATTTTGCAGGTTACACTGGTAGAAAACCAAAATTTGCTTAGACATCTCCCTAGACACTGTTTTCAAAAATGGTTTCAACAATTCCTCAGTATTCATGAGGCCCCTTAGCCAAAACCTTGCATCAACCTTGAAACACCTTATCTCTTTTCCTAAAAAAAAATTTAAAAAATTAAAAAAAAAAATAAATCAAGCCTTCAAGTGGCACTGGGCAATTCTTGATACAAGTTCTTAGTCTGCTGGTGAAATATTCCATGTCTCCTCATAACAGCTCATGATCATTACTAAGCACTAGTAAATTTCAGTGCTCCTATATTTATCATCTATATAAATGATGGAACTCATCAGCAAAAGCTGCAGATGATTTAAATGACTAAGCATCGTGGTAAATGCAAGCTAAATAAATAAACTTCAATAAAAGAAGGTTTCTAAAGCATCTGTTCAAACAAAAA
Organism: Passer montanus; assembly: GCF_014805655.1. Taxonomy (NCBI): domain Eukaryota; kingdom Metazoa; phylum Chordata; class Aves; order Passeriformes; family Passeridae; genus Passer; species Passer montanus. The sequence goes on from NW_024368818.1 coordinate 2,803,912, forward strand.
AGCCCCAAACCCAACTAAATGAATCAGCCACAATCACATACACTTGTCCAAAACCATATCTTTAGTTTATTTTTTAAACATACATTATGCCATGAATTCATAAGGAATTGGCTCCAGCAGCTCTGGATCCTTGCCATTAGTTCTCACAAAGTGTGCTTCTCTTGGTGGAGCAGGCTATAAACAGAAAAATAAAAAAGAAAACTTATGACATTACAGCTCAAAAACATCTTTTCAGAAAATAACATTTTGTCAACCATTTAGCACCTTATTATGTAAACATTACAGCAATTTCACCATTCCTAGTCTCATAAATTTGATTCAAGGAGTAGCAGTAAGAAAATGATCTGTCAGAAAGTGTGTCTGACTCTCGCTTCTGAATTAAAAAACCTATGCTTTACTCTCTGCAGCTCACCAACCCAAAGAACATGGAGTGATGTATCCTGCAGCTCCAGAACCAACAGCCATTACCTATTCTCTGGTCATAAATTCTTTCCTGCAAGGGTTACAATAGAACCTGTTGCAACTAAAAATTCAACTAAATCAAAGATTCTACTGATCCTAAAACCACCCAGAGCTGCTGCTGCAGACAAGCAACAACACAGGAAGCACCCAAGCCTTTGTTCAGGGCTACAGTTACAATTTTCATCTGGCACAGAGCAGTTCTGCTCAGGCAGCAAACATCCCAGACAGCCCAAATGCCGACACACTGCACGAGGCCACTGCCCCAGAATTAAGTCATCTCCTGCCCAAGGACTGTGACCTCAACAGAAACATTACCTGACGTTTCAGCTGAACCCAAATGCCTTTTTCTTTTGCTTCCTTTTTCTTCCTTTCATTTTCCTTCACACGCTGCAGAAAGCTGTCTCTGCTCTTGGAATGCTTAATATGCTCTATACGCACATTAATTCTCTTGGCCAGAATCTTGCCCCTAAGGAAGGCAGTCAGTTTTTAATCTTCACTTGAAAAAGGTCACATTAAATCAAGACTTTCAGAACTAACTCCATAAGCTCAATTACAGGTCATTTTTCTTTAAAGGGCAATACCTCAAAACACAGCTACAGATGCACATCAGATATAACTTACATATAACTAAAAGATTATTATTATATAACAGTGAAATATACGACAGTGTGCTGAAAATTTCATATTAAAATTGTGGAGAAGACGTAGTTTTAGCCTCTTAGCATACAAACAAGTAATTTTATTACCAATGCACAGCAGTCAAGCTCCTGGAACAAAAAAAACCCCAACTTGTCTTTTTTTGACTAAACAGCACAAAATTCAGCTGGATACACCTACATACTAGTATTTTAAAAGGGTATCAATACCAGCACACTGGCTGAAAAGCCCTGCCACGTAATGTGACTTTAGGTGCTGGTAAAAGAAACAAAAAATGTTTCCTCTGACAGGATCCAAGTCAAATGAGCACCATTTGCTTGGGTTATAAAAAGGAAATACACTTTACCCACCTTGAATGACCAATCAAGACAAGAACTGTCTAACTGGCAAAGTGAAAGGAGGGTGCAATTGCAGTTCAACTTCCTCAAATATCAAGTTCCAATACTCAGAATTTCATTACTTACTTAACCTGCTTGTTAACAATAATGCCCACGGCGTGCTGAGTGACATTATACACCCTTCCAGTCTTGCCATGGTAACACTTGTGGGGCATGCCTTTCTGAACAGTACCCATACCCTGTTAAGGAGCAAAAAGAAAAGGAAAAAAAAATGGGTGGGGGGGAAAGTAGCATCAATTATTTTTCTCTAGGAAGTAATTTAAACTATACATTTCAAATTATTTGAGATTTATTATAAAATATTCCCATTTTGTCCTAAAGCTGGAATTTATAACCACGCATTTTGCATCTGAAGACTACCAAATTTTGCTATGTCAGTTCTGGTAGCTTTCAGTGTCGGTGAAATGATAGATCACTTTGCTTACAGGAAGAGCAAGCAATCACAGAAGACATTCATCATCAAGCTCCAGTGCGTGAGGAAGTGTCAATTCTGAACAATACGTTCTCCAAGTCAAACAACAAACCAGCAAATTAACCACCACCTTCCGTGTGACTGCTACGGGAACGTGGCATTCCAAATGAAACCAAAGGATTCAACCAAGCAGGAATCCTTGATGAAAGGCTTTCCACATTCACAGCAACTCAGATGTGAAAGCACAGCTGACTTTAAAAGACAAGTTCTGAAATATAGCAAGTGACAGGAAATGCCACTTCACTTTTTCCCCCTTTAGTGATATATATGATGCATCCTCACATTTATTTCTTGATTTCTAGTTTTAGTACAGCTTTGCCATCACCTAACTATGAACTGCCCCACCACAAATCATGGCTCACAACAGAGTATCTACTAAGTGACAGCTGGGGCTCCTAGGAAAGTTGTGCCAGTAGCCAACTCAAACACTGGCTATGGCATATTTCACTCCTGTTCTTCAGCTGAACACACCATAACAAAGCACACCCAAATGACATGTATCTACAAAACCCCACATACAGCAGCATATGACACTGAAGTGCCACTACTGGTCCGGTAGCACTGTCATTCCATTGCTCCCTAAGGGAGCAGCAGGCACTTGTGTTGACACACGTGACCCAAGCAACAAGGGAGTCCATCCCAAGGAGCTGGAGACCACACAGGACCACAGTGCTTCAGCTTTTAGTGTCACACAGCACTGCAGAAAGTACCTTGATGTCAACGATGTCACCCTTCTTGTAGATCCGCATGTAGGTAGCCAGAGGGACCACTCCTGTTAAGAGATACAAATTTGGAGACTTAGCCCAGAATTTCACACACACAAAAAAGGATGGGGGACAAAGATCATGCATTTGATACAATTTTCCTAAATACCTCAAAAATCAAACCAATTTTTTTTAAAGCAGTAATTACTCACGTCACATACTTCAAATTTTTAAAATATCCAGCTAAAGAAAAATTAAGATTTGTGTTCCTAATGCCGAAATTGAAGAGACATTAAACTATTTAGTTTATCAATATAAATGCAACTGCTTATTGACCAGAGGAAAAAACCTCTATGTTTTAAGTAACTGCTGAAATACTTTCCTCACCTTAGAATTAATTTTCAAGCACTGACAGAATTAGCACTGTGGCTACTGTCAAGCAACCAGAATACCAATGCATCTGAGGTGAGAGCTCAGAGCTCCGTGTGTAGTTCTAAAGCTTTCAGCCCAAGTTGTCAGAAATCCTTTGGCACAGTTGTTCCACAGCCCATGCCCAGGGACTGCAGCTGCCCATCAGGTGGATGCAGTGCAAGGGACACTCACCATGCTTGCGGAAGGGCCTGGAGAACCAGTGAGAGCTCAGAGCTCCGTGTGTAGTTCCACAGCCTTTAGCCCAAGTTGTCAGAAACCCTCTGGCACAGGCCCTTGTTCCACAGCCCATCCCCAGGGACTGCAGGGTCAGTAAGTGGATGCAGTGCAAGGGACACTCACCATGCTTGCGGAAGGGCCTGGAGAACATGTAACGCGTCCCCCTCCTCTTCCCCTTTGTGTTCGTCATTTTGGCTGATTACTGCAAAAAAGGGAGGCAAATTGTTCAGAACCACTAGTTCACTCACCACAAAGTTGATGGAATTTTCAGGTATTTCAGATTAAGCCTTTCAGAATGACACTGCTTCAATTCAAGCAATGGCATTCACTCAGGCATCCAAAGGAATCAGAGCTTACAGGACCACAGCCTAACTCAGGTTAGACTGGATGCCAGCAAGGTACTCAGTTTAACTCCTGCTTACAGCAAGGTCTACTGAGATCAAACCAAGCTACTCAAGAACCTTCTCCAGTCAATGATCAAAGGATTTTCAAGGATCAAAGAATATTCGATATTAGAAGGGACCCACAAGAACCCTCATACCCAAATTAAAACCTCCCCTGACACATCTTCATGTCACTTCCTCAGGTCCCATCTCCGGTCACCACAAAGATCAGTGCCTGCCCCTCCATGTCCATTTGTGCAGAAGCTGTAGTGATGAGGTATTCCCAGAGACCTCAGCTGCTCCTTGTATTAGTTCCCTCAAGACCTTACTGCACAGCATTCCTAGGGAGCACATTTGGAGGCCCGGCTGTTACCATTAACATTATTCCCCTTACATCCAGTCTGGGAGACTCCTTCTGACTTCAGCTGCTTGTTTCATGCTTCTTCCACACGCCCTTGCCAGGCGCTAGGATACATCTTTATATTGTGAGATGTACCTCGATGACACCTCTGCCCCGCTCCCTAAGCCTCTCCTTACAAGGCATCCATAAGGCACGATCCCCACCACGAATTTACAGGCCACTGTTCGGTCTGACACAAGGCTCACATGCTCCGCAGGCCTGACGCGCGGCCATGCCGGGGCTGTGGGCCCCGAGGAGCCGCCGACATCCCGCCGGGGTGACCGGGCCCGCCGCCCCGTGCTGCAGCGCTGCTGCTCCGCACCTGCACCCGCCGCGGGCCTCGGCGGCCGCTTCCTCCCTCAGCACCCTCAGCGCAGCCCGCCCGCACGGCCACCCGCGGCCTCCCCGCTCCCCCATCCCCGCCCGAGGAAGGCCGTGGTGCTCCCCTCAGAGCCGGCGGCTCCCCGCCCGCCCCTGCCAGCAGCAGGACCCCCCCGGGCGCGTTCCCACCCCTGTCCCCCCGCGCCCCCAGCGCGTCCCCCGGAGCGGCGGAGGCCGCGGGCGCTCACCGTGCGTGCGCACAAAATGGCGCCCCGGCTCCAAAGGAAGGGGGCGGCGCCGCGCCCGCCCTTAACAGCGGGGCCTCGCGGGGCTGCCCGCGCCGCGCCTGACGGCAGGGCTGGCCTGAGGGGCTGCGACCCCCGGATGCTGATCCCGGAAAACAGCGGCGGGACAAGGCTGAGCCCGCGGCTAAAGCGGGACTAGCCCGGGGGATGCACGGCTGTGCGTGTGTTTTCATGGCAACGGGCAGAAAGCGATGCACAGGAAGCTCAGCTGAACGCGAGGCAGAGCGTGTTTCCTGTGCAGCGCTGGAGCAGAACGCGCGGAGCGCTTGTGGAGCCTCCCTCAGGGGAGAGGTTCAGGAGCTGTCCGCACCGATCCTGCGCCATGTGCTGTGGCGAGCAGCTGGCCCGCCATCCTCCGGGAGTCAAGTTTGTAAATACAAGCCATAAGCAGCCGGCAGGGTGTTTTACGACACGAAAGCAGTACATTTAAATTGGCGGCAGTGTGAGCCTGCCGGCGCTGCGTGTGGCAGTCACGGCTGCGCGAGCGGAGATCCCGCATTGCCGGGCAGGGAAGCGGGGTGGGAGAAGCATCCCAAACAACCAGAGGCGAGGAGGCTGCGCAGGTCTGGGTTTTCTTAGTATTGTAATGAGGTTTTCCGTATTATGACGCCGCAATCTCCAATTTGTGTGGCAGAGATTCCCACCAGATAAATAAAGCCCGGATTCTCCACAGAGAGCTCTTACAGGTTGCAGCGGCTCCCAGAGCCAGGGGAGTGCTGAGCAGGTTCCCGAGCTGGCAGAGGGAGCCGCTGGCTTTGTGCAGCTCCGGTGCCGGAGCAGGCAGGAATCACCACGGGAATTGCAGTGAGGCAAGGGACGCCTCCTCCCCCTAAGCTGAACGTGCCGGGACGGTTCAAAACTTGTCTCAGCGAGGAGCTGCCCTACTGCAGGAATTTTTGTTTTGAATGAACGAAGCACTTATTTAATTTAGGGGAGGAATGATTACTTAAAGTGGGGTATAAAAACCTTCTTGATCCTCTGACTGACTTCACGGTTCTAGTAATGTTGTCTTGCAAAACTCGAGCCCTTTCAATCATCACTTTAAAGCAAGTTTAATATTTATGGACTGCAAGAATGGGTATGGAGGATTAAATTCACTGTCAAGTTCTGCTTGCAGAGCTGCCTGGCAGGACGTGTTCTGACAGAAAGGACCTGTCTCCACATGAAACGCTTTGGAGTAAAGTGTTATATTTAGAAAAATGTGTCTGTACTCCATCCCTTCACCATGAAAAATGTAGAATTTACAGCACCTGATATCTATGCAGAGAAAAATCTGTATAATTTAATATGCATTCAGCCTAGGTACCGTGAAACTTTTCCAAGCATGAGGATCATTACAAGCCTGAACAGCTCTTCGGTGAGAAAGTGCACTGGCAACAGAGAGGATATCGAGCAAAGTAAAGACAGGAAGGCAAATCCTAAAAGGCATTATAGGGTAAAGGAAGCTAGGCATTTGCAGTGAGTGAACTGCATGCCTTAATCTTACCAGTGATTTACGTGGAGGATGTATCTTCACATCCACCTGGAAGGAACAGGGAAGAAACACCACGTGTTAAAACCCAGGTCCACAAACAGAACACATGGAAACACGTGTGGAAAGTGCCATTCATAAGGGAGTGGTATCTGGGAACTTACTTGAGCTCTGCTCTGTTTGTGGCCAAGTAACACCTTCAGAATTTGCTACATATTTTTTTTCCTGAATAAATCACATTATTCAATTTTCTGTAATGTTTTTTATTCATAAATTTACCTTGATTAGCACATTCCCAGGATCCTTCTTTAGCTCCACATTTCAAAGAAACAATCATGTTTCACAGTTTGTCTCCATTGAATCACTCCCTAGGCATGCTCAGTCAGATGGATTTCAGATCCAGAAATCCATCCTATCTACCAACATTTGATGCATGGTTTCCCAAAACTGAGACCTGATGAGCAGTTAAAGACTGTACATGTTGCTCACAAAAAGATTGCTTAATAATGGCTGTCTGCAGCAGATAAAGGTGCACAGTTTGTGGGGTGGGTTCTGATCTGGAAGCTGGAGCTAGCAGCCAAGCAGCTGTGGGGGCGACCTGCAGCTCTGCATTGCAGACTGCGTGTGCTCCCCTTACTGCCCTGCCCTGCCCTCAAACAGCCAGCCTGAGCTCCTTTTCCCTCATCAAACCGCAGGTTGTAGGATGCACACTCCAATTTCTCCTGGGCTGTAGGCAAGCACCACATCTGGTTCTGCTCCAGAAACACCAGGTACTCAAGACGGGTGAACACAAGTAGCAATCCACAGCTTAACACAAAGATCCAAAACACCGGGAAGGTCCCAGGCTGGTGCTCCACCCACTGACGTACTCCAAAAATCTTTCTACACCACGGTAAACTTTCCCTCCCACTTTGCCTGGTGTGGAGGTAGAGCAAGACAGGGAAAACAGCTTCAGTGGGAGCCAATTCAAAAGTTGCGAAGGGAGCTTGAAAGGGAGGGCTCATTAGAAATCAGAGGAGTGAAGAGTAGATAAACATCACTTTGTTTTTTTCACAGTGGAAAATACCATGCCAAGCCCTAACCATTTTCACTCCCCAAGCTCCCACAGTCAGGATCCTGGTGTCTTCTCTGGGAGAGCCCTATTTACTTCTGACATTTCTCTGCAGCATCTGTGGGGATGATGGCTCTCTGTAAAGAATAAATGTGCTGTGATGATTCTGCACATGGGGTTGCCAGGAATCCTTCACTGAAATTTTAATGCACAGTGGGATCTGGCTTGCTCCTTTGCTTAGCAGACCAAGTGATACACACAGAGATCCTGAGTGTGACATTCCGTTTGTGTTGGGTAATTCAGCAGGTGTGTGGAAAGAATTTAAATTAAAGAGAGTTTTTAAAGGGCTTTGATGTGAAAAATGAAAAATATTCCCCTTCACTGGAGTGTAGGTTTCCTGTGCCTCACAAAATGCATTAATTACATGAAAAGAGAAAAAAGATAGCTAATTAGGACTGGAGTAAAATTTTAACAGAAATAACTGAGAATAAATAGGATTAAAATCTGCAGTTCCTTTTGTGATAACGTTGCAAAACCAAGATCCTAAATCGAAAATTAAGATTGTGACGTTAATTGGTTACCCCATCCACAGAAGTGCAGCATCTGTACTATGCTTTTGATTGAAAAACTACTGACCAAAGTAATCTGTCACCTCCTCAGCTGACCCAGTTATTCCCTTGTTCACTCTTTCCAAAAGGATCTTGTTATATGGCGAGTCATGCTTCTGTCCTCTTTTGTGGTCTCTTCAGCTCCCCCATGATTCTAGCCCTAACAACCAACCTTTTTATTTCTGTAGTTAGTTCTTCTCTTTATCCACAAAACCCCTTCTGTAAATGCAAGCTTGATTGGCAGTTAAAATCAATCAGATTAGTGTCTAATCAACCAACCTCCTTCCAAAAATGACAGTGCAGACGAACTTCTTCAAAGGATTCACTGTGGAATTGCAGAAGTGCCAGTACAGGTGGATATACTGAGCTGCATTGCCAGTGAGGCATATCATGAAGAAAGGAATGGGAAAAATTACAACCTTTGAGAGAAATAAAAAGGCAAAAACTCTATAGACCAAGAATTGTGATGGGGCTCAGCATGTCACACATGGGTGGAAATTTTCATTACACTTACAGTACTTACAAATTTGTTGCCAATTCAAAGTGTTCCTCAATGCAGGAGGATTGACACCAGAGTGAAACAAATGGCCTTTTTTCCATTATTATCTAGACTGCAGCATGAAATCAGAAATACTGAACAAATTCCATCATTGCACTGCTTATTGGAGTAACATGGCATTCTACCCATAGAGAAATCATCAGAAACTACCAAGGAAGCAATTTTGTAACTGTGACCATTTTCTTACAGGTACCAATTACTATAAGACATTTATCAAGCTTCGGATTTATCATTTCAAAAGCAATTAAGGTCCCTTTCTTTCCTTACTAACAGAGCAACTTCTCAATCAACTGGTTTTATTATTCAATGTGTTCATTATTCAGTTATTCAACGGGTATCATCATTCAATGTTTTCTCAAGCTTCTTGTGTTATTTTTGTCTCTCTGCAACCTCTCCTGGGTCCAAACCAGTTACCCAGGAACAAGCAGCTCCTTATATTGTCACCATCAGCTTCACTGTACATTTACTTGTTTTGGCTAAAGGTAATTAGCCACTCCTACACTGATACAGATGATAATTACAGAAAATTCCACTCCTTTGTCATGGAGGAACTCGGCTGCTGCCAGTAGCAAATCTGCATAAGGTGGGGATTTTTGTGGGGATTTTCTTTTGATAATGTACAGAATATCAGTATAGAATTAATATTCAAATATATTTTAAAAAATCCGATCTTTCACAATCCAACCTTGAGCCCTTTGCTACCCTCTTGGGAGTTACTAATACAGTTTAAGAACTGGCTTAATGATTAGGGTGCTATTTTCTCTTCCTTTATGTCTGATCTCATGCGTACTTCTAGCTGGAAGAACAATGCTTGCCCTTTTTCTGTAATTATTTGCACAGAATATCTCCTTTACACTTTAATTTTACCAAACTAAATTCTCCATTTTCCTGAAGCCTCCACACACTTAGCAGGCTCTGTGCCTTTTCTCCCATTCCCACACACCTCTCTTGATTATCAGTGATCCAATTTATACACAACAGTCCCAGTTAACTTGTTTACTGTGAACTCATTACTTCTGAGATACTTTCTGCTGTGTACTGAGGATGATCACAATCATCAACAAAATAAAGGTGCTGTAGTTTAAAAAGGTCTGATAGATATAACAGCACAAAGTAAAAATGTGGGTGGAATCATTCTCTAGTCTATAAATACTCTGTGGCATTCTATTAGCAAATTGGCATCTGAAGTAGCCATTTGCATTTCTCATTAATTGTTCTGATCACAGCTATTAGCATAATTGTTTTTAATTACTTATGAAATGGCAAAGAACCTTGCTGGAATGAAAGGGCTGTATAAAATATTGCTAGTTTTATTTCAGGTAAATAAATGTTTTCTACTTAGTGTTAGCTGAACTCCAGTAAGCACAAATTTAAATTTCTCTTCCAGCTATGCCAGGTTAAATTTGCTTTTCTGTATAAATGCCTAAAGACAAAGTAGACGCTTTATGATTTTAATAGTGCTACAAAATGGTGGTTTTAATAATGCATGAAGTAACCAGAGTTATTGCAACCTCATTGTAACAATCTTTCCGTAAACATTATTGTCTTGACTCTAGATTTAAATATCTGGATGCCAAAAGAAACTCCTATCCTGCTTCCATAGTATCTTCTTGAAAGAAAAGGAAGGAAGGATCACATCCAGAATCTACAGCAGTAAAAAGCACACTGTTCTCTGCATTAAGAGTGCTTTGCATGTGTTTGTAATTCCACTTAAGTATTCTTTCCTAGGTGCTTTAGCAGTTTGGATCTGTGGTCAGAAAATGTTGGCCTTCACTGTGTGATTTCCTTTTTGCCTCCTTTCCAAAGTGGGAAATGGTCTGTAGCTTCTGCAGTCGTACACATACCAGTATCTTAAATGGTGAACCTGAGACAGGGTCCTTGCATCGCAAGGCACAAATGCCTTAAAACAGTTGTATTTTTAAAAAGTACATGTGTGTTTACTTTCGCCCAGTTTTGAATATTTTCAGTCCTGCCATCATTTTCCAGCTTTCTAGCTGACTGAGCCATAAACTTGTTATAATAAGGTGAATTTCTCAAGTAATCCTCATCACCTGATCCCAGGAACTGTGGTTGCAAGGGAGCTATCAAATATCACAAGGCTTGTGTTAAAATAATGAGAGTTGGCTACACTCTGACAACCCCTGTCAGTGAGACAATGATAGCTGCTCTGAACAAAAACTGTAGCCAGAAAAGAACAAATTAATGGTCGGTCAAGGAGAAGTGAAACAGAGAATTAGCAAAGGGTAAACCTGACCAAACTTTGACCAATCGAGGATAAACTAGACCAACTTTCCCATCTATGTAATAGGAATAGTAGGACATATGTATGGAGCAGGGTTATTGTTAATGATCAGTTAATTGGTATTTGTGAAATGCTTTGGAGTCCTTCATGGAATATGCAAAAAGTAATATGAGCTAATCAGCATATGGGCTGTTCCAAGGTAGCTGCAACTTATTTAAGGGAGAGAGTCATGTGAAGGGACAAAACAAGGAAAAATTCCCACAGGGCATGTGGCAATAAGTGCTGCAGAGAGAGAAAAGGAAATGAAATTGCAGGGCAGGAGAGAAAAGGAAATGAGACCATACAGGACAAAGAGGTGATGCTTGCATTACTGTAGTACAAAGACACAGGGCACAAACTGCAGGAAATGGAGCTTTGTTAGTTCTGCTGCTCTTTTGATAACTTGCAGTTGATTGGTGGGTTTGGATTTTTTCATTGTTTGTTTTTTTCCCTTTTCTGTTTGTTTATGGGGTTTTATTTAGCTTTGTTTTTAGAAAAAAAATAAGTATAACCAGAAAAAAAAAACCAAACAAACAAATATAACCAGATGGGAGTATTTAACTGACCATCTGCAAGTACAGAGGGGAACTGTGGGTTCTCCAGGGTATCAATCTTGCAAGAGAAGAAATCAAAATTATTCTACTTCTGTACTGCTGACAAAGAGAGCATTGTTTGAGAACTGATTGCAACAAGGACTTGAACAATAGCTTTAGATCAGCGGAAACACAAAATATTGCTGTGACACATGTTTCAGTTAAAACAAAAGTAATTCACCATCCCTTTGTGTCATGAAAGACACGGGCTATTAACAGTAAGTGCTCTTTAACAAATTTATTATCACCACAAAGCAGTTTCCAATATGTTTTTCTACCTCTTATTGGATATTATTTCCTACTGCATATACTTCATGCTGGTTTACATATTTCTCCTTAGCCTCCCTTGTATCCTGGTACTGCGGAGAACTGATTAGTGGGGGAGACTGTAACACACAAACTCTTCACCTGGAGGCTGCCTGTTGTCAGATGGTGCGTCACTGTTGTTATTCCATGACAGCTAATCTTGCTTTTGGGAAACTGCTGCGCAGATCACAAAAATAAAACCTTGCTGACTGCAATGGGAAGCGTTGCTTGGTATCCTGGTAGGGAACACAGAGACTGAGGAGGCATCTTGCACTTCTTACCTCTAATAATGGATTTTCCAAGTTAGCGTTAGACACTGTCACTGACTCCTGAAGTTTCAGGCTAAGGAGAAACTGGAGTTACTGAAACAGTGGCATCTTGAGTGCCTGGATCAAGGATCAAAGCCATTAATTTTTAAAAAGTTTCCATTTCGAAAGCATTTCATTACACTATTAACACCCCTCCCCCCTTCTTTTTAAACATACTTGTGGCCCTATTTATTCAAAAGATTATGTTCAGAACAGTGTAAAAAAGCACAGTTATTATTTTTGTGCGTAGCCCACATCCTTTTATATCGAGATCACCGAGACCCAAGCTATGCACACTTCTCTTGCAGAATACAATAACATTGTTCAAAAGAGTTACCATTTTATAAATGGACTCTTTTTCTACAAATTATAACTTTTTTTCCAGTTAGAATTCCATCTTTTTTTAGAAGTCTAAAGACTCAAACTGTGATAACAGTTTAGAAATCTACTGTTATTTTCAACACAACTAAATTCTTACATTTTACAGTCCATTGGAAATCTCTCTTAACTGATGTATATTTTATATTTGTAGAAATTTTTATTCAGTTTAGTAGCATAACATGTTTTATTTTCCCTTTTAGCTTCTCAGATGCTGGTTATCCTTTGTATAGCAGATTAATTGTTTGCCAGCTATACATATTTGGCAAGATGCCCAGTATCAGCTGAGCTGTGTAAAGCAAAGTATGAAAATATCTCCGTCTGTGAACTCAGCAAGAAACAAATATTAACCTCTGCTTAAAAAGAAAAAAATAAAACAAACCAAACCCATCAAAACCAAAAACCAACAAAAAAACCAAGAGAATTCAACACCTTTACTGAGGAAATCTTTGATCTTCTAAAATGAATGTAAGGGAAAAAAATCATCATGAGCAAATTTTACCGTGTCTGAGAACTCTTGCCTAGTCTATTTTCTTAGCAAATTTGGTCTAATAATGATTATTTTCACAATTCTTTGTAAAATATTATGAGATCTACTGATAAAAAACGCTAATAAATAAAAAATATTTATCTATTGTACAATTATACATCATAATTTGTACATTTTATATACTTTCCTATAATAATAACTTGCTCATATCTTGCTTATGATTACAACTAAGAAAACACATGCTTTTGAACCCATGAATAAAAATGCATCACTTGTTTAACTATTTGCTCTGATCCCCCCATATCCAGGTAATTTACCACCACCCCTGTTGTGGCTGCCTGAGAGCCTGTACAACTGTTATGAAAATAGTTGTATTTTCTGAAAACATACCTTCAATGTAATTTACAAAAATAATGTACCAATACAGATGTTTCACTGTCAGTCAGTACAAGATGGTTTGATAACATTATTTTGAAAATATATTTCCTGTTGTCTCTTCAGTTCCCCAGAGAGATCCAATTTCAATTTTCATAATGCATTAAGATCCAGTGCTGTATAATTTATGCAGCACCAGGTTTTCCTGGAATTATGAGATATGAGTTGGGGAAAATTTCCTTTATGTCTTACTCTCTACTGCCTCATAGCCCAAATCCCGGAACACCCATTGTCTACAAAGCAAGATGCATTTCCATAGCAAGGCTGGTTAATCTATCATGAGAATGGTGGATGACCTTTGCTGGGATATGTGTCAATAAAAATACATATGGTGAATTCAGATGACTTTTTTGCAAGGACAAAACCACCCCCACTATTACGTCTGGATCCAAAGTTAAGAGTTTCCAGAACAAGTGGAGGTATACAGAATCATAGAGCCATTTGGGTTGGAAAAAGACAATTAAAATCAAATCCAAGCATTTACCCAGCATTTCAAAGTCCACACTAGCCCATGTCCCTAACTGCCATATACACAGAGCAACCTGTTCTGGCCTCAGATCTGACTGTGCTAGAGCAGAAGCTTGGACTGAGGACCTCCAGAGGCCCTGTCCAACCTGAAATACCCTATTGCAGTATGATCTTGCAGAGAGCACTGTGCACACTAGTCCAACAGCAGGTGTGGTATGAATGCATGCAGGCAGTGCACCAATAGTCAGACCAGCTGGTGGTTTGGTTTGACTGGCTAGCAGAGGGGTAAATAGACTTGTGGGACCAATTCTGTTGTCAAGCAACATTAATGAAAACCTGACGGGCCCCAGGTTCAGCAGAACCATCTATAATCACAGATGGATGGTACAGGCACAAACACACCTGTACCATGCCTAGTCTTCACTTTCTGAAGCCAACCCACACACCCTAGAGTAAGCTGGGTGCTTGCCAAACCACAAGATTATGAAACAAGGAGAGGCACAGGTTAAGCAGCAGCAGTTTACCCTTGTTACATTTTTTTTTGCTCCTCTGTGTCTCTGTACACTCACGGTGTAAGTTCTTCAGAAGATAGAATGGGGTTTTCTCTTAGTGTCTCACATATTGACTGAGAAGGCAAAGTGCTTCACAAGTCAGTGGCCTCTGACTTGTATTCTTAGATGTTGTGCTAGTACAAATGCTATGCAATAACCACAACTTCATGCTCTTAAAGATTTTCAGGGCAGGGAAATAATTATATCTGTTCAACTGATGTACCTCTGTAAGAAAAGAATCCATTCTTTAGTGAAGCCCTTAGGAGATAGTGTGGGTGCCATTTCTCTTGGCAGCATATTCTGACCATTAATGTCTCCCACTGTTAAAAAAATGTGTGCCATTTATAATTAAAACTTGTTTCATTTCAGCTTATAGGTATTTTTCATGTTATGCCTCTCACTGTGCAAGATTAAAGATCACTGTAGATACCTTCCAGTCTTTTTGAAAAGGCAAGCAGATTGTGCTCTTTAAGTCTCTCCATACAAAGAATTTTCTCCTGCCTCAGATAATTTCTCAGCACTCTTTTGACAGCAAGGACACCAGAGGCTAGTACAGTGTTACCACAAAAATCTGTTCAATGCCATATCTGAAGGGAAAATAATGTCTGTTCCTGATTGCCACATCCCTGGTTCCCTTGTTATATAGGCAAGAATTCACTTATTTGCTTATGCCATGGCATTAGACTGGCCCATGGCCACTCCAAATTTCTTTTTAGTCACTGCTCTGCGCAACAAAGCCCCTCATCTCTGCAGATGTGACCTGCTCACTGTATTTTTAAGTGACTCTACTTGAGCATATATCAAAATATAATGCATCTGAATGGGATGAATTTTCCAAACAATGCAGGTCTTACGATAATCCCAGAAAAAATTTAATTTCTCATTTAGCTACTCCTTCTGTCTTGACAGCATATCAATTTTGCTTTCTCAGTGCTGAAAACATGAATGCCTTTATTTGTTTTTCCTGCTGTTAGGATCCCAGCACTCTCCTGCCAGCTTTCCTTAGCAACTTTACCCTTCAGTGCTGCTGTTCATGGCATAGTTCATCTACCAGTTTCCTGAATAAACCTGCCTGATCCTCTAAATCCAGGGTTGATAATCTCCTCCTCTCCTTCCTCGGCCTGCACAGGATCATGTACTGAACTCCTCAATCACTACAGCCCAGGCTTTGATAACCAAGGGATTGATTACTACATCCCCAGTTCCTCCTTGGTAGTGAAGAGCAAATCCAGCTGCAAAACACTCCTGGGTGGCTCAGCCACAGTTAAGAAGTTATCCTTGATGCCTTCCAGCAATCTCCCTGATTGCTTGCATCCTAATGTGTTATACTTGCAGTAGATATCAGACAGGCTAAAATTATCCCCAAACCCATGGTTTGTGATCAAGAAACTTCCTTCTTTGTTATTACAGTTCCCCTCAGCAGATTGGCTGGCCAGTTGGCAAAGATGCTCTGGTTGCCTTTTGTCAGGCAGTGATACAGGACGTGACTGATATCTTTTCTCAGACCAGGTCAGTCACCGTGCTGATCTATATGAATTACAGTCATTCTGTTTTCAAAACTCTGTAGTCTCAAGTATACACAAACACATGCACAGTCCTGGTTTACCCACCCTATTTTTCCTTAGTTCACCAAATGGACTTCGGTTTTGAATAATTCCAGTTGCCCCAAAGGGCTTGATGATGACAATTACGGGATGATTTTCAATTCTATTCCTCATTTCTTCATATTTTACTCTAGTTTAATGGTTGATTGTGCAGAAAGTGTTTCTGTACTTCCCCTCATTCTATGTGGTGTGAGTTCAGTTTGCTTATAACACAGCAACTCAGTTTACACAGAACAAAATGAGTCTCTCTGTATGTTACTAATTTAGCATCTTCCCAGCTGCTCTTAGTCTCCGACCACGATTATCCATACCTGCCAGATACAGGCCAGCACAGCCATACATTCTCCACACTTTTTGAAATGTAAGCCAATAATAACTGAAATAACTCCAAAATAACTGAATTTTTGCTTTGGAACTAGAGACAGAAAGAGAACTTCACAACAAGTATACTTTACCTTCTTTCTCTAATGTATGGGAAGGAAGAAACTTCTAGGCAATCTCTGATTTTCCAGTTGAGTGCCTTTCAAAATTTCCTGCAGTATTCTCTGGCCTGAACGGTTCCACTTGATGCTACATAATTGGTTCCAAACTGAATTATCTCCCAGATAACGGTATCAGCTTCTGCAACAGTGCAATTGCTTTTTGTGCTTTTCTGCTTCAGGGAGACAACACACTGCCTTATTTTTTTCATGTCATGTTTTGAAATTTGGTCTGCTCTGGATGGCAGAGGAATATCTGTTGTGGTGGATCTGACTAATACTGTAAGGAATTGTTTTGGAGATGTTTCTGGCAGCAAATATATTTCAGTAGATGAACTGCTGGATATCTGAAGGTTTGACAGGTCTATCCTGCTAAATACCCATTCTTGCTTTTTTTGCTCAAAAATGGCCAATCCACTACTTTTGTTTCTATTCTTTCTCATTCCCCTGATGCTGTCCTCCCCCATGGTTTCTGTGGCAACAGTTTCAGAATGTATTCATCCAAGAGGTGTTCATTTTCTCAGCTACCATACTTTTGAAATATACTATTTGAGATGACAGGTATCTTATAAAATGGTTTTATGTGATATAAAACCATTTTCAGGATATTTCAGGTTGCACTGGAGTTCATTTTTAATACTTTCTAAAGTCATATCCTTTATGTTTCAGCTGAAGGAAAATTTACTATTCCATTAACTTAGTTGCTAAAGAACATTTACTTCTGAAGATCGTAGAAATTGCAATGATTTAATGTTGTAGATATTAAAACACTTTACAGTGAATAGATGTATTTATGATCAAGACCTTGTGTGCATTGACATTGTTCTTAATAATAATTCATCTTGATCTACAAGATTTTTCCTATGTGTGAAAAAAGACAGGGTGGCAGATATCTTGGCTAGCTTTGTGCTTCTTCAGTGCAGGTATCAACTCTTGAACAAGGCATCCAGATTTCTTCTTACAATCTGCAGACAAACAATATGGTTAAGCTCTTTCTCAAGTACGTCCCTCAATTACCGGGTATGACTACTCTGCACATCAGCTTTATTTTCCCACATGTCTGAGGCTGGCGCACTGTGGCCCCTTCCAGCCTGACCCATCCCGTGATTCTATATCGGAATAGGTTGCCCAGGGGGGTGGTGGAGTCGCTGTCCCTGGAGGTGTTTTAAGAGGCGTCTCGCTCGGGCGTTGGGTGATGTGGTTCAGGGGTCACAGTGCTGGGTGGACGCTTGCACTGAAGATCTTAGCGATCTCGTCCATCCCTGCCGATTCGGTGACTCTGTACAAACTCTGGCGCCGCGGACGAGCCCGCCCGTTCCCTCCGTGCCTCTCGCGGCGCCGTGCCGAGCCGTGCCGGCCCTGGCGGGCGGGGCGGAGGGCGGGGAGCGGGCTGTGACCCGGCGGGAGGCGGGGCCGGCCTGCCTTCCCTCACTGCCTTCCCTGCTTTCCCCCCCTGCCTTCCTTCCCTGCCTCCTGCTCCCGCCCGGCCCGGCTCCGCTCGGCTCGGCGCTGTGATTGGGCCGGAAGATGGCGCTGGGCGGATGGAAATCCTAATGACAGTCTCCAAAATCGCCTCCATCTGTACCATGGTGAGCGAGGGCCGGCGCTGGGCGGGCTGCGGGGGCGCGGGCGCGGCCGTGGGAGGCGGTCGGGAGCGGAGCGGGGCTAATCGGCTTTGGCAGACTCAGCCGGGATGCGGGCGCCGAGCGGGATGAGCCGGGTCCCGGCTGCGGACGGGGCTGGAGCGCGGGGGGACGGAGCGCAGCCTTCCCCAAAGTGTGCCGAGAGCGGGGGCAGCGCTCCGGGCATTGCCTCCGGCCCGGGCTGCCCGCTGCAGCCGTGGTGGTGACGGGCGGGCTGCTGGAAGCGCCCGCCTTCTCCCGGCACACTCCGTAGCGTCCCTGCGCTCCCGAGTGGGGCTGGAACGGCCCATCCAAGCCCGGGTGCTCCCCGGGTTCCCCGGACACGTGCGGGCATCCCGTGCTCCCTGTGTGGTGTGCATCGATCCAGGTCCCGACAGGAGGCTTCTCCCCCTGATCGCTTTCGCATTGCTCGCTCCCGTGGTGAATTAGAGCCATAAGCAGGAGCACAGATGTGATAGAGCTCTCTTGGGTTGTTTTAAAGAGGGGTGGGGAGCTCAGTAATGTGCTGATGGAGGAGTGATGAATTTAAGGAAGGAAATATCCCTTAGTCAGTAGAAGTTACTGGTTGTTATGGAAGAGATGTGCTGATGGTTCATAGCAGAAGTTCTTACATTTGTGCTCTCTTCTGTCTATTCCATTGCCGTGTGGAAGTTCTTGTTACCAAATGTGTTTCCACGGGGGAAGGGAAGAGATGAAAAAGGGGAAAAACGCGCTCTGTCATCTACTCTGTTAATTTGCTGAACTGCCATTATTATGTCTCATCAAACAGTGAGAAATGCTTACGTTTCATATTATTGGAAACCGATTTATGGTTTTCATAAATCGTGCTGCAAAGAGGCTTGAATGTCTCAAACAGATCTTCTGGAGGTGGCCTGTGAGAATTTTGAGTGAATATCTGTAAGCCCATAGGATGGGATTGCTCAGGTGGTGTTTAGTCACTGGAATAATGGGGTTTTTTGACATGGGAGGTGACATATTTTAGTTTGGAATTGGAAGAGTCTGACTTCTTGAATTTATCAGCTGTATATTTATCAGGCATCATACTGACATCTTGATGTGGCCAGATTGGTGGGACATGTACCATGTGCTTCAGGAGTGTCCATTCTCTGAAGGCAGGTTTTGGGTTGCTGAGGAATCAGTGTGATTGTCCCCTGAGCTGGGGTGATCTTTTATTGCAATTCTAGCTGACATCTTTTCACCCAGAGCTGGCTGCTGGCCTTTGTGTCAGCATAAATTGAGTGCTGGCCTCTTGATTTGGGTCAAGTGTGAGACCTCACTGCTCTGCTTCTGGACTGCGCACAAAGCATAGGTCTGGACTGCACAAGCAGATAGTTTAAGATTATTCTGTGTGTCTAATGTTTATTAGAAATGATGTTGTGTCACTGAGATTTAGGTCAATCCTGAAATAAAATTTTCAACAAAAAAATCTTCTTATTACTGACTAAAGTGTCTGTATCCATAAAGCTGAAATTCTGGTGGCAATTAAATACTATTTGTCCAATCACTGTCATGTGCACTGAGGTGGATGAACTCCAGGCATAAGATTTTTGTTGGGCCTTTCTAATCCATAAGTTTTAATAGTACTGTGATATAGGACACCTAGCATAGGATACCAGCTGTAAAAGCTTTTCAGCAGTTAATAGAAGATTGTGCTTAAAAGTGTATCTGTAAAGATAGTGTGAAGGAGCACGTGGTGTTTGCTGCGGTGTTGTTCAGAACTGTGTGGTTGAGGCGAGCCAAATCTTTAACAAGAGTCAAATACTTATGTTTCAGCATATGTTTTACAAAATGGAAGAGGATTATAATTGCTGAGTAATGCTAATTTTTTTCTGGCAATGCTTCTTTGTGTCAACACACTTTGATAAAGTGCCAGACAACTACCGAAGAATTCTTACAAGTTTTTCTTGCCTTTTCCCATGCCTCTTACAAGAACTCTCAGACTGTTCTGTGTCTTCTTGTGAAGAAAAAAGTTCTTGTTAGTACAACACCACTAACAGGCAATTTTTGTCAAGAGACAGTTTGTGCCTACACAAACCTAGCATGTGTGTACAGTTAAATCTGTAACAGAGCAGTCTAGAACTATATTGAAGAAACTCTTCCATTGCAGTTCTGTGTTACATGACTTCTTTTTTTTAATCCAAATTCAAGTTTTGCTTCTGCTGATACATTTATATTTTATGTGTCTTACCCCTGCTGTTCAAGCCCTGAATATTATGAAGCAGTATATTATGTTTTATAGTATGGGCATGTTGTGTGAAGAGTGATAACCTGTATGTTTAGTTTATCTGTGGTACCTTTTGGGGATGAGCATCCTGTCTGTGTTGGTTGGTTCCTTTGTATATGCTGCATTAGTTCATTGGTCAAACACCTCAGTGTTCATGCCAATGTTAACAGGGCTCTTTCTGCAGTAATGTGTCCTAGTGTTGTATTGCCTTTCAGCTTCCTTAAAATTCTTTGCTGTATATCACCATTCACATGCTTCCTTGTGCTGTAGTAAGTCTTAATTACAAGGCTGGAGATTGTGGAAAAGCTCTGAAAATACCTTTACCTTGAGTGCTTTAGCCACTGTTCTTGTTGTGGCTGGATGAGGTTAAAATTGTGTGGTCTGCTTTTTAAAATTATTTTTAAAGTCTTTGCAGTAAAAGTAGAACTTGGTCTTTACCCTCATCCATGACTAAAACTGCAGTCAAAGCCTTACTTCACTGAACTGTGTGGGATTTTTATGCATGTCTGAGGAGATAAAGTTACCTAGGCTAACTGCAGTGAAGATGTGCCCCATGTTATACTCACAGATTGCATCTAGGACTTCTGACTTCCGCTTCTGTTGTCTAGAATCCAGGAAACACTTGCTAGCAGTTAAAAGGCATCAAGTCTTTGAGTAGCTGAAGCAGAGAGAAGATAGAAATTACATTTGTAGCTTAAAAGCTATGAAAAGCCTCCGAGATGTCAGTCTCAGACATGCTCAAGGAAGTTGTAATGGCAGTAGTACTTGTTTTCAGTGTTTCTTCTAAAAAGTGGCTGATGATGTTGACACAACCTGAAGAAGTGTGATAATATTTTAAAACTATGCTAATCTAGAAGCTGTAGCACTAGACATCAAAATCTTCGTGTTTTGGGTGTTTGTCTCTGCATTCCCTTCTCCGTCTGCCATCTCAGCATCTTGCATGCAGGTCTGTCACTGAATATCTTCAGTGATTGTTTCAGCCCCCCAGCCCTGACATGGAATACACAGTTGGTGGTTAGATGTTGATTGTGTGATGTAACAGTGTGTTCTGCGTGAGAACCTCTGCTTGTCTTACAATCCAAATTTTTGTTGTGTTTTTGAGAGGATTAAGACGTGCAGAGTCACTCTGAATGGCTGGCTATTGTCCTTTTCCTGCCTGCCTCCTCTCGAGGGGCACTGTCAGGAGCACCCTTTTGTCCCTTTCAGTCACATTTCACTAGGGTGAAGATGTTTCAGAGGTGCTAGAGTTGAAACAAGCATGTGTGGGAAAAGGCATCTTAGAGGAAACAGACCCTGGAAGTGCCCAGCTGAGGGAAGGTTGAAGTGCACCTACCTTGAGTGTCATAGCAGAGAGGCTTTATAAACAATCCCAGCTGCAGGAAAATTTTCTAGCTTACTGTGAAAGAGGTGTGCATTTATGGGCTTTCTTACTGCTTCAGGAATTGTTTGTTTACAGTAGGGTTTCAAACCTGATTGTGAAATCTGCACTTAATGTAAATTGATGTTTGCCAGAGTCTGCAGCCAGCCAGCAATGGCTGTGATGTACTCATCGTGTTCCTTCTAATTGCACTGTCTCCTCTGGAGCACAGATTATAAGACTTAAACATTAATTGATGATCAGGTTAACAGATTCCACAGGAAAGTATACAGAGGACCCATGCTGGAAGAAATGAGAATTGAATTACAGCAAGGAGAGAAAAGTTATGGGAAAACAGCTTCAAAACGAGGAGGTGACAGAAAAAGAAAACAGCAGAGAAGGAGAGGACTAAAGCAACACAGAGGAAACCTCAGTGTTGTGGGGTTCCTTTATCCAGCTGTCTGACCTGCTCGTTTAGCACAGTTGGCAAGAAGGAACATGTGCTGTGTGTCAGGCACGGCGTTTCACTCTGGCACGATGACCTGGACGTGCCGTGCTCCGGGGACCGGGGTGTTCAGACATGTGCTGTGTTGTGGTGGCTCTGTTGCAAGCCCGGGAGTTTTTGGAGAAGTATTTGTTGGGCAGTGGGGTGGGAGCTTGCACCACAGTGGGGAAGTCCACTCGTCTGTTGGAGCTCTTATCAGGAGACATTTCGATGATAAACACGGCACTAAGATTCAAGGATTTGTCATCATCATTTTTCTAGCTGTAACATGCTGCAATAAAAGATGAATATTTATATTTGGTCCTTAGAATACTGGGTTTGTGGCACTGTTTAGTATACTAATTAATTTCAACAAATTTGTTTTCAATTTTCATCAAAGTCAAAATATGACTCTTAACATAAAACAATTGTCAAATATGAAACACAAAGAAGAAAATTCTCCAAGTTACCTAGTTGTAAAGCAGTATCTATACCAGTACAGGGAATTATTTACTTGACTTATTATTTATTTGGATGATTTGATTTATGTAACTGTTCCATTTTCTTTTTACCTGCACATGTGTGTATATTCATCTTGCATGTTCTAAGCACAAGGGAAAATGAAATACCAGTTTGGACTCTAGTCTGGGCAGCAGAATTTTTAGCTGTGTCAGTGGGAACAACTGATCCCATTACTAGACAACACTTGAATAATTAGATCAGTCAGTGATGTGGTCTTTGTATTTACTTTTTACATTCCTGAAGCAACTAATTTGCATTAAAACTTCTAGGAATGATTCTGTAAAAATGTGGCAAGAGGGCCTTTTCTATTCAAATTTCTTGAGGGGAAGAAGTGTATAAAAGCTGTGCAAGGACTAACTTTTGTTTTCCTGACTTAGGGAGATTGCTAAAGTAAAATGCTTTTAACAAATGGTTCATTTCAGTAAGATCTATCTGATCTTTCAGTTGAGGAGAAAAATAATCTATATATTTTCTGCAGTAAAACCAGAAGGTTGTATTAATGTGGGTAGACCAAAATAAGAAAACATCTTTACCATCTTTTATAAACTCAAATTCTTTTTATGATTCCATGAAAACGGGAAGTTATAAAAACAATATATTTGTTTTCTGAAACTGGAATTATGTAAGTAATAAAAGCATATAAAACACACCACAGGATGCAGCTTATAAAAAACAGCTATTGAGCAAATGTGTTTTCCCCACTTGCCCTGCATTTTGGGTAGTTAGGTGAGTCTAATTTTTCTGAAGTATTAGCTTGTCTTTGACTTCAGTACTCAAAAGGGTGCACCATCTTACACTTCTCATGTACAGGCTGCTACCTGTAGTTGCTGTGAAGGAAAATACATTGTGACTGTTCAGTGGGGCTTGAAAAGATGGGTTTGGTAGACATACCAAATGTGAAGAGAAATTAAGTTTGTGCTTTGGTATAATTTTCCTTACTCGGACAGAGGTGTTTTTACTTCATACTCAGAAAATCTTTTGTCTTAGCTGCACATGATGAGAGTATATAGGACTATGTCTTAGACTGATTAATAAAATAACACTATTTGGAAGTATTTAAAAAGCATTAACTGAAACTATCCAAATATTTAATGTATTAATAATGCATGTTGTTTTGCAAAGAAATGAACAGCAAGGATTATTGAATCCCACTCATATTTCACTGCTACTTCCTGGCTAGAAACACTATCAAAAGAATTGTGTTTCAGTTTTGGTTGCAATTGAAGCAACAAATATGAGCTGATTTAAGATAGCTGTTCTCTTTGCTCTTAGTCCTGATTTGTGTGAGTACACAGAAATGTAGGCATTCACATATTCTGATAAAATGTAACTGGAAGGGTAGAATTCTGCATTTCTTCTTTAGCAGAGAATTCCTGCCACAGTGTATTAATTAGTGCATTGGGCTGTGAAATTCTGTATATCTTCACTAGTTACATAGACAAGGAAGAATCTTTCTAATCAAAAGAAAAAAGGGAAAGCAGTAGTGAGTGCTTCTGTGCTGAGATTTATTTTTGCAAATTACAAGTAATTCCATTAATTTTACCTTTGTTCAGGAACATTGTTATTCCTGAGTTTCCCTTTTACTTGTGATGCCCTTCTGTCACTAGAAAGAATAATAGTTCTGTGTTGTGTGGTGGTATTGTTCATTTTACCTGTAGCTAAGGTCATGTTTAAAAAATTTTGGGTAATAGTTCTGTGTTGTGTGGTGGTATGGTTCATTTACCTGTAGCTAAGGTCATGTTTAAAAAATTTTGCTTACATATGCCTGTGCAACATGGTTTAGTTATTTGAGTCACCTTTAATCAGTGTTGTTCCTTGCTTCTTGAGTGAGGTGGGAAGCATTGTAGGGAAGGATCTAGCATAGTGCACGTGTGAAGGGAGAAGTGGATCTTCGGGATGCTGGTGACAAATGTAAGTTTTCAGAAAAGAAAATTGTATTAAATTAGCATTTCTCATTTTACTGAGGAAATATACAGCTTAGTTAAACTAGAAGGTAAAGCTGTTAAACAGTAAAAAGATGACCCACCAAGCTCTCAAGTGATCTTTATTCCAGAAAGGGATAGATCAAACCCCCCTATCCCAGGCCAATAGGATGTGTAAGCCTCCAAGCACGTTAGGCTGGTTATGAATCAAGGCTTTGTAAGAGAAATTCTGCCTGCTAGGTTGGATGCTAATGACCAGGTAGGACACTTTAATGCTGCAGTTGTTTGCCTGCTTGCTGACATGCTTTTAGACAGTATTTTTATTGTAGGGTGGCATCCCAGTTTCCCCTGCTTTGGTTTGCATCTTGGGAGCAGTCATAGAGTGCCCAAATTAGATGACTTTTGGAGGAAATTACATCAGACAACACAGATCAGCTGCAGCTGGTGTTCAGTCACAAAGCAGCCTGTAACTAATCTGGCAAGAACGCTCTGCAGCCCAAGGTGTGTATGCCAGGTCCTAAGCACCAACTGATTTGTTTTACAGATTGGCTCCAGTTACCTTATCCCTGTGTCAGCTGTTGGTGTCTCAGAAGGACTAGTTCAACACGAAACACCACAACAGTGTAGCTCTGAGGCTTTGAGAAAAGGCAGTAATAAATGGCATTTAATGATATTGTTTCAGCAAGTGAAAAACAAAACAAACAAAAAAATGCATCTGCATTGGTCTGTGCTTTGGTTTTTTTCTGCCCTTTTCCATTGAAACATATGGTATCAGTGGGCTTTTTAGTTTGTTTTAGAAATTTGAGATGATGTATATTTGTAAAACATGAAAATCAGGAAAATAAAACCGTACACATTTCAAAGATAATACACCTTCCTATTCCACTGTATTTCCTGGGCTTTGATTCCGCTAAACTGAAATAAAACCCTCATCTAGTTAGTGTTAAATGTGTTGATTTGTACAAAACTCAAGCTCTTAAAAAAAAAAAGTTGAGACAATTAAGGGACTTCTTTGACAAATAGATCCTTATCCCTTCAATAAGAAATTAGCATTTAAGGCAAAATTTATAAATCCAGTAGTATGGCTTTTTCCTTTAACTTGATGGAGGAGATACAACAATTAATGTTCAACTGCTTTGAACATGATTAAATAAAGGTTACATTACTTATCATTTTGAAGGATGAAATCTGTAGTAGTTCAGTTTTACACCTGACTTTCATTAGGTTTGTAAAGGTTTTTGTGTAATCATTGATAATTTTCAGTAACAAATAAAAAGCAAATCTTGATTTCGTACTATGTTCTTGTAAACACACCTTAGTTGCAGAACTTCCCACTTTTAAAGCTGGTTTGCATGTACCACAAGAAATTTTAGTGCTCTCTCTCTGTACTATTGTATTTGTGCTGGAAGGGGGTTAATGTAAGGCAGTGCTTGGTTGTGCAGCTTTTACACTGCTGCAATGCTAAAAGTGGTAAATCCCAATACTACTGCAATATTATCATCTTCTTGGACTTCTGCTGTGCCTCTGTTGCTTCTCATTTCTGGATAATGACCAGGTGCGCTTCCCCGCAGAAGGACAAGGGAAATTGGAGGTGGATGATGTGCTGACCAAACTTAATGATGTTCCTTTCTGTCCCCTGTGTAATATCCAGGCCAGGTTGCAGTGTGGAGACTGAACACCTGTTGTGTGTGTTATTAAGTGAGGCCCCCCAAAAAGAGAGTTTTATTTGGGGATTTTCCCTGGGGATCCCAGTTAAGTGGCAGAGGAATAAATTCTCTACTCCACAACATACAGCACAGCCTGAAATTTCCCAAGTCCAGTAACTCCAACTTGGCTGATGAAAAGAGAGGAAGAGAGGCACTCCCACTTCTGCCTTAAACCTCCTGTGTCCTCATGTCCAGGAGATGACACAGAGCCATAATGGTTGGTGCTGCTGCAGTGCTCCCCCCTGCATCTGTATTTCCATAATGGAAGAGTCAGCTGGGACTGATAATGTGGGCTGTAATCATGCCTGGGAAACACTTTGAAGCAAGGGATAATTAGGTTTTAAAATAGCTTTTATGGGTCAGTTGTGAACACGCATTTGGTGTACTCTTGCTGTGTTTCTGCTCTTTGCAACCACTACACTGTGCACAGGATAAATTATTACTTTGGAGGGAGAGGTAGCATCCTTTATGACAGACAAAAAGAGAGCTGTAAAGGGAAGTCTGAGTAGCTTGAGGGGTTTTACAGTGGCGTAAAACATCCGAGCTGGTTTGTGCTAACATTCATAAACAGCTGCATTTAAACACAGATGATGCCGTGCTTTGAAGTCATGTGAAAGTCTGAGCCTTGAATGAAGCTTCTTTGAATACTCAGAAAACCGTGACGATCTGGTAGTATCTCAGCATGTCTTTCTTATTGCCAAGTCGGATCTTTATTGTGCTAGAAAACTAAATACAGTGTTCAGGTCTGTGCAAACAGAAACATCAATGTTTATATCATAATATTTACCTTTCAAAGATGGAGTAAAGTAGCTACTCCACCCTAGCTTTGAAAAGAGAAAGAATTTCCTTAAACCTGCTCTTGAATTTATTTTTAAAGAGGTAGAGATTTTAAGAATAGTGTAAAAGTCCCCCACAGTTCCTTCTTTTTCCTCGTTTATTTGTAATATTCACCTTACTGGAGCTTGTGGATACATTTAAATAAGGCTGCAAAACTAAATATTCGGAGTCTCAGAGTGCTTTAATCTTAAATGAGGGTTTATAGCCCGTTTCCTCAGCACTATAATCTCCATTTGAAAACACCTTCTGAAGTAATAAGCGCTGCAGCTAAATCCTCAGGAAAGGAGAGGCTTTATCAAACTGGGTGATTGGAGGGGATGTGACTGATGACAGCAGCTGGGGCTATGCTGTGAATGGAGCAGAGCTGTGGTGTGTCAAGCGTGGAGTTTTCCTGGCTTTTGCCCTATTCTGGTTAAGGTTGTTACCTCCTCATGGACCTTTGGGCACGTGCTTCCCGTTTCAGAGCTGCTAAGGTGGTTTGTGTAAAGTTCTGCAGTACCAGGTCGTACTGTGGCAGATGCCGCATCATCACCTCATTTTTATTGTACACATTTTAACACAGTTCTAATATTCCTTCTGTTACACTTCTCCCCGTCTGTAATTAATCTGTGCAATCCTGTGTGCTGGTTTTGGTGCAGTCCATGATTTTGGTGTAAATTAATTGTTGTAATATGCCATGTAATGGCTATTTGTTATATCTTTGCTGTGAAAAATGAACTTGTTGGGATGGAGTTGTGGTTTTAAGGTTCTTTGATGCATATTATGCTCTATTTTAGCTGCACTTGTATTCCTGCTGGAATATTCATGCTCATGTATTAGTCTCATTGAGGATATATATAAATAGATCTAGATATATAGATATCAGTTTTGTTGAATGCAAAAAGTTGTATACATTTCCATTTCTCTAAAAGCAATCAGTGTAAGAACTCATCCAAAGTCTGACTTTTCCAGGATACAAGTTTTTCTGTCTCTAAATAGAAAAGAAAACAATGTTTTTCTTTGAAGCACAGTGTTTACTGCACCAGTTCAGTCAACAGCCACAGAGTACCCAAACTAACATTCTCTGGCTTCTTTTTGAGGATCAGACCCAACAGATTTTTTTTGGGCAAAGGCTGCAACATTTGTAATGCGCATCATCACTAGCTGTACTACATTTTTTTTAGTTTTACAAAGTTTAAGGCATTTAGCAAAGCACTTAGAATAACTTATATTTTCAGTGTAAGTGAAGCAGACCAGTGTCTTTGCTTCCTGTGAGCAATCTGCATCTCTTAACTTATTCTGGAATGTGCTTTACAGTGTGAAAATTACTCTTCTTAAAAGGAGCTCACCAGTTGGCCTTGTATGACCTGCTTTGCATCCTGTGTTAGTGCAAGTGTTACCAAAGTAGTTCGACTCTGGAAAGAATAAGTAAAGAATATTGAAACAGTGTAATTGCATGAAAATACATAAAAACTATATAACTTTGAGATCCTTTTGAACAGCACATATTTGGAAACATCTCTAACGTATTTTTTAGTTGTAACCAGGTGTTTTGCAGGTTTTTTTAATGGATGGTTTGTTGGTTTTGATTGCTTATTCTTGCTGAAAAACTTTTTTCCTTAGCTGCTTTCACTGTTACCACACTAATATTTTGCTGCTTTTGATTTTTTCCTAGGGCGCCAATGCCTCAGCTTTGGAGAAAGAGATTGGTCCGGAACAATTTCCAGTCAATGAACACTATTTTGGTTTGGTTAATGTGAGTCTCAGAACATAACTTACTGCTTTGAAAGGACAGGAATAGGTTGGTTAAACAAGACTGGGATGAGTGAATGCTTAAATTTCTGAAAAATATAATCACTGAATATTCATATTATTGAAATGTTTTTCAGTATTTAGTGTATTTGTTGAAATATGCTACTGGATTGTTAAAATGGGCTCTCTATTGAATACTTTTATTTCATTTTATTAGTTGTAGGGTAATTTTTACATCACTTTCATGTTATTCAAATGTGTAAGTCTTAAAGAAGGCTACTTAAAATATGTAGCTTGTTGTTCATAATATGCCAATAAAGTAAAAAAAAATTTATTAAAAGAAAAAATCTTGTGAAAGACTGTGATGCTAGGTAGTATTTATATCTGCTATTTATATAAAGAATTAAAAAAAAAAATACAGCCCAAAGAGGAAAGCAGAAAAAAAATATATTGGATTGTTTGAATCAATAATTTGTTTTAAGGAATGATTTAAACTTTAATTTCTGATATTAGTGATGAAAATTGTAACTTGTTAGAAATTGAATTATACTGATGTGAAATATTAAATTAACTGGGCTTCAGAAATGACATAGTTAAAACAGGTTGATTTAATAAGAGCTATTGTCTTGCTTTTCTTAGTGAAACTGATTATTTAAATGTTGTCCTGGTACTGTAAGGTGTCTCTACCTCCAGGTGCTCAGCGCTGACCTGGTTTGAGAGTCTGCAATCTGAGCATGCACTGTGGAGCCAGTAAACACTGACAAGCTGACTTCCGTGCATCTCAAAACCCCGTCACTGAAATTCAAGTGATTTCTTTTCCTCATGCAAGCTGCAATACTCCCCAAGTGCAGCTTTACTTCTCTGGGAAGAGGAAATGCAGCAGTTTCTCTGTTAATGCCTCTCAGTCCTGCAGCTGAGCTGAGGCTTTCCATTTTTCCAATGACATGATTTCTCAGATCTGTTACTCTGTTGACAGATAAACTGTTTTCCTAATTTCTTGTCCAAGTCCAGAGAGGATTTAAGACTTAACAGTGAAATTGTATTGTACACCTAACCTTAAAGATTTTCATAGTTTTTACCCTTAGGAGAAGGTTCAATAAAGGACTATCTTCCTAATATGTCGTATCAACATATATCAACAAATTCTGGCTTTTTGTGCTCAAGAGGGAGTAGAAATTTGAGTGGATATCTGTCATTGCACTCATTTAAGAGGCAGGCAGCTACAGTATATCACAGTGCTTTTAATTTTGTGCCTACTGCAGGAATTTTGCTTATTTTAGCTTCAAACAATAAAATTTTATGGGCTAAAATTCTTTGAATTGTAACAAATAATAAGATAGGATCTCATTACATTTATGGCACACTGGTGCTGTTTTTCAGGTGGAGTGGTTGGCAAAGGAAATTCAGTGATGTTGGTGCCTGAATGTTTTTCAGCTCTGTTCTGCACGTTGTGTTTGCTAACACATCACATATACACCATAAATGTGCAATAGACTTGCAGCATGTAAATTTACCAGGAAAAGTGAAAGTAACAAACTATGGCCAATGACTAGAAAGAATGACAGTGATAATGAAAAGAAATACTAGATAATTAGATTGAGAAGTGATAGAAATCATAGTTTTTGTCTTCATTGATTTCTCTAATTCATTTGTAGCAATTACAGGAAGTGAATCTCCTAGAGGCTTATTAACATTTACTGCTAAGTTTTTCTAATTTGTTTATTGATTTTGTTTGTCCTAACTTTCTCCAGAGTAATGGCAAAAAGGGAAATAATATGGAAGTCAGTAGGTTTCTGTGTGATAGGTGGCCATTTGAGGTGTCTGGAATACAGAAAAGCATTTTAGATAAAGATGGCAATCCTGAAGTAGA
This sequence comes from Passer montanus, assembly GCF_014805655.1. Taxonomy (NCBI): domain Eukaryota; kingdom Metazoa; phylum Chordata; class Aves; order Passeriformes; family Passeridae; genus Passer; species Passer montanus. The sequence continues at coordinate 2,834,540 of NW_024368818.1, forward strand.
GATCTGTCAATTTATCCAGTGGTGGCATAAAAGAGGAGGAGGCAAAAGCACTGTTTTAATTCTTTTCTTCGCTTTGTAGTAGAATCTAGAGATTGTTCAGAGGATGTGCTGAAAGAGCAATTTGAGAGGTAAAAGAAGACCTAAGAAAGGGCAATTATGGGAAACATATGGAAGACCAGATGGTTGATGGGAATGGAAAATTCAGCTTAGACTTGAAGGGACAATATCATTCACTAAATCAGCAGGAAATATCTAAGATATGTGGTAAGATGAAAGCATTAGGAATGTGATGTCCCATGCATCTGGACAACCAGGAGCATCAAGTCTGTTTATCACTCTTCTTTCCCTCTTCAGTGCAGTAATGCAAACTGTTCCAATCTATGTGTTTCACAAATTACATCAATCATTTTATCCAGTGAGGGTGAAACAAGGTTTTTAATCTCAGAGAGCTGCTCTGGAAACTCTTAAGCAGTTCACCAGATTTCTAGAGCAGAAGATTTGATTATTCAGTCTCTTGCAGTGGATCTGTGTGTTTTGCAGAAATCCTTTTCACTGGAATGCACCAGTGCAAGAATGAAAAGTTATTAGAGCTGCCAGTGCATCAGAGCTGGGAGGAGCCCCAGAACTGCTCAAAGACAGTGTTCCAAACAGATCTAAGTTCTTGTAAATCTCTTTGTTGAATGGGGTTTTCAACAACCACATTTCTCCCCAGTTGTGTGTGCATCAGAAGAGTAAACTATTAAGTGTTTTTGGGTGTGCAGTGTTTTTGTTTTGCCTACTGTCTAATTTTTCCACATAGGTTTGGGTGTTGTAACTTTGCTTTCAGAATTTAAATGAGAAAAAGAAAAGGGGTGTGTGTGTGTAAAATGTAGAGAATGCAGTATTTTTGTGAAACAGTCTGATTTCTCAGAATTTAGAGCAGCAGAGAAGTATGAACCGATAAACAGAAAAAAATGTGGATTTTTTACATCTCTTAGTCATGTGTAGTGTAAGATGGCCCCAACAAGGACTTTTTGACATTTTCTACTGCTGTTCTGAGGCGGGCTGGCCAAGCATGAGGTCCCAGAGTGCAGGGCTGGCACTGCCAGGTGCTGTGGCTCTGCGGCAGTGCTGGCTGGGCTGGGGAGCAGGAAGGTTTCTCTTGGCAGCCCAGCCCAGTGCTGAAGGTCCTGGATTAGAAAGCTCAGTGTAGGTGTTGAGTGGGTGGTGGGAGCATGGGGAGACTGGAGCAAAGGTGTTGGGTGTTTCTCTAAAGATGGGAGCTGAAGAAATACTGGTGGTCAGACCAGCATTTTTTCATTTAGCAAATTGAGTAGATGCGTAGTCTAGAAACCTCCCAACCATTTTCCACTTGTTGCTTAGTACAGGTACCTTTTCAATTTTTGTTCATGATTGGAAGCATTTATTTTAAAAATATTTTGAGTTTTGAAGTGATAAAGACTGATGCTTTAGAGATAAAGCAAATGTGAACTAATTAAATTTTCTTCAGGAGTTTGCTTTCAAACATTCTTCTGTTGCCTGCTGTGTTTCTCAATCTGGTTGGAGAAAGCCTTTTATGAACTTAATCTGGTTGCTTTTATTTTATACTCACAGGCATGTAGGTTAACATACATTCATATTAAATTAATCTGAATTTTGTTCTGTGTTCTGAGGTCTTCATATTTTGTCCGTCTCTCACTGCATGGTTGCCATTCTAATTAATTTATCACCAGACTGCTCCTTTTTGAAATTGGAATCTTACGAAAATTCTAATTTGCTTGCTTTTCATCTTTTGACACTTGCTGTAGAAATTTTAGCAGTTTTCCAGTTTGATTAAATTTTAAGAACTTTCTTAACACTTTAATGTAGTTCTCTTTTTATGGCTGTTTCTAATTATAAACTCATAAACAGCTTACAATATTAAATGTTTTGACTGAAGCTACTGTGTGATTTCATCAGCTTCCTATAAGTTAAAAAGCCCCAGTTTTTCTCTTATGTTCATTGACTTATTTGCAGATTTGGACCACAAAAAAGCTAATAGAAACATTTTTCCTAGCTTAAATAAAGAAAAATAATGGATGTTAAATTCATTACTTTTTAGTATGGATACATCTTAATATTTTTAAAATATGCTTCCTACTTATTCTTTGAGTCTTGGTTATTTAGAAAGTAGTTCTTCATATTTCATTTTCACTTTAAAATAGAGGAGAGTAATTAATTTTTAAGTTTTTGTAATTAAATTGCATGGTGCTCTTGTTTAATTGGGAGAGAGCAAAAAGTAGTTACTTCCCTGTTATTCCTAAGATGTGAAAGCTTTTAGTTCTTTATTGAAGGAGCCTGCTCTTAAAATACCTCTGAAGGCAGTCTTTGCTGTATAATTCTCCCCATCACAACGATAAAGTCTCAGAATTTGCTACCTATATGTGCTGCTATCTCTGTTTAACATAAATCTGAATGTTATTTCCACATTTTGCAGAATGTGTGCAATGGGTGCATGCTTCAATTTGCAGTTTGTGGGCTTGCAGCTCAAAGGCTGGATTACTTGCTGAGAGCCTCGTAAAGATTTTTCCCACACTTTCACTGTTGGATAATAGGTTCCACTGGAGGAGGGCAGCTTAAAATTGGGATGGCTTTAGCCACTGATGGCTCACCATGCCTTGACAGGAGTGGTGGGGATGTTTGCAGTGTTGGGGTGAGCTGCAGACAGTGCCAGTGACCTCAGGGCCCTGAAGGAGTCTGAGGAGGGGGACATCTGGAGTGTCCCAGCTGGGGTGTCCTGGTACAAAGTGGGTTATGGACACTTTTCTTGCTGATTCTACTTTCCTCTTTCAGTCCCGTGGCTTGTCTCCTTCAAAGTGTGCACGTCCCAGTTGTGTTCTCTTTTCCCTTCAATCTTGATTTCAAGCTTCCAGCTGCCATAGAATCCTCAGCAGGCCATGTCACGTTGGCATTCAGGAGTTTCCTTAAACAAATCTTGCCACCCTGGAACGAGAACTGAAAATGTAGGAGCAGGTTAAAGTAGTTATTTTGGACTTTGATGACAGCTATTAAGATTTGGAGAATCTAATTCCTGAAGTGTGTGAGGCACTCTCCATTTTTATCTGAATTTCTTCGCCAGTACAAGGTCATGCTGTGCATGTTCATTGCTGTTGTGACTGATGTGTGGTAGACAGATATTTTTACCTGAGCATATTTTGGGATTTGTGACATTGGGGGTATTTTTTAACATTTTGACCCAAATAGATGTAAAATATTACCAATAAGTTAAATTTTAAGTGAGGCAAAATTAAACAGTATTGTTCAAATTAGCCTAGGGTTTTCATGCACTTACATACAGTGTACTTGGTAATCCTTTGTGCATCATCAATTTATTGCTCTACCTTAAAGTCAGGAAGAAATGACTTGCAGAAAATAGACCCCTGCTTATGCATTCTCTTACAGCTTGGAATTACTTTTACCTCTCTACAGCAATGCAATGCAAACTCACAGATCTCTCTCTTGTTTTATAGTTCGGGAATACGTGCTACTGCAACTCCGTTCTCCAGGCACTTTATTTTTGTCGACCATTTCGAGACAAAGTCTTAGCGTACAAGAGTCAGCCAAGAAAAAAAGAGAATCTTCTTACATGCTTAGCTGATCTCTTCCACAGTATAGCCACCCAGAAGAAAAAAGTTGGAGTAATACCTCCCAAGAAATTTATAACAAGATTACGAAAAGAAAATGGTAAGTTTTTTTTCTTTTTCTTTTGTAATAATTATAGCAATTATGGTTTAATTCTGAAGCTGACATAGTGCATACCAGCTAAATGCCTGTGTATTTGTGCTCTGTAAAGTACCCATTTAGAAAGTGCTCTTGGTGCTGTAGTATAAACAAGAGGTGGCCTCAGGATAAGGGTGTAACCCTGGAGCAGTTTTGAGGGGGAATCCTTGTCTCTCTCTCTTCAAATAGAGCTAAAGTGTATTGTCATATTGTCACTATCCGCTTATGAAATTGCTTGCTAGTTTTGTTTCTCTGGAATTTAATATTTGTAAAACCAAAGTTCACTGTAAAACCTTTGTTCTTTGTTTAAGATTATTTTTTGAATGGAGGAATCAGTCTCCCAGAGTCTGTGGAAAGATTTGCCCATAAGAATCTAGATTAAAGCCCCCCACCTTTTAAAATTGACTTAGAATTTATGCAATATGTAACTTGACCTACTTTTAAAACCACTAAGTAGTGGCAAATTGTTTTCTAAATGTCATTGTTATCCTAAATTTCAAGAGTTTTCTAGGGATTTTTCACATTTTTTTGTTTCTTATCTGCAGGACTAATTCTTCAGTCTGTTCTAGAAAATTACTTTATGTTAAAATATAAATTAAGCCTTTTAATCTGCTACTCAATTTGGATACATTTTTATAAAAACACAACTTTTTTCCTTAAGAATTAGTTACTACATTTAAATAAACTGTATGAGATACCATGCTTAACACTGCTGCAATAGATGTGTTCATACTGTTGCAGTCTTTTCCAAGACCGTGAATACAGACTGAAAAAGCATTTAAATGATGACTATCTCCGTTGTAAAAACAAGAAATAAAATATTATGATGACATTCTTAGTTTGACATGGCTCTTCCAGCAAATGCACTCCATGAGCTGTAATGATATTGTTAAAAAAAAAAGCTCTTGGGTGCTGTACAATCACTTGCCTGTGCAGAGTAGAAAACTCATTCCCTTCTTTGGCATGTATACTCGGGTAAGTGTGCTTGTGTTTGATACATTTACAGAAACAGTTCATTATAACAAATGCAGAGGATCATTCAGATGGAAAGCAGAAAGCAAACCACAGGAGCCATTAAGTTCATTATAGAAAGTGTTCTTTGTAATGTGTAATTATGTCATGCCACTAAAATTTTACCCAGAGCAAGGCCATTGGAAAACCTTCAGTAGAGAAGTCAGATGTGCAAGTTCAACCCTTGTACTTTTGGACCTCTTTAATGATGATACTCTCATCTTTTGTACAAATAAATAGCTACATTCAGGCTGCAATTATGTGCTTATCATATATGCTATTAAGTGCTTATTGGAAGGGTTTATAATTTTGAACCTTAAAGAAGAGTTAGTTTAAGAACCAGGTAGGTGTGCAACACCAGTCTAGAGTCTCTTCAGTCAGTATCCAGCTATACCAGGGTGATAACTGAGGACACAGTCTTAAGGTATTCCAGACTCCAAAGCTGCTGCTCCATCTGTATTTGCAGTGTCTGAATACAGCATGCATGTATTATACATCTCTGAACTGGAGAGGAGCTTTTCACCCACTGTGTAGTGACAGGACAAGGGGGAATGGCTTTAAACTGAAAGAGGCCAGGTTTAGATTAGATATCGGGAAGAAATTATCAACTGTGGTGTTGGTGAGGCACGGGAATAGGTTGTCCAGAGAAGCTGTGGATGCCCCATCCCTGGAAGTGTTCACAGCCAGGTTGGATGGTGCTTTGAGCAACCTGCTCTTGTTGGAAGGTGTCCTTGTTCAGAGCAGGGGAGTTGGAACTCAATGATTTTCAAGATCCCTTCTAACCCAAGGAATTCTGTTTCTCTATTAATGACCTTGAAGTTTAATTGCCTGGGAAGCAGCTGCTGGCTTGAAGTCAGCTGGAGGTGTATTGTTGTATTTGCGTAAAGTTCTTCTAATTGTAAAGTGAACAATCTGTAGCTTTCACTTTGCTGTGGTTAGTGCTTATTACTGACTGGGCACTCAGCCCTGACAGGCCTGTGGTACTACACTGTGAAGAACCTCTGAAGTCTTTTACCTCAAGAGACTTGTAACTCTTGCCCTGCCTTGATTTACTTGATTAAATAAAGACCTTGCAATTGGCTAGATTGAACTCACTTGTCTCAAAAATAGTGTGGTAGTTCATTAAATAAACTACATGGTTCCTACTCTTGCCTGACCTATTGCACTACTTAACCTCTCCAAATGACCTAGATTAGCATCGGGGTTTCCCTGCTTAGCTAATAACCCTGGACCTTTTTTTTCTATTTGAAGTTTATTCCTGGTCAGGTGAATGGCTGTAAAGCTTCCCTGGCGTGCCTGTATGCATTTCAAAACTTTAACTTCACTGAGTGTCTTTTTCATTCATCTATCCACTGATGATAGATGAACTTGTACACTGAAGACCTGTCTCTTAGAACATTCTTAGATTGCCAGCAAAGTGAAGTAATTGCACATTAAAAGACTTGTATGATATTAGCTGGGGATATAGAATGCTGTTTAAATAGGCAGGTAAATTTCCTCTCAGCAATTCCTGGTCAGAGAGAAAAGAAGTAACAATTACTGAATCTGTGTTATCCAAGACACTGATCTAAGCTTGGCAGAGATAGCATAGCCGCTGTAGGAGATCCAGTGGCATCTGGAGGCTGGGCAGAATGTCCTGTACCAGTTCTGTGGCACTCCACATACACCTGTGTTTAGGCCATTGAATTGTGCCCTGGTTTTCTTGCAGTGTGGTTCAGTTTGCGGGTAATTTCCATCAGCTGAGTGATTTCTGTCAGAGCAAAGCTGACTTGCTGTCCCCTCTCCCACCCTCTATGTTTTTGGCTTAGTTTATCGAGTAGGCATTTTGGGTTAGTGTTGTATTGCCGGGAATGATTCAAGATGTGAAATCAAGGACTGGTTTGGAAATCTGACTCTCTTAAAAACCTTTCTGTAGTGCAGCACTAACTGATCACTTAGTAAGCCTTCTGTTTTACCTCGTAGAGCTTTTTGATAACTACATGCAGCAGGACGCGCACGAGTTCCTGAACTACCTTCTGAACACCATCGCGGACATCTTGCAAGAGGAGAGGAAGCAGGAGAAGCAGAACGGGCGCGTGCCCAATGGCAGCGTGGACAGTGAGAGCAACAGCCCTCCTGAGCCCACCTGGGTGCACGAGATCTTCCAGGGAACGTTAACGAACGAAACCAGGTGTCTCACCTGTGAAACTGTAAGTTCTCAGGTGCTTTGGAAACACAAATGCTGCCACGTTTCAGAGCTGCGTGCTTCACGGTTCATTTATCCCAGCAGACCATGATATTGGTTTCGTTCTTCAGTGATCTTTGTGTGAATATTTGTGGTTTTTCTTTGTTAGTAAGAACATTTCAGCAGCTCATACGTGAACTGTAGGAAGAGACATTTGGTCAATATTAGGAAATTGCCCAATTGGATGTTATATCATTGTGATCATAATCACCTTCAAAATTTAGATCAGGAAATCCTAAAGTGGTGTATTCTTAAACAGAATAAACTCTATGATTTAAGGGTATGAGGTTCTTCTTAAATTTAATGTCTAAGTAATTAATGTCATGCTTACTGATACATCTCATAATTAAGTATTATGAATCAGTTTCCATGGATTCCTAGTTTTTAAATTTAAAGCTATTGAAATCAAAACACTAATGGTTGGCTTTTGGCACTTTGATTCATAGTAGACTGGGATTCTCAAATAACATACCTTCATGTTCATGGAAATTAATCCTTCCCTAAATGTCTGTCCACAGGAATTCTTCTAATACTACACCCTGAGAAATAAACTTTCTCTGAGTATGCTATACTAAAATATTTTTGAGAAGTTCTACAATAAGAGAAAGAATGAGTTTCATAAAAACTTAAAATTGGATTTTACCAGCTTGAGAAAGAGCAAAAGCAGAACAATTTGAAAATGACAGTAGTTCTGTCATGGTCTCTATTCCTTAGAGATTGTAAAAAAGCTAAATGATTGTGGTTTTTCTCTAACTTCATGCCAATTTTCTTTAACTTAATTAGGTAATATAGATATGTCAGCATGACATTGGAAGGGAGGAATTAATCCAATCTGTATATTTGTCATGTAATTTTCTCAGTCTTCTAGAAATACCCATCTCTTTTATTTCAAAGAAAAGAGCTTCTTAATGTCATGTATAATGTAACTGCAGATTATGAGTAATTTAGGTGCTCGTTCCACGCTACCATCTTTTTTTTCTGGCAGATTTCCCCTCCCTAATAAGTATTTCTTGGCAGCTGTCAATTGTTTCTCTTCCAGTTCTTGAGCTGTTCCTTTTTTTTCCCTTGAAACATGAGTTTAGCCTGTCTTTTGACACAACTGGCATCATTACCTTTCCTCACTGTGGTATTATGAATTGCTGCTGTCAGGATTTTGATCTGGGTACCATCCTTAATGCAATTTTAAAACACTGATATGCTCTTTGCCAGCATATTTTATTAGCTATCAGGTCTGTCACAGTTTTGAGAATTCTACTAACACTGCTTAGGGATTTTTTTTTTTGTATTAGCTATAGCTAATAGAAATATTCAGGTATTGCTGAACAAGACAATAGTCTGGAAACTCTTTTATCAGTTTGTCTTTTTAGTATATCAACTTATGTCTAAAATACAGTGACTTGGAAATGAACACTTAGAAACACATTTGGACACATTGGTAATACTACTGTGAATTTGTCTTATTTTTAAAAATACTGAGTATATATGATTGTTTTGATGCTTATTAGAAGCTGTTGGTATTTAGATTCTTTCTGTGTTTAGAAATATAAGTTAAAATGTTAGGAGTGCTTGGAGATAGCTCATGTACAAGATTACAATAGTGGATGAATTACTGCTTCTTAATGACAAGACAATAGCCCTAGTATATTTTTAATTTGTATTGGAAAATTATTGCATATTTAAATATAAAGTATAACATATATCTTTGCTGAAAGTGACAGTCATTATCTTCTAATTGGACAAACCTCCTCAATGTTCCTAAAATGAGTAAAATTTTATTGTGATTTTGGTTGTCCTGGCTGTGGAAAAGAGCATCCTTCCAGATGCACTGTTTCATTAGCCCATCTTAAAGATAAAAATTGAACTATCTAAAGATGGATCCTCAGTTTAAGTGTGGACAGTGGAGTATAAGGAACATAGATATGATTCTTTAACAAAGATTCATCTTGTGAATCAAGCCACTTTAAGAAATGAATATGTTACAAAAGGATTGTAAGTTGTCTTTACATGTTTTTAATGTGGTTTCTCTTTGTAATGCTTTCACCCTTCCTTGATAGAGGTAGAATGATGAAGTGAATGTAGATTTTATGGCTAATTTATAGACATTAACTAGAAGTTAATTGTTTTTAGGGATTTCTCTCATAGTTTAAAGAAGAATAACAGTAAACCAGAAAGTATTACAATTTGTTTCATTAAGATTAAATTTTGAACAGCTAAATGTGCCCAGTACTTCTACAGAGAAATACAGGAAATTGTCAAAACCACCATATCAGTCTCCAGGTGATGGTCTTGCTCTTGGCTTCAAATGGCATAAAATTCTTTGGCTCAGTTCTGCTTTGGACTGAGAGAAGGCAATAAGGAAAATCCCAGTGTTCTCTCTCACATGAGTACTACAGAGCCTTTAGCTCTGCTCAATTTTGATTTCTCTTTGTTTTTTTAACCAAGATAAATCACACACTTCGTTTCAGCTTCTTTGAAAACTGCTTTCTGTTTTAGCACACATGGCAGTCTATAGCTGCAAAAGCTCTTTTGCCAGTGGGCAGATTCACATTGCCAGTGAAATTCCCAAGTGTAAGAAATAGTGGATTCTCTGAGTGCCAGCCTTGTGAGCTTTGTGTTCTGTGCAGCTTTGGTCACCAGAGTACAGCTGAGCTGTGTGGGTGCAGATGATGTCCTTGACGTGGGAACAGCTCACCATCCTCTTCAGCCAGAGCACTGGAACATCCCAAGTCCTCACTATTACTCAGATGTTCCTGTTAGGAGCACTCGGACAGCTTTTTGAGCACATCAGGGCTCAATTCTACAAGTGCTGAGGTTCTCTGATCATGCCCATCTTTTTTTTATTCTATAGATGATTGAAATATATAGCATTGCTGATTGTAGTCTGAGAAGCTTAGTGATATTTATTTGAAACCTTTACAAAAGGGGGTGAGGCTTGTTAGACTCGAGTGGCTTTCAATTTTTTTTTTTTAATTAAAACTGTATGAGTTCATGTTAGAAAAATTTGTTCGAATACTAAGGCTCACAGAATCTTAAAAATTAAGAATACCAATTTATCAATCACCAACATAAATGGAAAAAAATCCACTTGGCTATTCTTGCAATAAAGCCTTTAATGGATCTCATGATCCTAAGTGCACTGTGCTGGCTAACCTGTGTGAGGTGTTTTAAGGCCATATTATCACAGAGAATGGAAATTGTTCTTTTACAAACTTCGGTTTTCAGTACCAATCTCTTTTTAACCAAGTAGAACACATCCCTTCCCTCCTCTCCATTGCCCTTACAGCTTTTGTGTGGGATAAAGCTGCCTGTGAAATCTGTATTGTTTCGTGTAATTTTCTTTGATTAGACCAAAAGAGGAAGAATTATCTAATTTCATGTCTGAATAACACTGATCACATGACTCCCTAATTCCAGCTGTCCTAGCTGAAGACTGCAGCAGCAGAGTATTTTCTAGAACTGATTTTTTTTTCCTGAGTCATTCTTAATCCCCAGTTACAATGATTTCTACCAGAGTTCTTCATGTTATAAATGCAGGTCTGATAATTCCAGGAGTGATTTGCAAGGGGATATTTTGAAGATTTGACCACACAACTAAACCATGATACATTCATACAGGAAATGTGCAGCATGCTGAAGATGCACATGGCTTTTTTTCCCACTCTGAACATTTTGGAAGTTTTCCTTATGTGTTCTGTGATCTCTAAAAGTATAAACACTATACTTGAGCATTTGAATATTGCAGTTGAAGTCATGTGTACTGACATAGTGGCTTTTTTGAGATGCACACTTAACTCTTGGAAAGACTAGGGGCAGAACAGTGGGAGCCCAGTCTTCTCACAGGTATTAACAGAAGCTTTCTGCTTAATTTCCTGGGTGTTTGGATTTGCCCTGTGTTTTTAATGCTCAAATATGGTTGTCTCAACCATCTGCTTTTTTCTTTTTTTCTCCATGTACACTGCCCTTAGGAGCTGTGTGTTTTTCATATCTTGATTATCAGAGAGCAACTTTCCACTTTTTTTTTTCCATTCTGAGTTGAAAAGGGACCATAAATCTTGTATGTTTAAAAGATCAACTTACATTATTTTCCTGTAGCCATATCACTTTTCCTGCATTCAGTCAAGAAACTGCAGCCAGGTGTCTTTCCTAAGAGCATTTAGTTCTGTATCTAGGCAGAGACCATTGTCATGAATGTCTATCTTTAAATGCAGAGAGGACACACTAGCAGGCAAAAGTTAAGGTTACACATAACTGTTTTTTGAAACTTCAATAACATAGTTGGTTTTCAGGGCAGCTGTGGATGTTTTCATTTGTCAGGGTGTGTGGTGGAATTTATTCTCTGCTTCTAGAATGTTCTGTTTTACTTTCTTGTTACTCTTACATTTTTGTGAGAATTGGCTACTATTCTGCCTCTGCCAGACCAAGCCCCTAGCTCTCATTTGCCAAATTTACTGTGCTGCTCCTTTAAGAGTATGAGTCTAGCCTGGAAGAGGCTTCAAAATATTCATGCTGTTTATTGGGTACACTGTGACATGCAAATACATAACTTTCAGTTCAAGGGAGTCAGAACAACAGAAGTGAGAGCAGTAAGAAGAACAATCACACTGATTCTGTTCTTTTGAAAAATCTGAGTTGTAGAAGAAACTTGGCATTAATATAATTGATCTGAAATCACAGCATAATGACAACTGGCATTATATACACCCAGAGATTCATACACATTTCACACTTCCTGAAAAAAAAACCCAGAAAATATAGCAAATCTCTGAAATAAAAAAGCCACTTGCAAACATTTTTAAAAGGATATTATAGAGTAAAAGATGCATTCTGTCAATAGAGAGTAGTACTGAAAAACAGAGGCATATTAGTATTATTTGTCTTAACTATGTTCTGTTGGGTCTTCTTTTCATGCAGGTAAGCAGCAAGGATGAAGACTTCCTAGACCTTTCAGTTGACGTGGAGCAGAATACTTCAATCACTCACTGTTTAAGGTAGGCACAAAAATCTAAATTTTTGTGATTTGCCTTTACCTGTTACCCAGAAAGCAGGAAATAAGCTGCCAGTTCTATCTTATGTAGATTGAAGTGTATTGTTATGATGATATTGTACATTTATATGGATATTTAATATATAAAAAAATTAGCGTTTACAGTTTTTCTTTTGTTTTTTTTTTTTACTCAGGGGTTTCAGCAACACAGAAACTCTGTGCAGTGAATACAAGTATTACTGTGAAGAGTGTCGCAGTAAGCAAGAAGCACATAAAAGGTACAGCATATATAAAAAAAATTAGCGTTTACAGCTTTTTTTTGTTTTTTTTTTTACTCAGGGGTTTCAGCAACACAGAAACTCTGTGCAGTGAATACAAGTATTACTGTGAAGAGTGTCGCAGTAAGCAAGAAGCACATAAAAGGTACAGCACAGCTGGGGAAGGAGACAAATAACCCATGCATTCAGTGAAAATACTCTGGTACTACTTCTGTGTGTGTGTGTAAAGGAGAGAACACCCTTTTCCCCTTCATTTTTCCACTCTTCTTCCACTTAAAAGTAACTTGCCTTCATTTCTCTTGCTAGAATTCAATGTGTCTCTTTCCATGAGTAGTGAGAATCCATATAAAACATTTTGGGACTCCTTTGATCATTATTTTACAAACAAGAAAATGAATAGTCTTAAGACTAAAAAAAAGTTAAAAAGCCAATTAAAACAAACTGTTGGGGACTAATCAAAAGTAATTGGCAATGATGAAGCCATTGATTGCATGTGACTTCTTACACTTAGTTTTGTTTTGAAAAGAAATAATTTTTCCAGTTGCTGAAAGATTCAGCTTGAAAGCACTTTTTCTAACTATTGTTGTTAACTGAGTTTCTGATTTCTTAAACGTGTTTAAGATTAGTTTTAAATTAATTAGTTTGATTAGTTGTGCTAGACTGCTTGACAGTGCTCCTGACAATCATCAGAAGCTCTGTGGAAGCCTGAAAAGCATTATGCTTGTTTAAAACCAATTCTTGTCTGCCTAATAATTCTAGTCTTGTTTACACCTTTGAAAAACCTGTCAATTTGTGTGCTGTGTGGTTATTTATTATCTGAGAAAGTATTTGGCTGAAGGAGTGGGAGCTCTGACGTGCTCTACTGGTTAGACCACTGCTGCTGGTTATTTGGTTTGCCACAGATCGCACACACAGCTTTTGCATATCTCATCTGCCAAGTCTGCCTTCACATGTTGCCTAAGCTTACTAATTGGTGTCTGCTAGAGATGGTGACTCCAGGCCTGTTTTCTGTTGCCTGAGCTCTTTTTCTGTGTGGAAGGTAACGTGAGCCATGACCAATATAAATTGTGTTGACATAAATCTGTACTGTAGGCAGTTCCGTGGCAAAACACAGCTTTGATTGCTTATATTTTGGGTTTCACGTGGGGCATAAGTTCAGTTTCACTGCAGTCATGTTCTTCTTCCATCTCTATAAAACAGTTTATCTGTGGTGGGGACTACTCAGCTAGCAAAGATGGTGTACCAAATTTCTTCACCACTGAAAGAGCTCCAATTACCAAACACAGTTACATCATAAAGAGAGGACCTAGTTTTGAAAAGAGAGCAGAAATTGTAGCCATAATATAATAAAAATGTAACTCACCCTAAAAAATAGTTTTTGTTATCTTTCTGCCCTGCTCCAGCTGTTTTCATGTCCTAGTTCCCTTGTGGGCAGGTGAGTTACCAAGGAATTTGTCCACAGCCCCCTATCTTTTGAAAACGGGTTGTCTTTTACAAATTTCCTGATATTCTGAAAGTGTGGTCTTAACAGGCATGTCTGAAGCCTGGGCTGTATTGCAGAGACTTCTGAGTTGCCTTTTGGGGCTGAAAGTTTGAAAAGTCAGCGCTGTGCTGGTCTAAGGGACATGGCTGTGCCAAGAAGCAGAGCTCTGTTGGTTGCTCTGTTAAGATGGGCAGATTGATTGCCCAAAATTTGGAAGTCTGTGTTTGCTGCCAGGCCAACTCTGGTTGGCTGAGCAGGATTTGTGGGCACTGATGTGAGATCTCAGTACGTCATGCTAGGGAAAGGGGCTATTGAGCCCTCAGTAGAACTGGGTCCCTTTCTGGCTCTGACTGCCGTAAAACATTGCTGCAACATTTGTACGAAATTTTTGTGCCAGAGCTCAGCCTTATCTTGTTTGGATAGCAGGAGGTAGGTGCATAACAGTGGGCTATTTGTGTCCCTTGGAAATTTTAAATGAATGCCTTGGAAAAGAATGGCTAGGAAAACTTGGAGTAATACTTATGTGACAAAGTGGTGTAACAAAGCTTATTTTAAAGAGCTTGTTTGACTTGGCTGGTTTACTGGGAAATTCAGCTGGAACAGGGCCTCTGAAATAGCTCTGTTGCAAAACCTGCCCTGTACATCAAGTGGGATGTAGGTTTTGCTTTTGGAACTCTGGAAAGCTATGGGTAAATAAACTTAAAAATTGAATTCTGTGCTATGTGATCTTTATGTCTAAATTATTATGTGAGCTCATCATAGCTGCTTTTATATACTATATCTTACTGTTTTAAATACATTTTTGGTTCTCTTTTAGTTAAAAATCTTCCTTTAGTTTAGCAACACAAGATACTTTTAAACAGAATTATTTTGGTTTCTTTTAATGCTTGCAATGGTTTTTAAAGACTTCAGTAAAACAAGTTTTTTGTTTGTTGATATGACTGAATGTTTAGGATGAATATTGGAAACACTGTTGGCCTTTTGGGTTTGTTCTTTTTTTCAGGATGAAAGTAAAAAAGCTGCCTATGATTCTAGCTCTCCATTTGAAGAGATTTAAGTACATGGATCAGCTGCATCGATACACAAAACTCTCTTATAGAGTAGTTTTTCCTTTAGAGCTTCGTTTATTTAACACCTCAGGAGATGCCACCAATCCTGACAGAATGTATGACCTTGTTGCTGTGGTAGTTCATTGTGGAAGGTAATAACTCTGCTTTAAGCAAGGGATTTTTTTATGAGTGTAACCGTGCTTAAAAGAACAACACAAAGCACCCAGTGTCATATAAATCAATAGCAAATAAATACCTTTTGAAAAGAAACTTATTTAAGAAAAAAATTATATGGGGAAAAGCTATCAGTCCTGACAGAAATTATGGCCTTGTTGCTTTGAGAGATCATTGTGAAACATGGCAACTGTATTTCACATTACAGATCTTTATATGAACTTAACTGTGTTGAAAAAAAAAAACAACAACACAAAACACACATTATTGTATAATAGTATTTAAAAACAGTTTCTAAGGAAAAAAGCTTCCTTAGGAAGGAAAGCATTATAGAAAGATTAATTTATAAAGCATTTTCTTTAGGGTGTGTTTTTTTTCTTAAGGCTTGAGCAACATTTTCTGAAATATATCCGTATATTATCAGTTTTGTTGATTACTTTGTTTCATTGCTTTCAGAATAGGACTGTTAGATTTGTATTTGATTTTGCTATATTCAACAAATGTTCTTGTGGCTTCAAGGCTCAAAACCAGCTTGTTCTACAAACTGCTTATTGAGTGGATAAAAGCCCCAAGTTGAAAACTTGAAAATTACAAGTTGACATCTAGAATGATAGAATAATTTATGTTGCAAAGTCAAATACTAAAACTCAAAGCAGGGTAACTTTGACATTAGATTAGGTTGCACTGGTCACAGTTTCATAACTAGGAATCCTAATTTCCCTTTCTCTTTGGGCAATTTACTCCACTTAGTCTTTTCACAATGACTAAAGAGTTAAGATAAATAGATCTCAAATTGGACAATTTTGGAAAATAAGCCTTTGTGCTGTAGTTTTCTGTGACACTCTTGTTCTGGATGATAAGGGAAGTTCTTTCTGGCCGTTTTGACCATTTCTGCCTTCTTGGGGACTGCTCTGTTCTCGGAGCCATGGGCAGGAGGGAGATGCCCATGCTGTTTTCATGGTGTTGGTGATCTGGTGCACAGACATCTCCCTCAGGATGGCACCTTCCCTCTCTGACCTGGACACAAGAGCCATGGGAGTGCTGCTGGCCAGTTACAGCAACTCCACAACTGCTTTAACTCGGTTGTGCACTCTCACTTGTAAGGTTCAGCTGTTTCAGAAATTGTACTTTTTCCTTACTGGAAACCTGATGAGAAATAAGACAATCCTAAAGACCTGGTGGGTTGTTTTTTCTGGCATAGTCGTGGAGAAATTTCTTGTCTGCCACAACTGAAGAGGCTAAGCATTGTAACAGTTTTAATTAGGAGCCCTTCTCATTGCTGAGCTTCTTGAGACTCCCAAACTGCCCATTTAATTCAGCTTCTGTTTACACTGGACCAGATACAGAGACTGTATCTGGTCCACTGTAAACAGAGATAGGCAGCAGCTCTACAGGCTTTTTTCTTTCTGAAGATCAGAAATAGTTTGGGATCTGTTCTGTCTCCATGAAATATCAGAATGCTTTATTGATTTAACTTCTCTGTCTCTGTTTAAGATTTCATTTATGTTTTCAGTGGCTGTGCTGCTCATTCCTTATTTGAAATTGTAATCCTTTATTTAGCATAATAAGTAAGACTGTATTATGAGGATGATGTAAGTAGAGAGTAAAAAAAAAAGACAAGACACATCGAAACAGAAATTGTAGTGGTAGCCATTTTAATTACTGTTAAGTATTCATTTTCTACAAGAAAAGTAATTTAAGGGAATGCTTCTCCACATATATAATATGTGTGTTATGGTTTATGTTCTTTCCTAATTTTATTTTACAGTGGCCCTAACAGAGGACATTATATTGCAATAGTGAAGAGTCATGATTTTTGGTTGCTTTTTGATGATGATATTGTTGAGGTAAGCCCAACCAGAGCACATGCACCCCCCTTGTGGATCTGATTATTTAAAGTGGAGTGACTGGTGTGCTGATGAAAAGGGGCTTCAACCCCAGTCTAAATGAGCAATAACTGTGTGTGCAGAGCTGTGCCTTATAATTTGACTGTACAACACTTTGAATTGCATTTAGGCTTTTGTACTTAAAAGAAACTCTTTTGTTTATGACCACTGTCTTTCACCATTGTTTAATAAACTTTTCTGTGGCAAGAAGGCAAATAATGATATGGATGAATTGGGTTTTAGCTTACAATATATAGGAACTTAATGCAATAGTTACAACAACACTTAAAAATTTATATATAAAACATACATAGCTGCTGCCCTCTGTGCAGTTGATGGCTGAGGGGAAGCTGAGACATAACAAGTTTAAGAATTATTTGGATTTTATTGTTTTATGTAATTATGTGAAAGTTAATTTGGTTTGACAGTGACTTTTAGAGTGCAACCTAATGTTATGTGGATATTATGCAAGACATTCCTCATTGCTTCAATTTTTTGTGTTTTTACATCCAGAAAATTGATGCACAAGCTATTGAAGAATTCTACGGGTTGACATCAGACATCTCCAAGAACTCTGAGTCTGGCTACATCCTCTTCTATCAGTCTCGGGACTGAGGGGGAGCTGTAGTGAAGAGAGATTTTTGTGTCTCACATCTTCTCTTTCCTGGAATGGAGCAAGCACTGAAGAGAAGGAAAGCAGGGAGCTCTAGGGGCAATAGCACAGTTTGCACACAACTAAGAAAAGAGTTTGGGGTTCTTAAAATGTTTGTACCATTTTCATTTTATTTGCTCAGGTATCATGCTGACTGCACATCTCCACTGCATCCCATAAAAGCAAAAAGAGAGATACCAGCCACTCTTGCAGGAGCTTTCCTTTGGGAATGCCATCTCTGTGGTCCTAGTTCAAAGCCCATTGAAGCCTTCCATGGACTTCAGTGGCCTTTGGATCAGTTCTCACTGTGCTGCCAGATTGGTGCAGTTAGGAGCGTTAGAAATCTGTATTTCATACAGACTTTGTGTATAAAAGGTAAAGGATTCCCTGTGAAGTTAGTTTCCTGTGCTTAAGTTCAAAAGAATGAGGTTTGGAAGGTTAACATGTTAGCAAAAAGTTATGTCTGGGCCCAACTCAATTGCCTTCTTGATGGAAGTGGTTGAACTGAAGGTTCAGGTGTCAGGGAGGCAAGGATGCTTTGCTTCTCTGGAGAAGCTTACATTATTTATAACGTGTGATCGGGAACAATCAGTCAAGGTTATGGCTTTTCATCTCCGTATGGGGAAAGATTGGGTTTGTAATAGTTTATTTTTTATTTATAAATTATTGTAACTTAGGATCTTGTGTATTGTCCTTCATTCTAACAAGTACTGGGAATTTTATATATTCATTTGAATTTAAACTAATTATGTTTAAATATTAAAGGAGAGACAATAAAAATTACAAAAGCAACACCTCTGATATCTGAAAAAATTTATAACACAGAAGAGAGATTTCCTTCTGGGGGAACTGGTATCTAACTCAGGTACTTCATTAAATAAAATCAGAATAGACTCTTCCCATTAACGGGTAAAAAAAGTGATCAAACTGTTATGTAGAAGACTTAAATGATAAGAAAATGTTGGTGCAGTGGTGGTATACCAGTCTTTGTAGTTCTTTGATGATTTGTTAATGGTTCATACTCTAGGCAAATTAGAATGATTTGGATCAAAGTAAATATTTTAAGAATATTATTTCCTCTCCTAAAAGCAGATCAACTTCTCTTAAGCATTAAATTAAGTCTGAGTAATAAGAAGAAATAGATTTGGAATTTCATGAGACTGAAGATACCACATACCTGTAAAATAATAATATTTAAGTCCTGTATAGTGGAAGTTTTTTTAAATTAAGCAGTTTACCTTGCTTTAGGCTTATGAAACAGCATTAAGAATTAAAACTTGACAGAACACCTGATCTGTAAGAAATGTGAACTATTTGACATTCTTCACTTAGGAGTACATTGTCTGACAGTAACTGAATGTAATTTCTGGAAGGTCATTGGATGTGCATTCCAGATTATGGCAATCAGGTCTTGGATGTCCTTGTCACTCCCTTGTCAGCTAGTGATTTTTACATTACTGTAATTTTCTAAGGTTATTTTATTGATACTCTTACAACTTTTAAAAAGATTTGTCTGCTGCTATAACTGACTATTTACTTACCTGTATCTTTTAGCTCAGGAAATGACTTCACCTATTCACTCAGTTGAACAAATCTTTAACAGGGTCACTAAATAAATTGGGCTATTTAGCAACTGTCATACTATAACAAATCGCTTTTGTAAGATGCAGAGTTTCTAATGCCTTGGTTTGGCTAGAATTCTTTTATAGAAGTTTATGTATCATGATTAAACTACCAGCATTGTAAAGTAAAGCCTAAATATTGTGGGAGGTGCAGAAAAATATGATTGGATTTTTCTGAAAGGATTCGAATAATGTTAACATCTTTTTGGCTTTCAATAGAAAAAGGGTTTAAGGGGTAAATCAGTTGAATAATGGTGCATGTTAGAAGGATGAAGTCCTTTGCATACTAAAGGTACAGTATTGCAAAAGAACTGTCATATTACCTTTTGCTAATTTGTTTGGTCTTTTTTTTCTTTTTTTTTATGTTTTTTTTTTGGTTTTTTTTTCTTTTGTTTTAATGTAGTTGAAAGCTGAGGCTAGTTGATAAATGTTTTATACTTTAACAAAATTCAAAACATTTTTGTTGTTTCACTGGTTTTACTCCTGCTATGTATTTTTATAAGATGCTGACTTTTATTTTGTATAGGGGTTTTGAGATAGTATTCCAAATTATATATTTCGTTTTTCTTTTAGCGCAGCTGAAATAATTGTAAGTTCTTAATTAAACTGATGTCAGAAACTGCAACTTAAAACAGAATTAAAAGAGACAGAAATACAAAATATAACTGATTGGTATGTAAAACATTATAGAAATTTTTCTTGACTGTAATACAGTGAGGAGTGTGGGAAAGTTGTCAATTGTTGTAAATGGTGGAATTTATTTGCTGTGTAACTATGTAAATGTCACTTGGGATTGCAGTCCCTTATTTTGTATATTGGAGCAAAAAACTTCTATTAAATAAAGTTATGTTCTCTAAAGATACATGCTGTATCTTTTGTGGAGCCCAGATGGTCAGTCAGCTGCCTTTTTGTACTTTAAAATGTTTGAAAAAAACCCCAACTATGTGGAACTTGCTGTATTAGGCCAACTGCCCTGAGACCTGTGCAGAGAGGTGTGTTTGAGTACACTGCATTAAGTATCTTACTCAGTGTGTTGTTAGGGAAATCATAGGGTGGCAGCCATGTTTGGGGTGGTGTGCTTCTCTAGGAATAGTTTTTGGTAAATCCTACGTCTCTGAGGTAGAAGAGAAGGGAGTGTTCTTCCTGGACTTCTCCCTTAAAAACAAATTTGTACCTTCCCACAAAACACACGTCTGAGTTACCCAAGGGATTTCTTGGATTGCCACCTTGTGGGAGGGAAAACAGAAGGAAAGAAAAATGGGATTATTTACAGCATTAACTTGTTAGAGACTGACAAAGGACTGGAGTCCAATATCACAAATACAAACTAGCTGGTTGCAGTACCCATGGATGATCTGGAATCATTCTTCACTTGGAGTCCCCTCTTCTTTTGTAATTCAAATAAATGAATGTGGGGTTTCACAAACAGTTCAGACCCTGCCATATTCATAATTGTGATGACTGTATCTGTAGTCTTTCATTGCCCAGAAATGGTGACTTTTAGGTGTTGGGGTACATGTCTGAATGGCTAAACCAAGTTGTGTTCTCAGAATTTAGTCATAAATCAGATTGCATCTCCTTAGGTGGCATTCAGGTGCTGGTAGCACATGGGGATTTGGGGCCACTTCAGATCCCCACCACAGTCTGTGCCATCTGCATGGGGCTGGCAGATTAATGTCAGATCCACAGATCTGTGTCCCTCTGGAGCAGCAGCTTGAAGCTTGGTAGGACATCCTGACTTGTTCCCTGTGGAAAAGGGTGGTGGTTTGGATCTGTGGGTTTGGTTTTTATTTTCATTTTGTTGTTGATTTGGGGGTTTTAAAAGTTGCCTGAGAGCAGTTTCTTGAAATTGTATTCATAGATGAAACCATCTCTTTGGTTACCTTTATCTCTAAGGGAAGAAAACGTTTCAGAAAATGTTAATTACCTGTGGGCTGCAGTATTGCACTGATGGTACTTTTGTGGCTTTTCTAAAAGTTTAAACAGTGCAGGTATTGATTGTTTGCTTCCAAAGAGTAGCTTTACTTTGTAAGGTTTCCACTTTCCCCCCACATTTGTCCGAGTTGATCTTAAGTTTGTGTGTCTTAGAAGTTCAGGGGGTTTTTTTCCCTCTTGACAATGCAATATGCACTATTAATGGTTTTGGTCTTACAAGGCTTCAAAGTCCTCTAACCTCTCACAGCGTAATGTGAGATGTATAATACATTAGTCTCTTTACCTGTGAGCCTCCAAGAACTCAATTATTACTGAATTAATATTCTGCACAATCTGTATTCAAGGGTGGTTCACTTTGCAGCAGCTTTGCCACTTGATTGATTGCTATAAATGAACTGTGCAAGTCAACTACCATGCAAACAAACACGAGCTTCATAAATACAGAGATCCCTGAAATCCATTGTTTCCAGCTTTAATGATAGAGTGTGGTAATGAGGCAGTAATGAACTTTCTTTGGTCTTTGCTAAAATATATTCTTTGGGGAACTTCTGTACTTCTATAATAATGTGTTGGATTTATAAGGAAGATTGTAGATATCACCAGTTTCAAAATGAACAGGTAATATCCTTGAGTTTCTTAATAAAAGCACAAATAAATTATATTCTTTCTTTCTCTCTAGTGGCTTGTGATTACTTCCTGCATAAGAGATTGTAAGGGCTCAGAAGAGGGCAAGGTACTTTGCACCCAGGTCACTGTTATAGAACCCATGTTGGCATAATTAGGGAACTCTTAATTACAGGAGGACCATCACTTGTGTCCTTGATCTGCATCCTGCAGGTTATGTAATCCAGGAGAGAGAATGCACAGCAGGAGTCTGTCTGGAAGTAGAGAGACGTAGCTTTACAATTATTTACTGACACAACAGATGTGAAAGCAGCATTCCCCTAAAAGACAAAATATTGTATTTGGTGCAGATTTCTGGTATTTGGTGAATTTAGGGGGTGCTCAAAACATCCTGCCATTCTGGGCTTTTTCATGCCTTTGTGTGTGTGTGTTTAATTTGCTATTTCAGTCTATTTGAAATTTTTGTCTGTACACAGATATTTAAGGTTGATATGATTGTATTAATGAGTGCTCCTCCAGAAACAATTTGTGCATATGTGGAGTGTAGTATTTTAGTGGTCTAATCTACAGAGTTTCTGACTCTTCACTAGGACCCATTTGTGTATTTTCTGTAACTGATTTTAGGGAAAAAAAATAGTGAAGGTCTGAGAATATTTTATTAGTTGTAGTTTTAAGTGATTCAATATCTAGGGATGCCTCTGCTCTTGAGTTCATCAGGTAAATTTGAGTGTCATCACATCATAGCACAACTTGATGTGCATCAGCTGCTTTGAGGTGTGATTGTTTGTTGTTTCAACTCTGTTTCACTGAGTGTTGTTTCGTTTCAGTGACTGCTGTGATCAGCTCTTACAAGATGTGCTAACAGCATTCAGCTCGAGTTGCCTATTTCCATGCTCACACATTTATTTGGCTTTCCGGAGGCTCGTTATCCCAATGTTGTGTCACATCCATCTTCTCTGCATCTTCCATGTCAGGAAAGATTGCCGATACACAGCCTCAGACAATGTTTGGTACATCATTGGGTTGTGTGTCAGAGATGAGATACGAGGTATTTGCATTGAAAGTATCTAGTGCTTTCTGTTTTCTAAATTGTCATGTCTCTGGTGAAAATATTCTTCAATACAAAAATGAAAATTGGAATAGTGGGATTGAACAAATGCAACCTTGGTGTACCCTTTTCCTCCTCTTTGTAAGGAGACTATGAA
The DNA here is from genome assembly GCF_014805655.1 of Passer montanus. Lineage (NCBI taxonomy): Eukaryota > Metazoa > Chordata > Aves > Passeriformes > Passeridae > Passer > Passer montanus. The sequence goes on from NW_024368818.1 coordinate 2,857,405, forward strand.
AGACATGCAGTGTTTCTACTTAATCAAAAACATACTTGAAAAATGAAATCTTTGTTTTACAGAGGATGCCTTTTAGATTGCTTTTGAGCTTATTTAGAGTTTCATGGCATGGCATGGCACCGTTACATCAGAAGCAGGTTATGAGAAGACCTGTTAGGAGCTAGATGCCAAAGAGGTGTCACTGTAATTGCTAATCCCAGTCTGACACGACCCAAATTTTGCAGAGCAGCCACCAAGAACCTTCAGTGAATATTGTGAGAAAAACTGCATTAATCAGGACTGTACTTGCTGCATACTCTGAGTATGTATACTCTGAGTATACATACTCTGAGACTCTCTTCCATTCCTTTTTTTTCATAAAAGAGAGACCAACCATTTTAAAGGTACAATTTCAATATTTATAGGTTGTGTATTCACTCTTTTTTGTCTTTTTTTTTTTTTTGTCATGGGTGTTGTTTGTTGGTTTTTAATTCTGGTAACTTTTCCTCTATTGGAGAGTATTAAAGGGAGATACTACAAGTTGAGATCAACAAGTGTGCTCCACAAATATATCACAACACCAATTAGCCTCTTTTTTTCCATATTTTGCATGTATAATTATTCATAATTCACCAAAGGAGAAAAGAGACAAAAATTACTATAGCTCCTAAATTGTCTTTTTTCTTTATTAATTATTGGATTGTGTGCAAGGTAATATATATTTGTGGGGGTAAAAAGAAATTGAAAAATAACTTGGTCATTTTTAAAATGTAGAATGCATGATAATTTTATTTCAGTGAGTAAAGAAAATTTTTGAAAAATATAAAGCAGTGAAATGCTGCTTTTAGACAAATTTGGTTAATTTAACAATAATAGCATACCAAAAGCTTGTTAACAAGGATTATAGTGAGATGAAAAAAGCCCCAGAGCCTTGAAATCTCTAAAAACAGTGACACTCTGGCTGATGGGGCAGTCTATATTACGCCATTTGTCAGCCTGCACTGTGAGTCCGTGTGTCCAAAACCTGGCATCTCCTGGTGGCTTTGCTGTACTTCAGGTACATCTGCACACCTCAGGAGACACAGCTGTGTGTTCAGCTGGAAACTGCCACCAGGAACATGGCTGGGATAATAGTGACAGCACTCTAAGTGCACAAATGCCAACTTCCATTTTGGAAACTGAAAAGGAAGAATGTGAGAAGGCAGCTGCCAAGTGTCCCCCTCCCAAAAAGATAAATCTCGGATTCGTATGGGGATGCTGAGTCCTGAGTAATCCAGTCCCACTTCAGTGTTTTCCATCAAGAAAATGTGTGTGCTTCAAACAGCTGCCACACGTCTCAGGAGGTCTGGCCTGCCTGGCACTTGTCCTGCTGTGTTCTAGTGTTGCAGCCACCTACGTGAAGCGCGATAAAAACTCCTTCTTACAAAACACTCCTTGCAAAATTAGTGGTAAGCCTGGATAGAAAGCTGCCTAAACTGGTTGCCTGCTCTTCCTCTTGTGTGCAACAGGCATAGCAGCTTCAAGGGCTTAGCATATGCTCAGTGGTTTTCACAGTTGAGACATCTTGTTCTAACTTGCTCAGTTTGGTGGTTTTAACTGAGGGGCATTTTACCATCTGCTCGTGGCAATTATCTCATTGAACCATGATCTGACTCCAGTTCCCATTCCTGGCTGGGTGTGCATAGAAAACATTTCCTGATATTCTTGCCTGTTTACCTACGTACTAAAAGCAGAAATGGTTTTTTTTTGTTTGGTTCCCTCAAGGTTTGGGTAAGATTGTAGGGTCAACATGCAGGAAGGTTACAAAAATCCAGTTAATCATTAAATTTAATAGGAGTTATGTATTTTAAATATTTTTGTGGATGAGGAAAACAGATCATGTAAAAGAAAGACATAATTCACATGGAAGCAAGGAGTGATGAAAGTTTATGGCCTTGAATATCTGAGAGAACAAACCTTTCAAGTGCTCCCTAAGAGTATATGGACCCTCAAAGCGCAGCATTTCTCTCTGAGTATTATCTCATATGCTGATCCAGTGCAGATCTTACCTTTTCTGGGGAAATGAAAAGCAATGAAGTATTCTTCCTATTCTGCAGGCAAGGTCTACAGTAATTTTGGAGGCTTGAGGTGTTTTTCATTAAAAACACCTCATTTTGTTTTGTGATTAATGATTTAGTGGAATCCTTCTTACAGATTATTAAATTTGGTGAATTAAGGTTCTAAGTTGTCTTGTATCAAGGCTGGTTTCCCATTGTTGCTGTTATTTTTAAAATTATGTTAAGGAAGATGTGGAGATCAGAATTCAGCTGTCACATTAGCGTTCCATTTATTTGGTTGATTGCTCTGTTGTGGATGTCTAGATAATTATATGTAAATTACTGACTTCTTGCTAATGGCCAACTTGAGGGGTTTTTTCCACAAATCTGTCAGTTCTTGAATGTTTCTCCTAAAGTGTGAAGAGGAATTAAAAAAACGTTTTGACATATTCATGCAAATGTAGGCTGAATGTAGATGTGCAAGTGCTTAAAGTGTGGTGTCTAAACGTGGATGTTTTCAAAGTGCTACTTTGGTATGGGGAATCAAGCTATGGATTTAAAAACAAAAACTGCTGAAATGTAAGTGCCTGAAACTAATCGTTTCAATATGATTTGAAATGCTGCTTGTCTTGTGAATATTTTTTCAGTGTTAACAGCAGAAGTCCCCTGAAATGAAAAGGAGCTACATAATCCCAGTGTCTTTGGATAGGTCATTACAATGTGGATGCTCAATACGGAGTTAGAAGCTTTACTTTTTATACAGAGTTGGCAATTTTGGCCTGACTTATTAATAGAAATTTTCCATAGCTTTACATAAGGTAAAGAATCCACTTTGTGCCTGGTGATAAAATTTTTTTTTGCATGAAAAAATCCTTGTTTTCTTAAAATCACTGGAGCTGGAAATAGCAATGGTCAAAGCATTAGGAGTGTCCTAAGTGTGGCATATTTAAACCTGTGTGAGCAAAGGCTTGTGTTTATGGATGATTAATACTGTTCATACAAAAAGACTAACATCAGCAGTGAAGCTTTCACAAGTTATGTGTGAAAAAGCAGTTCAATTTTAAAGAGGCTTTTGAAAGCAGTCTTTGCTTATAACTTTACTGTCCTCAGTTAACTGAACTATTCTTTCTCGTTCAGATACCATTTGGGGCTTGGAGAAAACATTTGCAGTAAATTTGGATGATTTTATAAATTCAAGTGAATAGGTTTTAGCCTAAAACTCAGTGAAGTATGCAGACAAGCATAGTTAAAATTATTTCATTCACATGTCAGTAATTGCTGACTTATCCTGTATAGAATTTTAAATCTTCAAAACTCAATTAATAAGACTTGGAAAATTGTGCTTAGTCTGCTTTCTTATGCTGTTGACCTGAAGTTTTTTTTGTTTTGATCATACAGCTATTTGGAAGAACAGCTCCCTGCTAGAATATGTTATAAACTAAATGACAAAGTTATTTTATATATGCCATTCTGTGAAACCGTTTCTATAGCTTTCATAAAATACTGGAATAAACATTGATGGTGATGATGATGTTAACTAATAAAGTGCAATTCCAGGCTACAGAATGGCCACCTGACTGCAGGGTTTGGATCTTTTGTTTTGTAAGTCATTCTTTGGTTACTGAATGTATACATGTGCCTACCCCTGTGCCTCTGCTGTGCCCTGAGATTAAAGCCTAAATCTGATGTTCCTGTTGCTGGATTAGGACTGATAAACCACGAGGAGTAGTGGCCAGTGTGGATAATAGAAGCAGCCATTAGTGTTGCCATGGGCAGACATGAAAAAACAGGGTTAAGTGGGAAACAATGTCCTAAGAGCAAGGCAGACCAAAACGTTGTGGTTGTGACTGAGAGGAGCAGTGATCCCACCAGGATACTCTGGGACCTGGGCTCCAGGACTGGCTCTGGCTGTTTTGTGGAAGGACAAACATTGCACTCTGCTGCAGAATTCCTACACATTGAGCCAGTCCTGCCAAGGCAGTGCCTTGTATATGTAATAAATACTCAATGCCATCAGGAATTTTGCTGATGACTAATGGTGTATCAGGGATTTTTTGCTTTAGAGTGCTGTTGTGAGGAAAAGCAATTGTGTTCATGTCAGTAATACATGCTTTTAAAATCAGGGCTGCAAGAGCAGCTTTCTGAGAAAAGGGAATCTGGTTCTGTTGAAACATGTTTCTCTTTCCACACCAAAATAAAATCCAGCAATTTGCTTGGGCAAGCAGTGGGAATGGAGAAGGAGCATAGAAGGAGTTCCAGCTTGTTGAGCATGCAGTGGGCACCTACCAAGCAGCACTTGTCACAGCACACACAGCACCCCAGCATGCCAAGCCCTGTGCTAGCTGCCAGCAGGACAGATCCACTGTGCTGTTCCTGGTCTTCAGAGAACCAGTGGAATGTGTCTCAACTTCCTCAGAGCCCATCCATCTCTCCCTGAGTCTTGGTGGCTTGGAGATCACCAAACCACCGAGGGCCAGGGTAAAATCCGCTAATGGGGTATGGGCTTTTCCAAAGAGGGTCTGCTCCTGTTGTATTTGTGCACTTGTGCCTTCAGAGCTATAACTGGGTAGGGATTCTCCAGCAAAGAAAATTTTGTTAGAAACTGATGATTTGTGAAAACGGAAATGCTTTGTGGGAGTGTAATTCACCAGGTTTTGGTGAAACAGCTGCAGAGTGAAGCCAGTGATCCATTCACTTGCCTGCCAGCTCATTGGGTGGGCTTATGGGGAGTCCAGATTTCAGGAGCACTACAGGGTAGTCATGAGGGTTTCAGACTAGTATCTTGAGTCTGCTGTGCTTGTTTTAGTTCTCCACAAGATACAGTGGCTTCAGATGGAACATTTGATAAGCCTGATAACACGCACACACTAAGGGGCTGGATTGAGACTGCCTTCCTCCCTTTGCTACCTTTGCAAGCTTGGCTGTGCAACCTTCTGGATTTCACTGAAAGACAACAGGGAGAGAAGCCTGTGTCTTCAGGGAGAGAGGTGGTTTATTTTGCTGATAATTTGTCAGTATCTAGAAGACCTGAAAACTTTGGATATGTACAGAAAACTCATTTGAGCTCACAGGATTAGCTTCTGAAGACTTTGATATTAAAAAAAAACCATAGGAGATAGCAAAGGAGTTTCACAGAGACTTTTGAAAAAAAAATTATGATCTTGGATGATCTTCTGGCTCCCCAGGCTGGAGGACATTGTTTCCCACTTAACCCTGTTTTTTCATGTCTGCCCATGGCAAGTTTCTGGAATTTTCTCTCAATGCCATTCTCTTGTTTGCTTTTCACTGTAAAGAATTAAAAACAGTTAGTGAAAGAGAAGGAGCTATTCCCTTCCCAAATCTGTGTTCAAACAGCATCTCTGGTCATGCTTTGTCCATTTTGGTCTTGAAAATACCCAAGGCAGAGATGGTACAGCCTCTCTGGGCATCCTGTGTCACTGCTTGACTGTGCTTGCTGTGAAAGCTTCTCCTTGCAAGTCTGAACTTTTCCCTCTTCAATTTATGACCATGATCAATCATCCTCCCACTGCGTACCACAGAGAATAGCCTGGCTTTCATCTTCTGTGTTTTAAAATCAAAGACCTATTATTATTTCATGTGACCCCTTGTGTATCACAGAGCTGTAGATTTCATCCTGCTGCTCCTGGGGGACACCTCTAAGTGGTAAATGTCTCCTCATTTAAGGTGCCTCTTGCAGGTTTTCTTGCAAGGCTGCTTGTTGCAGCTCAGTACCTTTCTGTTCATCTGCCATCAGAATTTTCATGTGACCTTGTATGTGTTGGTTTGAACCAGCAATTTCGTCCCCCTGACAGGGCTAATCTCTTCTTCCCTGTGTTTGCCCTCACCTCACCCTCCCTGACCCTCCAAGTTTCTTTGTTTGTGTGTAAGTCTCACTTTCCATAGGACCTGCTCCCCACTTGTGAACTCTGTCTCTGGGCAAATGTCTGCACCCACATGATTCTGCTTTCTGTTCCTCCCTCTGTCTTCCTCAGCCTCTACTCCCAGCCTAGCTCATCCCACCAGCTCCAGTCCTGCTCTCCTCTTACTCTGTTCCCTCTCCTCTTGGGTAGATCTGAGATTTGTCTCCTCTGCATTCAGACTGGAAGTTGTTGGCCTCTCCCTACCTGGGCTCAGCAGCAGGATGTTTCTGCTGCACATTCAAGCCTAACCCCCACCAGAATTTAATTTCTGACTCCTGAGTTCTGCCTTTTGAGAGCTGCAGATTCCCAGGCTCCAGGCAGTCCATGTCACACTGGGGGGACCTTCACCAGAGACTGGGCAGTGCTGCTTGCCAGAGGGGACATTGCCACTTACTCTGCTTTCAGCCTGGACACTCCTGTGCAGAGCTTTTGTTGTACCATACAAAGCTACACACTTCAGTGCCGAGGTCTCCTACCTGTCAGAGGTCTGCTCCTCATCTCTATCTGCACTTTGGCTTGGGCAGCCGTGTCAGCTTCATTTTCCTAGCAAAGTCACAGTACCTTTTTCTTCATCTCCATTTATGAGTAACATGAGGGCTCTGCTTAAGATTTAGTAATTTATAAACAAAAATCATTGGAAAGGTGACTTCACTTCATGATCTTCTTCTCAAGAAAAATTATCCTTGGAACACCTGTAAATTACCTGAGGTACTGCGTTTGATGGTAATAATATCCTATTTATTCTCATTTTCTAATTTTAAATTTGCACTGCTCGTATCTGTTTATATCTCCCAGTGAGTTGGTGTGTTATCCTGAAACTGTAGGGGGGGGTCAGCCTATTTCCACCAGTTTATACAGCCTAAGTCCAGTGGGGCTGGGTCCCTGCATGCTGGAGAAGGTAAACCACAGCAATAATTATCTGTGGCAAGAGGCATTAATTACTGTTTGCCATAGGATTCCTCATTCTCAGCTGCCTGTAATGCATTGCCATTTTAATTTCCTGTCCAGCACAGCAGACACACTGGGCTTTCCTGATGCTGTGGTTAAGCCACAGTGGTGGAGCTGGGGCCATGCGGGGGGTCCCAGTGAGGCAGCAGTGGGGTGCAGTGCTCCAGCTGCCCTGCAGTGACCCCCAGCCTCAGGACAGGGCAGCTTGCCCAAACTCTGTCACCTCGAAACCCAGCAGCTGCCAGGTAAGGCAAGAAGGAAACGCTGAGATAAAACTGTGTTACAGCAGCTTTCCTGCCCTCAGCTGTCTTCCTGCTCCTGGGTTTAACAGCAAGCCCAGAACTCCTCAGTTCTGCCATGACAAACCAAGCTTGCAGGGATGCTTTCTGCCTAGCCAAGAACACATGGCAGCCCTGAGGATTTCTGGTTTTCTATCCACAGGTAATGAGTGGCTGCAGGACGGACCCCTGGGAAGTGACGGGGAGTAAGCTGTTACCCATCCATCCAAACAACAGTCTGGTTTGACACACTGGTTTTCAATGAAGAGAAATGGAGTTTTCCCAGCCACTTGCTGAGCAGCGGGTGCTGCTGCTCCTGCCTTTGGTGGCAGCTCCTTCTCCAGCTGCTGCTGCAGTGGTTCCCCTGGCATAGCTACACCAACCCCGTGGGGGGGTATGGCTCCCCAGCACCCCCTTCCCTTTTCCTTGTCAATATACGAGCTCTTGTGCCCCCAGGGGAGGTGAACAGCTTGGCAGCAACACAAAAGCCCTCAGACACAAACTCTGGGGGAAGTGTTTTATAAACATCACACTATTTTTTTACAAAATGTAGTGAGGCTGTAATCAGGAGTAATGAGAGGAGGTGCAGTTCCAGCATGCTGCTAATTAGGCACTAAAAACCTGAGCACAGTTGTCAGCACCTCTATCTCCAGTGATAATTCAAAATGTGGTATTCCTCCCCTTCCAATTTCCCCAATGAATAACTAAAGTGACACCCTGTAATAATCACAAAAAGTTATGGCAAAACTTATTCACTTTAAGCTGTTACACATCCAACAGTCTGTGGCAAAGTCAAGAGGGCTCGTTCCAGTTATTGAAACACAAAAATATATTGCTATCTTTTTTAAAGAGTTACAGAAAATTGCAGTTGTTGTTCCCCACAGCTGATGGCAGTAGTGCTGCTTCCTCCCTTGGCTCGAATCCAGCCCCAGCCTCAGCCCTGTGCCTGCCATGGCTTGTTTGGGAAATCAGCTCCCAAGCTGTAATTTATCCCTCCAGCTGGTGCCTGTGCAGCGTTACTGAAGGGATGTGCTAATTACCTTGTATTAATTCAAGCAGAGACAAGCAAACTGCACTTTCTAATTTGTAGGTGGAATGAAGATGTTGGACATTGGTCCTGTCTTTAACAGCCTTTTGTGCACACATCCAAGCCATGATCATTCCAGCTTCTCCAGGAGAATGCTGTGGGAAACAGCTTCAAATGCCTTACTGAAGTCCAGACAGACAACATCCACAGCCTCTGCCTCATCTACCAAGCTTGTCACCCTGTCACAGAAGAAGATCAGGCTGATTGAGCACAACCTGATGTGTTGTGTAAAATCAGGCTGATTTTACACACCCATGCTGGCTGGGTGTGGTCCCCTCATGGTGCTGCAGGTGCTGCATGATGCCACTAAACCTGCTCCGTGACCTTTTCTGGCACCAAGGTCAGGCTGATTCAGGAACTGATTCAGTTCCCTGAATCCTTCTTCCAGCCCTTCTTATAGATGGGCATCACATTTGCTGACCTCCAGCCAACTGAAACACCCCCCACTATGGTAAACCATAGAACTGTAGAATGGATTGGGGTGGAAGGCACCATAAACATCACCTAGTTTTAATCTCCCTGCCATGACACTTTCTACTACACCAGATTCCTCCAAGCTTCATCCAGCCTGGCCTTGAACACTTTTGGGGATGGAGCATCCACAGTTTCTCTGGGGCAATGTGTTCCAGAGGCTTACGACTCTCACAGTAAATAATTTCTTCCTAATACTTAATTTAAACCTATCCTCTGACGGAAAGTGGCTTCATGAACACTTGAACCAGGTCACTCAGTACCCTTGGATGAATCCTGTCCAGACCCATAGACTTGTGTCTAAATGGTGTAGCAGGTCAGGATAACTAAACATTTCCTATTGGAATCTGGGGTTTCATTCTGCTCCCCATCCCTATCTTCCATCTCAGGGTGGAACCCTGTAAACTCCTTCAGGCAGGCCATGTTGCAAAGGCTGCAGGCTGCATTTATTGCTGAGATCTTGCAGGAAGAGAAAGTGACTGCTTTCCTTTAGAAAATCCTCACTTATTCTAGATCACTCCCTCATCTTTCGAAAATCCCTAAATGGAATTTAGGATGAAAACCCTGATAGTTGGCATTCCTGTTCCTAGTGACAGGTTGAATTAGCTGGGTCATCAGGGGAGTGTGGCTGTTCATCATCCTTGCCTGTGGTTCCCTTGTGCACTGCCAGGGGATCAGGACCCTCTCCCCTTGTCGCTTCTGTTGCCGGCAATGCCCTGGGGCAGAAGAACATTTCCCAGAGCTTTGAAGGCTGGGAAACCAGAGGTGAAGTTGTTTACTTCTTCACCTGACATTCTCCATAGAAGTAATAATGAATTCCAGCAGTGGCACACAGCTGGCAGGAGGTGCTGAGCCCTGAGTCTGATGAGACAAGCAGATGGGTGGCTTTAGCTTCAGAGAGGAGTGGGTTTGTGTTCTCAGCCCCAGAGATCTGCTGGGTTCCAGCTGCTGCCCCAGGGGGCTCCACAGGATCCTCTCCCCACACTCCACTCCTGGTCACTCTTTCTTGCTGCAAGGCAGATTTCCTCATCTAAGAGACCATCCTGTGGAAAAGCTTTCCCCCAGTTTCGTGCCTTACCCACAGCCTTCCCCCTGTGCACTTTCTCCAGCAACTTCTGAACCAAACCCATGCCAGACTCAGGAGTCAAAGGTCATCAAGTTTCTCCAAGCTTCATGCGTGGTGTTGGGTGGGTAAAGGAGAAGACACAAATAATTATTTCCACTAGTTGTCTCTTCAAAACTTTTCATAACAGGTTTTCTTGAGGTATTTTCACTCTTTAGGAGTGAAAATCATCTCTGAGAGTTGAAGAAGGAAAAAAAATCTCACTATTAAGTGTCAGTGACTTTGCCCAAATCCCAGGGATGTCTCCTTCACACCACTGCCCTTCCAAGCTTCTCAGAGAGTTCAGGTTTGTATAAAAGCACTGCTCTTGTACCAAGGGAACTATGTATTTTTGTAGGCTGAACCTCATTTTTTTCCATCTTAGTTTGTATTTTCTATTTTAAAAATTATTCTTCTTCCAATATCTCCATCAAAACACCCATCATGGCTCATTTTTCATAACTATTTATAGTCCTTCACTACATTTGAAGTTTCCTTTAGGGGCACTCAAAGGAGGCTGCCCAGGAGTGGAGCAGGGTTAAGTAATGGCAGGATGTTTTAATTGCACAGATGATAGGAAAGTATTAACCCCAATATCAGTGCCTTAGTTCCAGTCAATGTGCTTTGCAGTGCTCACCTAGCGTGTAACTCTGTTAAGAAACATCCTAAACTAGGGCATATTCTTGGTATAAGCAAACACCCCAGGAGTTTGCCACTGGCTTGGTGCCCTTTGTTGTGGCCAAGGTCCTCGAAATGTAAAGATACCTTGGCTGGGACCAGCCCGCCCTTGGCAGCCCTAAGGCTGTGCTGCCCTGCTCCAGCTCTGCACAAAGCCAGATCTGGCTCAGCCAAATCCTCTGAGCTCAGCAAAGTTTGCATTTCTGTAGGTGCCGCCGAAGCCTTTAAACAGCCCTTGCTGCTTTGAGGCTAGACACAGGTATTGAAGTCCCACAAATATTTCAGCTGTCATCAAAGGCAAGAAAGAACTTGAGTAGGCAGGGGCTTATTTTTAGAGCTGGTGATACACCCATGGAAAAGGTTTTGTGGTTGTGTTGTGAATATCCTTCCACTTAATAAGAATTATTCACCCACTCTGCCACAGTCTGCTTGTCTGGAGTAGGCAGTGTTGGAGTTTCAGTCACAAATCCTCACTCCGTTTCTGAGGATCTCTCCCAGCAAGGTCTGCTCCAGCCACCTTGGGGACAGCGCTGGTGTCAGCCCCTCCAGTGTGTCTGACAAGGCAAGGGAAAGCCAAGTGATCTGTCAGCCTGCTGTCTTCAGGAGCAAGGAGGGGCACCAGCTGAGCAGAGAGTGGGGGCTGGGGCTCTTCCCCCCTCCCCAAGCAGCTGAGGATTGCATGCTGCTTGCTGTTAGCAAAACAGGCCATCCCACTCTTCTTTGACTCTGGAAATTATAACCTGGTCTTCTGGTAAATGCTTCTAGAAAATATCCAGGCAGCAAGGTGAGAGTGTCCCTAGCAGAGAGGCATGCTGGCATCATGATGGCTCAGGTCCATGTGGTTAACCAGTCTCTTGGATAATTAATGGATGTTTTTCAGATAGGCAGATCCTAAAGATGATTCTATTATTCAAGGTAGTAATACTAGAAAGAAAGTGGGAAGAGGCCTCTGGGCTGTGATGAGCAGTGGGTGTGCATGTAGCTGCAATGAGCAGTGGGTGCATGGGTAGCACAGCAGCTGCCAGCCGTGTTTTCCCACGTTAGTTGGAGCCTCTCTGAGAATCAGGTTGCTCTGAAAATGCTAAAACCTGCTTGCAAGCAATCCTAACAGTGATACTGAAACTTGAACAGAGATCACCTTGATCTGGAAAGAGATGAAAAGTCCCTGGCTTTGCATATGAAGAGGGCCTCCATCTCTAAGTCCCTTGCTCTCTGCAACATTTTCTGCTGACTTGCTCAAGGCAGCTCTCTCTCAGATGGCAACACTCTGGTTTTTAGAGTTGTTTTCCTGCTCTGTCTGCGCTATCATGTAGTGTATTTTATTCCAGTGGGGGTAAGAGAAAGAAAGGGAGAGATGCTGGAATTCTGCATTGTGCCTCAGTCACTTGGCAGACCTTTCAGTGAATTCCTCTCACCTCACATGCAACATTCTTATTTCAGGTATGTAACGTGAGAGATGTGATTAAAGAATGAGAGACCTGGCAGTGCAGCAATGAGCCCCTGTGGGAGGGCAGGAGGTGCTGCCTGCAGCCACAGAAACCCTGAGGAGCTCAGTGCTGGGCAGCTGGGGACAGCTACGGGTGGATCTCTTTGGCATCTCCTCTGTGGCTCTGCAGAGATCCAGCTGCCCAGGACTCAGTAGCCAAGCTCCCATCTGGGCAAGGACGTTCATGTCCCCAGCAAACAGGGCAATGTTAAGGTGCCCTTCTGAGGGGTCAACCAGAATTTCCTCAAAGACACAGCCAGACCCAGCCTGGGTCCTAGAACAGCACATTTATTTTAAGACAAGTAAAAGATTCAGTAAGACCTGCAGGAGGGTTTCCAAAATGCTTTTTTTTTTTTTTGAAATCCAAGTCTATAGGAAGCAAAGATGTTACATTGCAACACTCGCACGGGGCTGTTTGATTTAGTAGGTCAGGTTGAGAACAAATGTAATTTTGTTTGATTTAGTAGGTCAGGCTGAGCACAAATGTAATTTTGTCTGTCCCTCCTCTGCCTGCTGTCCTCAGATATAGGCCAGCTTCCTTTTAGATACAGTCCAATGGTAAAAGATCTGATTTCCAAAGGCCCAACCTAGCTGTGCCACCTGCTGCCTCCAGCAAAGTCCAGGAGCTCCTGGGGTGTGTGGAGAACCAGAGTGCCAGCACATGGCACACACAGCCTTTTCCCTGCAGGTTTGCAAGAGCCTGGAACTAGCATGGATGTGAGATGCCTACAGAGCAAAGGTTCATCCAGTTCAGTGACTGGTTCAGGGCTGTCCTTTGTTCTCCTTCTCTGCTTGTGGTGCCACACTAAAGAGTATGAAAGGTGTGGGAGTGATCATCCATACGTGGATGCTTGGAATGGGAGTGGGAAGGGAAGGAGCAGCTGGCTCTGCTGGTGTGGGTGCTGTGAGAGGCAGTCGTGGGCCTTTGGGGTTATTTCTGGTGCGGATTGCGGAATAACTTGGAGAAACAGCATGTGAGCACTGGGGCCTGTCTGCTCAGTGCACGTGCTTGCTGGCTTCCCTTAATCACCTCTCTTGTGTCTTCTCCTAGAAAGGCTGTTGGGAGCTTGGAGAGGCTCTTCTTGGGAAAAAACTGCAAGTGGCAAGATGAAAGAGAGAAGAGGTGCATTAAAATGAGACCTGACAGGTGGAATATCCTTCTACATCCAGAGGAGCAGCGGGAGGACAGAAAGTCTTTATGCTCCCTCTCTACAGCACCCTTCAGCACCCTCTGCCTCTCTAGGGCAGTGACTTCAGCGGGACTGACTCAGAGAGCTGAGTATTTTCTTCTTTAAAGTCAAGAGATAAACATGAAGGGTTTTTGAGAACCGCTGATGTTGCCTATGAGTGGGATACAGACAGCACAGCAAGAATGGGACAATAATTCTTGCTACACAAATTTGCTGCTGGATCAGAGCTGGAGATTTTACAGGGTGCCAGAGGGGTGCAAAATCATCCATGCCCTGATCTAGGAGGGTGGGGGCTCTGGCAAGGCAGACACAGCTCATGGACAGACATTCTTTTGCTGCAAGACTCTTGCCAAGCAGCTGTGCTACTCCTGCTCACCTGACTAGCAACATGCTCCTGTCTGCCTTCCTTTCACAGAATCACAGAATATTCAGAGTTGGAAGGCACCCATGAGGATCACTGAGTTCAAATGTAAAGTGCATGGCCCATACAGGGATCAAGCTTGCAACTTGGGCATTATTAGCACCATGCTCCAAACAACTGAGCTCATCTCGGGGCCTTTCCTCCCACCAGCTCCTGCTGGGTCCTGACCTGCCTGTTGGGATTCCCTTAGTTCAGCCATAAATACAATAGCACTACTATTTTTTTCAATTAACCTGTTTTCTGATTAGAGCAATCAAACAATCAGCAGTCACACACAGAAAGTGGATTCAACATATTTTTCAGTGGTTGATGCTGCCAGTTGAAGTCTCACAGGAACCTGGGATCCAAGTGCTCATGTGCCTGGGCTTGCTCCTTTCCTGGTCCTGTGTCCACTGCAGATGCTTTCTGCCACCCAGCTGAGTCAGCACATCAGTGCCATCAGCACTGGGACAGCTGTGAAGAAAAGCTCTTTGCAGTAGTTTCACTATCTTCTTTTGCAAGCTGTAGTGCTCAGGGTAGCACCCACTCAACTCCTGGGCTGAAAATGTGAGTGAAAGTAGATAGCAGCATAGAGTGGGTTGGTTGAAAGCTCACTTAGTCCAGGATAGGCTACACCTCCCTCTAGACCAAGTTGATGAAAGTCATATCCAGCCTGGCCATGAACACTTCCAGGAATGGGGCATCCACAGCTTCTCTGGGCAACCTGAACCAGTGCTTTACCACCCTCACAGTACAGAATTTCTTCTTAATATTTAATGTAAACCTCTCCTCTTTCAGTTTAAAACCAATTCCCCTTGTCGTGTCACTACAGGCTGTTGTAAAACACTACATGGCCCTCGCCATCTGCTGTATGTGGCATGTGGGTATGGGGCTGTGGTCCCTCTTGTGCACACCCCAAAGCCTGTCTGCAGTTCAGGCGGGGAAGGACCAGGAGGTGGTGGCTGGGAGCTGTGGCAGCTCCTGCCTGTACTCCCCCGTGGGTGCAGGATGGCTGCTGGGGTGTCAGGAATATGTCTTGTGCCTACAGACGTGGTGAGAACCTGCAATCTTGTTGCTTTTATCCTCAACAAATTCCATGTAGGTGGAACCAATTATATATAATGTACTTCAGCTTCCTAAATACAAAGCATAGGAGGCTAAAATGTGCCCCAGACTGACGTCAGGAGTATTTCAAGTGTATAGCTGAAGGCAGCATCCCTTTGATATCTGTCTATTAGTATCTCTTTCACTAATGTCATGGGTAGCTTTTTCTGTTTAGAGGGGTTTTTAAACTGTGTTTTAAGTAATCATTTTCACCAGCAGAATGAAGGAGAATCAGCTAAGACCAGGATGGGCGTGCATGTGTCTGTTGCAAGAATATGATGCCATGGAAAATACTCCCTTGAGCTTCCTGGGTTCAGAAATAAGCTCAGTCACATTCCGTGGAGGTGCAGAGCACATCATGCACAAGCCAGTGGACTTCAAACTGTGCATGTGTCTCTCAGCTCTTAGGGATTCAGGTGATGGTTTTATTTTCATAAGCACATCTATTCAGTAAGAAATGGTTTCTCAGTAGCTCTGGAAATCCAAGAGCTGGCTCAAAGCTGCGCAGGCAAATCCATTCCTGTTTCAGGCAGCAGGGAGGGGGCAGTGTGGAGGACATACTGGGACACACATTGGAGGGGACTGAGGGTGGAGAATAACCTTAGGGGGCAAGGGCTGGGCTTTTCAGGGGCTCTTCATAGGGCTTTTTCATCCCAAACCACCTTCTACCTCATCTCCTGGGGGAAATGAACACCATGGAGAATAACCTTCAGGGAACAAGAGCTGGGCTTTTCAGGGGCTCTTCATAGGGTTTTTTCATCCCAAACCACCTTCTACCTCATCTCCTGGGGGAAATGAACACCTCCCATTAGGCTCTCCCAGTCCTGGGAGCCAGGGCCACCCTTCTGGCCGTGCTGCTGCCTCCCATCACCCCACTGGATCAGCCAACATGGAGAAGGTAAGGGATGCACAAGGAGTCAGGGA
Source organism: Passer montanus (assembly GCF_014805655.1). NCBI lineage: Eukaryota > Metazoa > Chordata > Aves > Passeriformes > Passeridae > Passer > Passer montanus. Next base: position 2,873,008 of record NW_024368818.1, read on the forward strand.
ATGCAGCCCCCACAGGTAAACAGGCAAACAGATACAAAGATTCTCCACAGGTAGACAGACCTGAGAAGGGTGAGAGATGCAGACTTTCCATAACTCCCAGACCTTAGACAGACAGAGTCCCTGGGATTGCGTGACAGGCTATTGGAAGACATACACTTCTCGCTCATATGGAAAATACTGCTCATTCATACAAAGACAGAGGTTTACTTATGAGATGCTGGGCTTATTTAGCACACTCAGTAACCAGCCATCTCCTTTTCACGAGTCATGGTTTTCCACCAGTTCAGGCAGGTTCCAGAGCCTGTATCTTTAACTGCTACTGATGTTTCCACTGCGTGGGGAAAAAGATGGTGAAAAATAATAATAAGGTTTATGTGTCTTCAGAAAAGGCCACATTTTCAGTAGCCACTGACAACCTTTACATTTAATCTGATAGCACTGTATCTGTAGTAATGCTTCACGCTGTGGATTTGGTATAAACAGTAGCTTTACATAAGCTGCTTCTTCAGAAAACTCATATCAAGCAACTAATAAAGTGTAATTAGTAATCTGGACCTTTCGTGATGTTACTTCAAACAAATTGTTCTCTGTGGATGGTAACTGTCAGTCTGTTCTCTGTATCATTTCCTTGAAAGCTCTAACAAGTACCTCTGCCCTCCTGATAAGGGCACTGCTCAGGGAGTTGGGAAATGAAGAGAGAACTTGAGCACAGAGGCAATTAGCTGAAAGTACATCTTGTCCCTTAAAAAGCTGGTCCTGTTAAAGAGCACTCAGCCCACCACACTCAGGCCTGAAAGAAAACACCCTGAGAGGTCATTTGGGAAAAACTGTTGCGCAAAAACAACATGTACCAAATCCACTCAAGGTAAAGGACATTCAGGTTCCTGACAAAGTCAGCAGCCATCATCCTGAGGGCTGTCTATACCAAGAGCTCTTGGAAACTCCTGTTCCTCCTGTGCCTCTCAAGTATTTTTCAGTATTCCACAGCCACCACGCACTGCCATGCTCACTGCCCCTCGGATATTGAGGAATTTGGAAGTGCTCACCGAGCCACTTTCATGGAATCATGAAGTCACAGAATGGTTTGGGTTAGAAGGAGGAGGTGGGGGCAAGAGCAAACTGAGGCTTAGAAGCTGGGCAAAGCTTTGTGGCTTTCAAAAGCATCATGAGAACTCCAAATATCAGCCAGCAGCCTTGGGGAATGCAAACATTTCTCCAGAGGCAGGTCCTCTGAAGCCACTAATGCTGAAAACTGTTGTAGTTCCCCTTATTTCATGCTTGCAAGTGGAGCAGAGAGATTTTGGCTCTATCTGTTCCAAGTCCACCTGAATCTCATACCTACCTTTGAAAAACCAACACAGAGTTAAAGCTGATAAATTTAGACAAAAAATAAACTCCTCAGTTGCAACAAATGTCTACACAGTGGGGAAAGTCCCCAAGCCTTGCCTAAATGGACTATCCTGAGCTGGGGAGCATCTCTCCATAAATGAACAGGAGGGAGATATGTAAAGTGCACTGATGCAGATGGAGCAATGCCCCTCTGCCCTGTCTCCTTGGCTGTGCTGCTTTTGCAGAGGAATCCAGACACAAGCTGGCACTAGGTTTATTTTCTTTCCATTGTTTCTTTCTCAGTCACGCCCAGAAAATGCAGCTCATCTGACTGATAAGAGCCTGCACAAAGCACACCATGTTTGGTGTTAAATGCAGGCACATCCCTCCCTCGGCCTCGCTTCAGTCGTCACTACACATGAAAGCCGGCAGAGGACAAAGCAGTGATGAGCAAGGTAGCAGAAAGATCAGTGCAGCAGCGATGCTGTGGCCTGAGAACCTTGTTAGTCAGAGGGAGAGTCATGCTGGGGTGACTCAAGTTGGCAAAATGTGCCTTTTTGATTACTTAATACAACATTGTTTAATTGTTAGGTTTTTTGATTTAAATAATTGTTATTACTGATTCCTTGCTAGTGGATATCAAGGAAAGGGAACGTGATGGTACAAGCTTATCTAGCAGACTTGTGGCTACCACTTCAAAACATGCTCCATATGGTGCCACCTGTATGTTAGGCTTTCATTTATGCCTGTGATTTTCATTTATCCCTGTGATTTTGGTGGCTTTACAATTTTGCCAAGTGAGTATGATTTGGAGTGTTACCATGCAGGTAGCCTGCCTTGAGCTCCTGTTAGTAACAGGATTGTGGTGTCTCTGCTGTTTCTGAGAACTAAATTAGGTGGAAATGTTTTGCAGATCACTGTTTTATGCATCGCAGGACATAACAGTCAGAGGTTCTAGTCTCAAAACACCCCACATGACATGAATGCTTTTGAAATGTATCAGCCTCTGCTTTCTCAGATCTCCTGTGCTCCCCAGAGCCTTCTCCAGATCCAGCTTCTCTGCAGATGCTTTGCACCAACATGGCCTGCTGTGCCCTGTGCACTGCCTGCCCTCCACATTGGCCATCTCTAGGGGACAACGACCCATTGCTTCCTCCACAGGGCAATGTCAGAGCAGGACTTTCTCAGCAATAATTTATTTCAACTTCTTGCGCCCAGAGGCCCAGAGGCCAGAAAGCCTCTCAGCCTTCTGCTTTTGATACTTCTCCCACTGGCACAGAGAGGCAGGAAGGGAAAGGAAGTATCTTTGCTCGAATGCCAAACAGGAATAAGTTCATTCAAGGATAAAAGGTATGGGGGAGGAGGAGCAGGGCCCGAGGAGACAGGCTGGAGACAGCAGGGGCAGAAGGGGTCACACTACCTCAGCGGGGATAAGCTGATGGAGAACAGCCTGTAACAGGCACAGCACACTCCTTTCTTGAAACCTGGAACAGGACCCAGCACTGGCAGGTCTCCACATTCTGTGCAACCAGCAGCATGTCTGCCCTCAGCCAGGGGAGGTGGCATGGGGTCAGCAGTCGGACACACAGGCACTGGCACAGGGGTGTCCCTGTGGTCCTGCAGCAGCTCGTTGGCCACAGATCCTCACAGTCAGCCACACGCCCAAAGAAAGCTCCTGTGAGCCTCCTGGGCTTCAGCAGGGGGAGGTACTGCTCATACATGCTCTGGAAAGAGAAGGAAGGGAGAGAGGAAGGGGTGGGCTGTACACACCATTGTGCTACAAGACCTCTGCTGTGACAAAGTAGACACTCCTGAGAACACTGAGAGCACCTGGAAATGCCCCCACACATGCAACCTACTCTCCACTCCTCAGAGAGAAGGAACAGCCCTTTCTTGTTTCATTTCTCGTTTGAGTAACCCCATGCTTTAATTGGCAGATCCGAGTGGGTCCAGGAGCAGATTCCTACAGCACATCCCCTCCTGCTGCAGCTGCCAAGCTCCTCACCCTTTCTGTAAGTCATTCAAATCATCAGCTTGGGTCTGCTTGTCCAGGAAGGCTCTGTCCCAGGCGCTCACTTCTCACATCACTCTTCAGATTCTGATTCCTCAGTGTATCAATTTTAAGTCCACTTACTCTCAGGCTTTTCAAAGTTTTCAAAGCACATCATGTACGACAGAAAGGGCAATCTCTATGCTAATAGGCAACTCCCCAAAGAAGTACAAACCTGACAGTCAGAGTGTTTCTTTGATTGCTCATTCTCCTGTTGGCTGCATTTGAAGCACTGAATGTTTTTAGAGATATTGCTGTATGTCAGCTAGAATTGCACCAGACTGAACTTAAACAGCAACAGTCTATTGCCAATATTGAAAGTCCGCACTGAGACCTATGAACCTACTCTTTTTTGTTCTTGTTTTGCTTAAACTTTAGCCCAAATCATCTTAAAGAAGACAAGAAATGCATTTGAGGGCTTAAGCTCTATATCCACTGAGCTTTCTGGAAGATGGATTAGTGAATTTATTTGCCATATAAAAATGTAGCTAAATAAAGCTGTAAGAATGTTCACTAAGAATAATTCAGCACTGGCAGAAAGACAGATTATAACAACTATGTGCCTCCTCTTCAACAAGGTTTTACAATTTTAAAGGAAAAGACTCGCAGTCCCTGAGAATGAAAAATGGGTGCTCTCAATCACTCCCACTTGCAGTTGTGTTGGTCTGATTTGGTCTAGATGGGTGCACGGCGTGTCCTGGGGAGGAGAAGCGTAGCTCAATCCTTACACACTATACCAATGCCCTGGCACTTTGTTTTGCCTAAGAAGTATCACGGAGCATAAAGTTTTTGGGTGGAAGAGGAGGGATAAGATACTAACAACAGCCTCTCGCTTCACCCCCATGCCTTAGGAAAGCCCTCTTCAACAATTCCAGCTCTTGCCCTTCCTGCATCTTTCCCATGCCCACCTACACTTCGCCCCACCCCATGATTTTAGGAAACTTTTTCGGCCCTCCCCTTATGGTCCTATTTTCCTAATTCCTTTTCCCGCCCTGTCTTCCTCACTCTTCTCCCTTTGGGCAAATTGTAACCATGACGTCCCGGCCATCCCGGCCCTTCCACAGCCCCTTGGCTGCTCTGGGTGTCCTTCAAGCATGCGATGGCCACAGCCAACTCCCATCCCCACCACCCAGCTGGGTAAACAACTGGGGGTCCCCCAGAAGTCCTGTACGCCCCCCGTACAGGTTTATCCATGGATGAGGGCGATGCGGGAGCTGCCGCCCCTTTGAGGGAGCGCGGTGTCCGCCCGGCCCCGGGCAGCTTTCGCTCGGTGTCGCAGCGCCACCTGATGGGACAGGATGGCTCCTGCCGCTGCCCGGTGTCACCTCCCGGTCCCCTCGGCTCCTCCCGGGCAGCGGAACACGCCTTGCGGGTGCCGTGGTTTAATCCCGGGTGGGCAAACCAAGCCCTGCAGAGCTGCTTGCTCAATCCTCCCTGGATGCGCAAAATCCGGTCCCCACTGCCGCCCAAGCAGTGATTAACCTCTCCTACTCCCTCAAGCCTGAAAAGGGTTGGAAATCTTGAAAAACCTTGGAAAATAATATCTGTGCTTGCAGAATATGCACAATGATGGAAAGTTAGCGCGGAATTAGCAATAAAATTAATAATTAACACCCAAAAGGTGTTAACGAAATTCCTACCACAGAAAAATTGTCCGAAGTCACATCCTGCACAATCCTGAAGACTTCTTGGAGAGTAGTAAGATTTCCATCCCTTCTACTTCCCATCTTGCTGTCTGTATGCAGCACATGTGCACTCAGAGGCAAATTAAAGTCACCACCGGCAGAGCTGCTGCAGACCTGCTCCGTTGTTCACATCAGGGACACAGCCTGCTGCACCTCGCCACCTCCCACTGCCATTAGAAACAGACATGCCTCATTTCCCCTGAGGTTTTATAAAAACGTCTGCTGTACGTCCCGTTGGAAGTCAGGCTGATCAAATGAAGGGACAAGCTCAGGACATGGGGAAGGGCTCACAAATTGTGGGTTCTAACATTGTCCTGCCACACCTGTACATCACCTCCATTTTTTCTACTTGCAGAAGGATAAGAGCAAGGGAGCCCTTTTTGTCTGCAGTCTAATGAGGTCCTAGGAAAAACAACTTTAGGCTGTGTAGAAGCACAGTCTGCAGCTCTGCAGGGGAGACCTAAACATTTCGTGGAGGCCTGTGCTTGTGGGTTCTTCTTTAAGCAGCAGATGTGTGACCCATGGGTGAGCAGCGCGTGCCGCACCTCTGGCTTCAGCAGCCCCTGCCACCCTGCCTCCCCTGCCTGCTGCACACACAAATGTGCCACTGGAAAAGTTATGAGCTTTTTATTGTCACTTGTGGAGCGAGATACTGAGCCATCGAAGTGCTTATTCATTCCTGGTTATCTGATTGTCGTAATGTTTCCAAACTGCCCGTTGAAGGTAAGAGATAAACTGCAGCCAGCCTCAGACTGAGAGGCGCCTTTGACGTGGCCAGGTTTTTTTCACCTGGGGATGATATATTATTTATTGACTCACACAGGGTCACCTGGAAATACTTCATGCAGGGAATCGAAAGGGAAGAGTAAATAGTAAAATCAAAGGCTGTCAGGACCTCCTCTTGCCAGTGGGGTGGGTTTTTTTCTGCTTGGTGGCTCTGCTTCTTAGAGGGAAGGGAGACTCCTGTGCCCTCTGTCACTCCAAGATGAACAAATGCAGCATGGAGAAAAACAAGCAACTGTTTATTTATTTCTCAAAGAATTCTGTTTCCTTGTTTTCATAATCTTCCTCTTTTTACACCAGCTTAGAGGTGCCAAACTACTTGAAGGAGTGAAATGCAGGGATCAGATCAGGGATGGTGGGGAGATCCAACTTTATTGCCAAAGGAGATCCAGCAAGAGAGAATGTTGCTGTTCTGTAGATTTTCCAGGTTTGCTCTCTAAAAACTGTTCCAAATCGATCCCATGAAACAGCATTTGCACTGTAAAATGAAAAAAAAAATAAATAAAAAGGTTTTCCCGAGGTTCAGGGGAGTGGTGTATCCACAGAGCATTCAGAGATAACAATTTTCTGAACAAATCTTTGATGTTAGCCTTTCAGCATATAATTTCAACGGGAGACAGGAGAGACATCCATCTGCTAAAGGGAATATTTGCCTCTTCCTTTCTGCATGCAGCTTTGCTGTTGCTATGGTCACATATTGTTATAATTGTCTTTTATTAAGGAGACTCTCCCTTAAAGACTTTTCTACCCAATGCATCCTGCCAGCTCTCTGGTTCATGAATACATGTTTACCTATTTAGCCTGCCCAATGATGGCATTTTTAAGTCCTCAGGGTATTTGGTTTCCAAGCACTGATAGAAGTAATAGAAAAGTTCCCAGCATGATCATGATTTCCTCAAGTCAAAGTCAAATAGAAAAAGGTGGTATCAGATATTTTTATGTCCCTTTATGAAAAAAAAAAAGTGAAGATTTTTGCTTTTTATCAATCAGAGATCAAGAATAATAAGCTGAAGTAGATTAATTAGTGTAATTTGTCTGCTTGGATAGAATGGCTTGTCTGCCTTCTGACACAACTTTGTCTCACCTGTTTTTCAATGGCCTGCAGTTGACATACATATGGATTCTACAATTTCCCTGGAGTCATCACTGTGCTGGGGAAAGTGTGTTATTTTCAAAAGTAAATTTCTCTGCAGCAAAACCTCGCTCTGCACCAGGCTGGGAGTGAGCAGTGATGCCAGGGCCCTCTGCACAGGAACCACAGGAGTTTGGGACATGACTTGTTCCAGTGCCTCACCTCTCACAGCTGAGAATTTCTTCTTTATATTTGGCCTGAATTTCCCTCTTTTAGTTTAAAACTGTTACCCATTGTCCTATAAATGACCCCATGGATGGTATCTAATTGGAGCAGACCCATATTGGGCTTTTCTTCACGTGCCCTCCAAGATGGGAAGTTAATTGTTGGTAACAACTTATTTCCTTCTTTGGTCTGAGCACACAGAGAGGTTGGGCTGGCAATGTCCCCTCCATGGTGAGCATAAAATGTTGGCTGAGTTCAGTCTGACCTGGCAGAGGGACAGAGCTTTCAAAGAAAATTGTGTCTCTATAAATGTCATGGAAGTGCATATAGCCAGACAGAGACAAGGACCCTTTTCAGCAACTTTTCTGAGCAAACAGCTGTAGCTGAGCTCGTGGCTTGTCAGACTCTGAGGAACCAGCACAAGTGAGAGCTCTTGTGAACCCTCCAGACAAAAGCAGAGCTGGAGCCAGGCTTATTGCCATTGATGCTGGAATCATGACAAGGTAGGTCTGTAGGCAAGCAGGCTGTGGGAGGCACAGGGCAGAGCACAGTTCCTGAAGCAGCTCCAAATGTGTCCCACAACCACTTTGCCTCCTTTGCCGGGTTAACCCCAGCTCAGTCAGGGTGAAATGCAGCACACTGGTCCAAAGGAACAGAAAGCAGCCATCACAAGGCAGGTCTGTAGGCAAGCGGGCTGTGGGAGGCACAGGGCTGAGCACAGCTCCTGAAGCAGCTCAAAATCTGTCCCACACTTTGCCTCCTTTGCTGGGTTAACCCCTGCTCAGTCAGGGTGAAATGCAGCACACTGGTCCAAAGGAACAGAAAGCAGCATCACCCTGTAGCAAAGCAATGCTGCTGATGGCTCTGCTGGACAGGGCATGAGTGCTGCTGGGTGGCAGCACTGCAAACAATAGCAAATCCTAAGGCAGCAAACCCAGCTCCACAGCCGTGTCTCGCTGCTCCTGACAGGTGATGCCCAGGTGAATGAATGGGAACTGTTTTACAGGCCAGGTGTCCCCTGTACCACCACTGAAGGGAACTTATACCCCTTCAAATAGGTCTGGTCTCTGTCCAGCTCAGCATGTCTGTGCCCCCCATGGTCCAGTCAAAGCACTCAGCACTGGTGCTGAGGCACCTTGCCATGCTGGGGGACTGACTGCAGCCAGGGCCCCCATGAGCTGCATCACCGTGGCAATCTCTGCTCTGGCCTCATCCTTCTGGGTCACCCAGCACACAGCTCTTTTTATGTCTCTCATCCTCCTGCCCAGTTCTCCGTGGTGTAGTCAGCCTCCATGGTCCCCCTGAGCTGTAGCTGCTCCCAAAAGCCCCATTTTTAGCAGGAGCATCCATTCTTGCTTTTGCTACACTGGTTTGCCACGGTTCGCTGTGCAGCTCTGGGAGCTGTGCTGGGGCTGCTTGGGCACCACAATGATTACATCTGATCACTTGTATTAAACAGTGGGACTGTGGAGCCAGGACCAGGGGCCAGGCTCCAGTGCCTTTAATGATTGGGAGTTTTGTGCTCAGAGGATGCTGTGAGGGTAAAATGCTAAAGTGTTGCTGACATTTTGGTGACATTGCAAGGATTTGCTTACTTTCAGGGAAAATGGGAAAGAAGGAAAGGGAAAAACAGGTGATCAAGTGGCAAAGATGAAATGGCCACTTTTCAAAAAGAAACTCACCCTTTTTTTTCCTGAGGTGAAGAAGTGGAAGGGCAGGTTGATGGGGTTGCATTCCTCCTCCTAATCCTCAGCATCCCTGAGTTCAAGGAGCACTGCCAGACCCTTGGCAGCAGAGCAGCTCCAAGAGTGCATCTCAGTCCCCTGTTCAACTGTGTAATTATTTGCAATTAGCTGTGTGTAGATCCAGCAGCTGGAGTATGATGGGAGTTACATGATCCAGCTCTCGAGCAGTTCTCAAAGTATTTGGAAGCACTGCTAGTCACTAAACCAGGATGGCACAAGGATGATGGTGAGGTCCTAGGAGCAGCCTTACCAAGCCAACCCAGGACCCTGTCCCCAGCAGATGGCTGAAGAGAAGAGGAGGCTATTTTAGTCTTGTTGAAGTTGTGTTGATGATCATCTCTGGCAGAAAAAACCAACAAAAGTGGTTCAAGGGAAAGTAGAAGCACCAAGCAAGTGTATTGAGAAATTTCAAAAATATCTGCTCTATTGCACAGTGATCTATGGCTTAGGGACCTAAGATACCCCAGTGAATTTCACCTCCTTGAGGATGTCCAAAACATATGTGAACCCATGCACATTTACCTTACATCCATGAAGTTCTCTCACAGGGAACACCACAGATCTAAATGCTATGCAACTCCATAAATTCTGCACTGTATAAAAATAAATCTCATTTTGTTTTCCTTGAAATTGCAGCCTGCTAGTTTTGTATGAGTTGCTCCCATGTTAGAAAAGACTAATGGGTGGTTTCTTCACCTTCTTCCTGTTGTTTGTAATTTATAACCTGCCAGAATAACTTCCTGTCTTTTGGGGAGCTAAAAGTTCTCTCTACCTGTTTGTTTTTTGGGTTTTTTTTCCACACACAGAAGCCTTTCTATACCTTTGTTCACCTTTGTCAGCTTTCTCCATATCTTTCCAGCCATAAAGTAATATGCCTTGTCACCTGTCAATAGCACTGTGTAAATGCTAAGTAAGGCCAACATGTGCCAATCATTAAGCTCAGGGGAAATCTTTGGAGGCATTTGTATCCCACTGAGGTGGATTCAGAGCAAACAGACACAAGTTGGGACCAGAGAGTGGAAGGTGAAAAATCTGCAGCACCAGAGACCGAGCAAATTCTCATACCTACAGAAACAAAATGTTCTCAAACAGCTGATAACAAATGCAAAATTCTGTGTACTGAACACAGGACGCTGCCTGCTGAATCCCTGGAGGGAGATGTCTGAAATGTTGGAAGGGCTGGACATATCCTTAGACTAAAAAAACCACACTTCTGTGTCTCCCTTGAACCAAACAATGGTCACAGCCTGAGTCAAAGACTTAAGCCACTGTGCAGTATCCAGCTGTGTGCAGTGAACTGCAAAGAGTCTGTGCTGGCAGGTACAGGACAATGCAAAATTTAAGTGTTTGTCTTATTATCACATAGAGCCTTGGTTATACATGGAAAAGTCTCCAGATATGTGGGGTCTGGTGTTCATTTAATGTGGCAGCCTGGATCCTAACTTCAGGTCCCCCTAGATTCTTAGCACAGTCCTTAGAACAGTGACCTTCTTCTTTAATGTCCATCACTGAAACATATAGCTATAAAAACTGACACAAATCAGAGTCCCTTTTTTCCCCCCTAGAGCTAGAGGTGACATCTGCTGCTCAGGGTGATTTTGCAGACCCCATGTGCTGGTGACACCAGAATTAATGAACTACAGACAAAGCCCTCACAGCCCCTTCCTCTAATACTTTCCCTGGGTTTTCCTGCCCAGCTCTGTGGCTAGTGCACACCCTGAGGATGGAGAAGTGAGTCCAGTCCCTGCCTCAACAAGTTTCAATCCACATCTGCATTTTCCCAGAAACCTGTATTGCCTGCTGTGCAGGTAGTCAGGGTACAGAAGAAGGGAGAAGAATACAAAATACAGTTCTAGGTCACCTGAGCATTTTAGAGGGGAAAGAGCCTTCTTTGGGTGATGCCTTTTCTGCCTTAAAATCACAAGCCAAACAAGATTAAAATGATAAAAAGCAGTTACCATTTCCTTCAGGTGCACTTGTGGCAGAGTGCCCCCATGACAAAGAGCTTTGGAATTTTCATAAGTTTAGGAAATTATCAAAGCTGACAAGAATCCCCAGTTAGAAGTACAGTTAATGAAGAAATTCCCCTCTTGGTTTGGCCCCCTGCTGAAGCCTCCCACATTGCTTCTAGCCCCACACTGTTTATGTCTAAACCCATGGAAAAGTGACATGGCCTTGCTTCACAGAAGAAGCAAGATTAGAATAGGATTCCAGGAATGTGTTTGTCTAGCAAAATACTGGAGTTAGCTTAAGAAACTATATATAAAATAATAGTCTACAGAGCTACAGATATGTGAAAAATATATAAAAAATAAAAATCTTCTGGCATCATAGGAGTGACTTTTTTGACCTGTTGCAGACATCTGCTCTAAGCAGAGCCCAGCTGTGCTGCAGGTGAGACTGCTTCTCTTCATGCATTTGCAGCTAAACCCAAAACTGTGTGGTTGTGTCTCTGTGTGATGAATATTGAGGCTTACTGACAAAAGTGTAGGCACTGTTGCCTTGAAAATGTGTTGCTAAGAAGAGGCTGAAAAATGTGAAATACAGGCAGCAAAGGAAAACACAAGCAGTGCTGTGGAAGGAAGGAAGAGGCTGTTACTCATAGCTCCCTAGCATTAGATAATGCAAGGTTTAAAACCTGGCTTTCAGGAAGATCCCAGAGCCATTTTTATTTGAAGGGTATGAACATTTATAGAGCTCTACATATTTTAGTGAGCCATGTAAACACTAGCTAATTAATCTAAGTAACAGCATAAAGCAAGTTAAATCATTTATCTCCTCAGAGATAAACCAGTCAGCAGAGTTTAAAAAAATCAGGTCCCTAGTAGAATGGTTATTTAAAAGGGGAAATGTTTACAGTGTTTAATTTATTTCTTCAGATTAAAGACATTTCCTGATATTCCTGCAACAGATGAGCACAGAATAAAAGGAAATTCATTTGGAAAGCATGTTTTTCCCTCCAGTGTTACACCAACATCAGCCCTTGTTTTCAGAAGCATTGTTTTTCATCAGCTGGCGTAGGCACCTGGAAAACTGGGTGATTGCTCCTTCAGCTCTGATCTTCCTCAGCACCTGGAAAACTGGAATCCTAATTCCAGTGATTGCTCCTTCAGCTCTGATCTTCCTCTTTCATATGTACACAAATGAAGACTTTAACTATGTGCATAAGATATTCTGATGCTGAAATTGGGTTCAGCTGCTTTCCTGCTCCCCCAACTCGCTGTGCTTAAGCTAAATGAAGAGGTCTTTCCCAGAGCTGAATTCACCCAAGTCCCCAGTCATTGTCTGAGAACTGGGCATTTATTTTCCTTGCAGCCTTCCAGTCTCTCTCCTGAGCTCATGAGCAAGGGCACAAACCAGAGCTGGCTGTGTTAACTGGGGGCCACATCTCCCACTGCCTTTGCAAACCCACACCTGGCCTCTGGCACGACCTTACATATCTGAATAAAGGTTTTGAGGATGTAGCCATATAAACTAATGTAAATACTACATAAAAAATAATCTTCACTGTGGAGGAGGAAGCAATGCAACTTTATGAGTGGGAAGGTCAAGGAGTGTTATCTGCTATTACCCGTGAGTTTTGTGGTCTCCATTCACATTTGATCCATTTGCTGTTCTATTGACACTGGCTTGGGATAGAGGAAACTCACGCTGAAATCAGATTGCCTGTCAAGATCCTGACAAAGGAAGGAAAGGGCCCTTGATTACAAGGGACCTGATCTGGCATTCCTCACAGATTTCCCTGTCCCTCAGCAGGGCTTGCTGCTCTTTTGCTGGCTGCCTCAGGTGCTTCAGGCTGGCAGCAGGTGTCTGCTGTAACTGGCAGACTGGCTGCCATCACCACGCTTGGAAAATTTCTACTGCAAAACATTTCAGAAGAGAGCTCATCATGAATGACAGCATTGTCCTTGCTGGGTCCTCTTGGTCCCCTCAACCAAAGTATGACCAGTGTTATTCTTCATAAAAAGAAGAATTGTTGTCCATCTAACAGTAGAACACCTTTACATACCATTATAGACCCATTACATGAGGATATAAATACAGGCAGACACACACCAGATTATACACCAGGAGCAACCTGCTTACACAGTAAAGTTGGATTTTTTTTTTTAAACAGTTGTTTTTTAAAAAATTATGATAAGGTACTTTGTAAACCATGGGGCAAAAATCCTACAATCTATAAATCTAAAAAATAAAAAGTAGAAATTAAGAAGAAGGGCAAAATTTGCACAGGATACACAGATGATTTTAAAGATACTTTTCTTTGGAAAGTAGCAATTTAACAGCACTGCTGAGTTGAAGGACATTCACTGGCACAGAACAAAGCACTCATGATTATATTCTTTCTCTTCAGGTCAGTTTTGCAATTTTTTCTCTCACAGGGTCTGAAAGAAAACTACATTTGTCTCCATTATGCCCATGAATCAGAGACTGGAACATGGTCTTCCATATTTTCATTACAGAAGTTATAGGAAGACTAAACCTGTCCCTTGTGATTATTTCCGCTCCTGGTTTAAATGCAGCAGTAGGGAATTCTCTGCCGGTGCAGAGACAACCAGGAATACTGGGCCATAGTGAGGATTGAATGAACAGCCCACCAGGAGAGAGGCTTTGCCCCTGCAAAGTGTTTTCTGGGCTTAGGGCAGATAAACTTTCCCATTGACGTAGGCTGGTGTGTGCCTGCACACACACAGCGCCAGCCAAAGCCTCAGGGACTTTTGCCACCGCGCTGTTAATCATTATCCAAGGCCAGCCGTACTCTTTGAGATCTCTGACCTGTTTTGCAGCCCTGAAGGGGTTTATTGCAGCCAGCACAGCCTTGGCCAGTGTTTGGATTGCATGCTGACAGGCAGCCAGCTGGCCCCGGTTCAGAGCCCCGCCACACAGAGCCTTGCAGGGCCGCGCATTTGCGCTTCTTGGGAAAAGGGAGCAACTCCTGCTTCCATCGGCCAAGGGGGAGCGGGCAGTCCCAGGGACACAGGGTGAGGAGGAAGCAGCCAGGTGAATTTCCCTTGGGTGATAATGAGGTCATGTGGATGTGGTATCTGCAAGAACGTGGATTCAGGACTGAAAAGCAGTCAGGTTACAGGGGATGGTGCAAGGAGAGGCCCTGCCTTGAGTGAACTGTGCCAAACACAAGAAATCTCCAAAGCCCCAAATCCTACAATATTCATGCTCACAGAAAAGATTTGTCCCACAGGTCTTTAAGTAATTTATAATTTTTTTTCAGGACTCTGGAAGCTCTTCCTGAGTCTTTTATGACTTGCTGAAGCCTTGAACTTCAGCAAGAACTTCATTCAAGCTTGAATTAATTCAAGAATTTAAGTGTTGTTCTATTCTCTCCTAAATTGTAGATAATTTAAAACAAAGAGGAATCAGAACCATTTTGTCAAACATTTTGGTTAGCCAGTATCCTTCTGAATCCTGTGTGTCATTTCTGGTTTGTGGCTCTCAGGCTAGTCATCTGCTTCCAATCTCATGAAAGTGTCACATTTAAAAAATCCATAAAGAAGTAGAATTAGGAATTTAAACCAAATAACCTTGCTACTGAAAAGACAATAGATACTCTTCAAAGATGCCTTCCAAACCAAACCATCCCATGGGTCTGTGAGTCTACAATAAGTGCATGATCATGCAGTCACTTGGGGAAGTAAGAGGGCATAAATGAAGAAAACAGTTCCTTCTTTTCAGGAGCAGAAACTCATTAAAATCCCCTGCACCAATTCTAAGGAATGGCACCAGCCATGTTATGTGGGAGATAGATCAATGGAGTTTCTCTGGTTCAGGAGGCTAAGCCCTTGCAGAAAAATGTGCTGTGATCAGGATGGAATCCTTCTTTCTTCAAAACATGTAAAGGTGTGACTTTCATGGGACCAGAAAAGGGCTGTATTAATTTTTCTTTTTGGCACGTGTTGAAGACCAGTACAATTTTGAGTCTCCTCTGTTGGCTCGCCAGTTCAAATCCCTGCACTTTGCAGAAATGACAGTTCTGTGCAGGAGCTTGAAACTAAGGGGACAAGGAAAGCTGCATACTATTGACAAAAGTCTTTTCATCACTTACAGCCAGCTCTCTGGGTGCATACTCCCAAAATCCTTTGAAATTTTGGGGACTGAATTACGTTGGTTGCATCTCTTGTCTTCTTCAGTCTTACCCAGGAGTTTGCAGTGAGCAAATTTGACTCATTAGGGAAAAAGGTCATAATTCATTCGTAGTTCTATTCCATTTTACCAACTACACCACAGGCAGTAATCTTTAAGGTATAAAATATATATTTATTTGGATATATATTTTTTTTTTTTTTTTTCAGCAAAGGGCTATTTTTGTGCAGTCAATAAGGTATGAAGGCACTGTGTGTCCAGGAAAGAACAGTTTAGGGCAATTAGGTTTTGTTTTTTGAATGCAAGAACAAAGCTCACTTCAAGCAGCTCTCGGCTCTATGGCTTCTCTGACGCCTAAGAAAAAGCAGCATGTGTCCAGTGGGGACACAAAGGTTACAAAACCTTACCCCAGCTGTCCCTGAAGCTGTCTTTAGCTCTTGAAGAAAGAGCTTCTTGATGTGTGGGATGAGTGTGCACTTAAGGTGTTGACTGCAATGTACTTTCTGTGTAGTGTTTTTGGGGTCTTCCTGAAGGCTAGAAGATGATTTACACTGTGCTGGACACCTCAGGGTATAGATGAAGCAGGTTTGCTCTTCCCTTGATACAGATCTGTGAGGAGGCAATGATGCAACTGATGACATTTGTTAGCAGAGGGCATAGTGCAGAAGAACACAAATGAGAAGTATAGAAGTGAAAAAGTTAGAAAGAGAGTAAAAGAAACAGAGGAAAGCATAAGGGTTAACTTTGGTAGTAGTTTTCTTAGAATGGGGATGGAGAGAAGAGCTGAAAACAGAGAAATGAAGAACAGTCAGCAGTCTCCAGCTGTCTAATTTATAGGGCCCATATAAACTCTTAGTCACACAGCACTTTCGTTTTCCAGGAGTCCCAAGTCATGGTGCAGCAGACACCCATGCTGTGGCTGCACAGGCTCATGCAGGATGCCTCTTGTGCCTGCTGCAGGGTGCAGCCCTCTGGACACCTCTGCAGACCCAGCACGGTCAGCACCACCCTTTGTCTCATGGTCAGAAGACAAGCTGCAGGTGTGTCCAGTCCAGGATTTGGACCTATTTAAATTAAGTTTTCCAAACCTCTTGCTCTGTGTGTAGATCTTTGTGCATGCGTTGTCATTCAGTACACAGAATTTTTTGTGCAGGTAGTTTAATATAATGTTGTATTCCCACATCCTAATTATCTCCCCTGTGGAGGTCCCTGGTGGAAGCTGTGTAGTTGGGAGCAGGAGGTTCCTGTCCTTCTCATTACTTTAGCTGATTCAAACCCTTTCAAAGAGCAAGCCCTGGAACAGCAGTTTCATGACCTCAGTCACCTTTAGCGAGCCTTGCCGAGGCTCACTAAAAGGCCACCCACGCAGGGTTTGGGCAGTAGCGTGCACAAAATGACACCCGGGTTCTTGCATTTTCCATGAACTGCCACAGAACAGAACATGTGCCCATATTCCTCTGAGTGGTGCTACATAAAATGCCAACACTTAAAACACCTTTATATTCCCATAGAATAACATAACCTGAAGCAGGAGCAGAGCAAGTCCACACAATTCAGGGTACCACAAAGTGACGGTAGTTGATCAATCAATGGACTAATTGCGTCTGACTGCAGCAAGTAGAGGTTCTTCTGTCCTGTGTTTGCTTGCAATGAAGCGAGAAAGAGAACTGGGTTGCCTAAATGGCCTGGGGCACAGGCTACCCAAGGCAATCAATTGCTTCACTCAGTCACCCTCGCTGATGATGGGAAAATACAAAGTGCCCCCTGGTAGCCCTGGAACCTTTAGCAGCGAGGCTGCCTGCAAAAGAATGCTTAGGACAACAAGCATTTTATATTTTTGATATATTTCTAAAATGTAACTGCTGTTTTATCACCTAATCAAGCTATATAGTAGTATTTTATTGCCAAATCTGAAATTTATTACGGCTGCTTTGTGGTTATACACCAGTGTTGAATTAGTGCTTTATTACTATAAGCAACTGATAACACCTACCCAATTAAGGTATCTTTGTATCTATCTCTATTTGGAACTGTTCCGACACCAAGTTCTTGTCAGTACTGAACAATTGTTATTATTAGTGACTGAAACAGGACTAAATTAACAGCTGGAGAAATTGTGATTGCACCACTAAACTCCTAAGTAATTTGATTAGTAAATAATACAGTAACACCAATTAAACATAACAACTGCTTATCTCATGGAGATTATAAAATAAATATATAGCTGTAAATATAACTTATTATGGTACAGTACAGTTTGCATGATTTTAAATACTTTTAAGAAATAATTAAGCTTTCTAAGAAGTCAGGCACCAGAAAAAAACAGTGGTCTGTATCTCAACATCGTGAATATATCATCACAATAAAACACAAGCAAGTACAAGGAAAATATAAGACAGGAGATTTATGAGATATTATTTGGTGATATTAAGTTCTAAGTAGTATTTAATGTTCTATTTTGTGTCTTTACAAAAAAAAACACAATCAAAAATGGCAGAATATGCATGAAAATTGTGGCTTCATGGCAGAAGAATTTGATCTTGCTGTTAACCAGGTCTTTGAGTTGCAAACATAGGCTGTATTTTGACATAGACCTTCCTGTGCTTTCAGAAAATCAAGGATTTGAATCCTCTGTGTAACAAGACTATGATACCTGCTCCTAGATGCAGTTTCCTTTTCCAACTGCACACCCCGAGGCCAAAGCTGTTCCAAAGAACAAGAAATACCCCAAGGAGTGATGGAATGGTCCCTACTGTCGTACAGCTCCTTAACTCCTAGCTCAGGAAGATCATGGAGCTGTGGACACATGACACACCTGCTGAGAGGTGCTCCATGCTGCTGAAGGAGGCAGGAATTACTGCACAGCATTGGAGTATGGCTGTGTTCTTGAGGTTTGGGTGACTCAGAGGGATACTGGAGGCACCTCATTTTCTATTAGGGATTTAGTCTTCTGGGAAAAAATGTCAAGGAGCCCAGAGAAGATGCAAGGCAGATCAATTTGATTTTCTTATAAAGGAAGTAAAGAAGAGGCAGAGACTGTGCCATGAGTCATGGTTGCGGTAACTGGGAAAGGGGGGAACAGAATGTGGGTTTCATTATTTCGGTTAAAATTTTCTTCTATTTTTTACTTCCTCACTTATAATTTTATTCATTTCCTCTCCTCTTCCCCTACTCTCCCCTCTCCCCTAGGACTGGCAAGTGGGAAAGGCAAATGATGAAGGCCAGTACGTGCCACTAAAATTCAGCAGGCAGCAGGGCTGGTGAAAATTCCGTTCCCAGCATTTATGGCAGGGTGCAATCAGTGGCTTGTGTTTGCTATTTGAACAAAGGAGCTTTGGAGTTAGAGGGAAGGTCTTCCCCAAGAAGCTGCTGACTCCTGAAACCTGATGTCCTGTTCCTTATCAGGCCGGTTTATGACAGGTTTCATAAATGTTTTATGAGACCCTGATGACTGCATGGCTAAGCTGGGTGGTGGCAGCTGCCTCCAACTTTGTGCGTTATTGACAAAGGATCAAAGACCAGATTTACCACCCTGATAAGATCAGATGGATAAGAATCCCGAACTGACTTTTTTCCCATTTCCTGCATGAGCAAACACGTTGCAGGATTTATTGACAGAGGCTCAATGCTGAAGACCTTGTTCGGACAAAATTCCTGCTAATTTCTACACCTCTTCCCCTAGGCTTAGTGAAATTCCAAGAAATGAGCAGTAAAGTTTGAGACCCTTGTCTCACCACAATGTGAGCCACCACTTTGACTGAAAACTCTTCTTCCAAGAGTCCCTGGATAGAGGGACCTTAAGGGGATCATTGGTCTTGATAGAGTCAGGTTGACAGGAGCCACGATGCGTTGCCAATTTCCCAATTGTTTGAAAGCTCTGGTGCATAACGCCTCCCACCACACAGTGGCAGAGCTCTGTCTCACTTCCATCTGCAGCCCTCCAGGACGGGATCTGCTGACCACCAGCTGAGACCAGTGGATGCAGCAGCTGGGAACATGGGCTGCATGACAGAGGCCAGCCAAGCCTGTCACACACACAGCATCTGAATTTAGTGCATTTGAGTTTAGCACACCTGACTTCCCAACAGCCAAACCCCTGAGAAGGTCCTGGGGTTGGTCTTAGCCAGGGTTTGAGGTAGTGCTTGTCCTACAAAAGATGTCTCTCCTAGGCATGTCTGCCAGCACCTGCTGCACCAGGAGCACTGTCAGCCCAGCTAGGCACTGTGGTCTCAGGACCTAAAGGCTGCAAGTGAGAGGGCTACTCAACATGGTTAGAAGCACATTATACCTCCTAGATTTAGGGTGTCAGACGTCCTAGCAAGCTAAAGATGAGGCAGGACTGCAGTGTGTTTCAAACAGAACTGCAGGTCCTAAGAGTTGACTGCTGTTACTATTTTTTGCTGTAAACTTTCCAGGCAATTGTCAAAAAAATACATATCTCTTTTCCAAGCCTGGGAAGAGAAATATTTTTAGTTTCTTGCCAGGAGATTATTTTATTATTAGTCAAAAAACTTTTGAGACAGCTAAAAATAAGATACTGTGGAAACACTGGGCTCAGTCATTCTGTGTTTGTTGATGTTTTTAAATGCAGGAGCAGAACAACTGTCTTTGAATGGCATAGGGCATGTCTGTGCCGTGACGTTTGTTTTCCGGGAAGCCTGACTACTGACTCAAAAAATGTTCAATAATAGGGCTTAGTGAGACTAAAGTGTCACAGAAATTGCCTTCAGAGCCACTTTGACCAGCAGAAGAGATGGGTCGAAGAATTGACTTGGCCACAGCACTTAAAAGCAGGCAAGAGTACCACATAAAGAGAGGTGAAGTGGGATTGAAATTCTGATCACCAACTGCTCAGAGCCAGAGCCTGCCTTAAATGGGATTCTTCACTGCCAGACACACCCTTCCTGAGAGAGACTGGTGTTCATCTGTCTGGAGAGCAGAGAAACACTATCTGAACTCACTAGGAAAGATTTAGATTTTCTCATTCTGCTGTGTCAGACAACAGTTGGCTAAACTGGGCATTCTCCCAGGCTTGAAACATGCAATTTCCTGGGAGCCGCTGTCTGGTTTGAGTGCTACATTTTCTTCAGTCTCACTGAAAATCAAAGCCTAAAAAAAGTGCAAGTTTAAGCATTTTGCTTCTGTTCCTAATGCCAGCAGCTTGCTTCTCTAGAGCTCAAAGGAAGATACTTATTTAAAAAGGTAGGGCTAATTGACCATGAAGTAGCCCATCCAGTGGAAATGGCTGGGTTTACTCCACCATTTGTGGAAGCATAAGTAACTCCACAAAGATATGGACAGCAAAAATCAAGCCTAGGGACCTGAAGTACCTGAAGGACTTAAAAAAAAAAATAAATCCACACATGGAAAATTAATTTATATAAAATCTGTCATGTTTTTGCTGGACTTGATAAGAACAAATACTGTGTTATACTACAGGTCTAGTAATACAACACCAAATAACAGAATGTGGAGGAGCAGCTGCTGGTGGCTAAGAAAGGAGCTGAGAAAATTACAAAGAAGAAGAAAATCTTGTTTGAAACATTTGATGTTGCTCACAACTCATCTCTAGACAATGTTGATCATTGCCAGCAGGGCAGGATGACAGGCAGCAGAGCCAGCACAGAGGCAGCAGCACTGACTTTTATAGTGAACACAGGCAGGTGGACATGGATCTTTATCTTCTTCGAATTTGTTTTCTAAACATTATCAACTCAGATTACCCTTCACAAATTTCACTCCAAAACTTCAGAGTAATTGGCTTTTACAATGCAGTAAAGAAAGATATTAACTGGTTTGGGGATTGACTAGACAACCATTCACATCACTCTTTTATCAATATTGCCATAATTTGACACTTTTGAATGGAGGAGGATTGTAAAGCACCTGCAGACCCTGTAAAACATGTTAAATGGAGATTAGTCTTACTGCTTAGTTTAAGCCTAGTAAAAGATAATTAAATTGACTGATGCAGCTGTAAATCTCACTTTTATCAAATCCTGGCTCTCTCTGTCCTTATGATTTTACAGCATCATTAATGCTGTTGCGACAATATCATTAATCTCCTCCTGCTGTTCAGAGAATGAAAGGCAACCAGCAAACACTATAAAAATCTGCTGTCTCTTCACTAGTATTATCTTTTCTCCCTTCTTGGCTCTCACACAACTTAGATACACATTTCATTCATGATGTGATTTCATGAGCTGAAAATTAATTGTAAATACACCATATAGTTTCTTTCACTGTGGTTTGTGAATTGGTATTATTATAATGGTGCATTATATTTGGATTTGTAAAATAGTTTTATTAGTTTTGGGGTTTTTGAGGATTTTTTTTGTGTCAAGCAAAAGGGATTAGAAATAATTCCTCAGTGTTCTTTAGACTTTTGTTTCAGCCCTTTTTTAATGCAACTCTTAGTAAAAACATAACAGATCGTCAGGCCTACAAGTGAGGTATGCTGCTGTTTTGGAAACCATGGGAATTTCACCTTAAATCATCAGGTTTTATTTTTCCTCAATTTATTAGACAGGGAAGATTGACTTTTGTCCACTTCTGGTTTCCTAGTGAGGAGTGAGCATGGGGAGGAGGTGAACAGCCTGTATGGGGAACCCATAGCATAACAGGACCGTGTAAGCCATTCCCATGTAGTAACTGGAGCTGTTCAGCCTGCAGAGGGCTTTGCACATCCCTCCCTGCTGCAGTGGCTGCTGGGGACATCACTCACCCTCTTCTTGCTCTGCCTGAACTAAGACACCTCTGCCTAAGGCACCCCTGCTGCTCACAGTGTCTATTCTGCCCACCGCTGTACCTCAGCATCTCCACAAAATTATTCCATCTTTATTTTCTCTGTGTGCATCTCCTCTTTATGGTTGCATATGAGCTGCACAGCTTGAATCATACGGCTTTTTAATTTCCAAACTACTTTTCTTTCCATGGGAAGGACACATGCCTTCCCTAAGTGTGACCATGGATGCTAGGTCATGCACCTTGAGTTGATCAGGGCACACAGAATCCCCTCTCTTGGTAAGAGGTGGACAAAATAATCCCACCTCAAACAGGAGGAGACTTTAGATAAGTGAAGTTCAGATAACCACACTGTCTGTCTTCCCCAAGGCCAGCTGGCTCAGCAGGGCTTTATCCATATTGTTTTACCCAGGATATCCACCTGAAACCCAGGATTAAATCCCTTCAAAGCCAGATTTCTACTTGGGCTCTTCACTTTAGGTGGTGGATTTCACATGACTGAAATTTTGTGGCATCCTCCTGGAAAAAAAACCAAACCAAACAGCAACCCCCTAACAATCTGAATGCTGTTAGGGCCTCAGCAGGCTGCTTTCTCTGACTGTCTGTATTTTCCTGGTTAATTCAAGATTTAAGGATATCCCTTAGGCGTAAGGTAAAACCAGAATCGTGCTGTACTTGGCTGAAGTCGATGGAACAAATTGACTACTTTAGCTCACTGTTTATGAGGAGGAGAGTTTCTGAAAAAAATATTTCAGAGTTCATAATCTGGCATTTAAGTTACAGTTAAGCCTAAATATAGTGCTTTAATCATCAGCAGCTACAATTTCACTCCAGTATTTCTTTAAACTCTTTGGTTTGAAAGTCCAAAAGATAAGAAGCACTTCTCAGTAATGCAAATAGACAGAGAGCATGGAGTTCACCCAGAGACTGTTTCTCCAGCCTGTGCTGTGCTTACCTTTTCAGTTCTCAGATAACTGGGAGGAAAAAATTCCATCTCAACTCTTTCATACCCTTGACTTGCCCCTCTGCAAAGATCTAGGGCAACACCACACTCTTTTCTGTGTCAGCCCTGTAGATAAACAGCCAAGGTGGCTCAGGGGTGATCCCTAAGTTCTGCAAAGGGGAGGAAGTGATGAGAGTACAATGGGCAGCAATGCTATGGGATAAAGGAGTGGTGGGAATAAAAGCATAGATAGTTTTTGGTGTGATACGTGTTGAGGCTGAGTTACTCTTATAAAAACTGTATGTAAAGAACTGGTGCAGCATCACCTTAAGTCCTGTGTGCAGTTCTGGACACCACAATATGAAAAAGAGAGTGTCCAAAGGAGGGCAATGAGGATGGTGGAGGGTCTGGAGGGAAAACAGCATGAGGAGATGCTGAGGTCACTCAGTCTGTTCAGCCTAGAACAGAGGAGTCTGAGGGGAGATCTCATTGCAGTCTGCAGCTTCCTCGAGAGGGGAAGAGAAGGGCAGGCACCAATTTCTTCGCTTTCATGAGCATTGACAGGACTTGAGAAAACTGACCAAAGTTGTGTCAGGGGAGGTTTAGATTGGATATTGGAGAAGGGTTCTTCACCCAGGGGGTGGTTGGGCACTGGCTCAGGCTCCTCAGGGAAGTGGTCACAGCACCAGCCTGACAGAGCTCAAGAAGCATTTAGACAGTACTCTCAGGCCCATGGTGTGCTTCTTGGGGTGTCCTGTGCATAGCCAAGAGTTGGACTCAATGATTCTCATGGGTCCTATGGGTAACATAGAGAGTCCTGTCCAGCAAAGAAATTATCAGAAAAGAAAAACCTGTGTGAGCAAAACAGGTGTGGGTGTCCCAGGCTTGGTGTGGGCAGCTCACTACTTCCTGCTGCCTGCCAGGGATTTGGTCGTGCAGAGAGACCCTGACTCCTGTTCCCTAGGAGGAGGGACAGCAGGGCAGGAGAAGGGTTTTTCCAAGCTGTGGATGGCCTCTCATTATTCAGAGCTGTCCCCCAAAGCTGGAGAAGTCCTCCAGCAAAGCACCATGTCTGGCTTGTTCCAGGGCACCGTGACCTGGAAAATTCTCTAAGGCAGGTCAGCAGGTGCAGGTGCTTAAAAGTCCAAGGGCAGAGTTTTGCCAAAGTTCACTCCTTTATGGCACACAAAGTTCTGCCGCCATATCCGGGCGCCTCCGCTGCACCCAAGAGCAAGGCCTGGGCTGACCTAGCTCCAGGTGGAGCATTTGTGTCCTAGCAAAAGATAGCATTTTTCAAAACCTGATATAAAACAAGCTCCCAGGTGCATCTCTGGATCCACCAAATGGCACCGTCAATGCTCAGCATTGCAGTGGTGCATTGCAGCGACTGGAGAGGCTGCAATATTTGATCCAAACAAATGGCACAGATTATCTGGAAACAAAAATAGCAGAAGATACTGTGTGTTGTTACTCCTCAATAAAAGGTGCACATAATTTGATTCTAATTATATTTAGTTCAAGTTGCTTCCTGACACTTAGTATTTGAAAGAGATGTCAACAATTTTCACTTTCTTCAAATGAAGGGTGATAGGCTTTTATAGCAGAGTATAAAGATATCAGCTGGGAAATCTATGGTCATCAATGGCTTTAGTTTTCTCCCTTTATCTATTGGTATAGCCCTAATTTGACACTTGTGTGTTGAGGAAGCTTGTAAAGCAACTGCCGACCCTGTTAAATTTAGATTAGTCTTACAGCTCACTTAAAGCCAGTAAAGTGATAATTAAATCCACTCTTGAGCTGTAAACTCCAGAGTACCTGGAATTAGCTCTATTCCTGCCACTGGCAATGGAGCTTCATTAGAATTTATACTGTCCCCTAATGCGTGGACCCTCCAAACATGGAAGGGAGGGGAGTATCTGTCTGACCATGCTGCCCAGATCCTGCAGCCTCCTCTGGCCCATGCAGCTGTGAAACACTGCTAGGTTGCTGCACAAGGCACTTCTGAACCTTGGCACAAGGCTGATATGACAATACTTATCTCTGAATTCAAACCAGAGGTTACAATGTGGGTCAAAATCATTCAGCTTATCAGAGAGAAAAGATAGTCCTGCCCTGCTGTTGGGGCAGACAACAAATAATTTTGTGTTATCCTTTCGTGTCTTCTACTTTGAAACAGCATTAGTTATTTGGGAACTGAAGCTCTCGGCCTTTCGTTTTATTGTGTCTCTGCTGAATTTTGCAGCAGGAGAGAGCCCAAATGCCCCATTGCTTTTGCCATCTGTGAGCCAAATGTGCCACAGCCCCATGGGGACAGCACAGGATAGACTCAGCCATGGATAAGAAGAGGAACTGGAAGAGAGCATCACAGTCTGTCCTTGCCTCATAATGACCAGTTTCTTGGGTCATTTCATTCTGTCTCTGTATCCCTGGCATCCACACAAGGATCAGGAAACACAGAGGAAGACAGTATTCTTTCAGCAGAACCTTACTATGTGTCACTTGGTATGGAAGAGTGCCTGCCACTGCTTGTTTCTTTGGTAGGGGAAGGGATCTAAAATACCCCAAAACTGCTTTCACATGTATCAAAAGGAAAGAATTGCACATCAAAAAAGTTGTGCAGAGGGGAACTGTGCAGAGGGTTTCAGGTTTGATCACTGTGACTCAGCAGAAGGCTTATGATGAAAAATTTTAGAAACACATTCAGTGCACTTTGTTGCCTCAGTCCAAGATTTTTCTGATTTTTTTTCATTCCAAAATGTTTTGGGGAAGCACTGGATCATATTTTCTGAGAAGGTACTGCAGACACTTGTCTGTCCTTACTCTTTCCCCTTCATCCACCACTAACAATGTCTGCTAGAGCAGGAGACAGGTGGAGTTTGGCACTGAATCCAAATTACCACTTATTTCCTAAATTTATTGAGAAAGTGGCTGAGTAGTGCCCAACTTTAGTTTGATGCCAGCCTGGTGGGAATGTCCTTTGTTACATCCCTGCCCTGCCTGGATGTGAGAGGATGAGATAACTTTGTCCCAAAGGAACTACATGGGAGGAGCAGTTCAGTTTTCAATGAAACTCCCAAAATTTAGCAGCCTGCCTCTCTGCTGTAAGCACAGCCTCTGGGCTCCCCTTAGAGGCAGCGCTGAGGTCAGGGCAGCAGTGCTGCCAGCCCCAAAGCTACCTGGCTAGTCCTAGGAAACTTTGGCACTGACAAGATCCATCGTGTGCTACACGATCAGTGTGCAAATGGGTGTCTGAACAAGCTGTCTTGGCCTTGGACCGAATTCTTTCATACAAAAAAAGGGGCATAATTCATGCACGTGATAGTCAACATAAAAACTTCTGGAGCCTGCTGCTCGTGCCGAATGCTTTGCAAAGCAGCAGTCCCTGATGTGAGGCAGCCAGAGAGAGATGCTCTGTTTAGACGAGGGCCGTGACACATAGAGGGTTATTTCTAGAAGGCTGTTTAGCCGCTGCTGTTCAGGGTGGCACCAAGGAAGTGCAATAATTGTCAAAGGAACTCCCGGGCAAGGAAGGGATCACCTCCGGCAGCATCCAGCGCTGCCGGGAGCGCTCCTGACCGCGGTGTGCTGCTGCCACCCGCCGGGCTTCTGTGCCCAGGAGTTCTCTTCCCTTTGGGCTCTCACTCCCCTTCGTTAGACGGGAGTTCAAGGAAGGACAAACTGCCCCTGCCTGGGGACTTCGTGTCCCTTGTCGGGGTAGTGGAAGCTGCCACCTCCCAGCCACCAGGATGGCACCAATCATTCCTACCTGCCCAAAGAAACCGGTGTTCCTTCTTTGTGTCAGGGGCCTCGTGGCGAAACCCTTTGTCTTGACCTTGTCCTTCCACTTCTGCCTCTTTGCAGCCCCACAATTCCCAGCTTCTGCCTTCAACCCTCCTGGCATCTGTCTCATCTTCAGCTGTGATCACCAGAGAGAAAAGCAGAGAATGCAAAACACCCTGAACAGGGACATTTTAATGAGAGGTGGGAGCACAGAGTGCTCTTTTAAAGTAACCAAGAGTTAGACACTGTCCCGTGCTATTCAAAGACACAATAAAATTTAATGCATTAGCCTTTCAAGAGTTACCAGTGCATCTTCCCTTGGCTACCTTCAAAAACACTTTTCAAATATTGAAAATCCCTCTGAGCCTTCAGTATGAAACTTTAATGGAGACAGATTCTCTGAGCCTGTTGAAAGGATTTCTCTGCAGCATATATTGGTTAATTTACTGAGCTTCTTTCTCCCCAGCATCTTTCTTGTCTCTCTCTCTCTCTCTCTCAAGTGCCAATTCTGCTCTTTGTTTCATTTTTCATTTCTTCTTCACTTTTGAACCAGAACTAATTAAACTTTCTAACTATCTTTTTTGCCTCCCCATTTAATTTTAGGTTTTTTTCTTTTATTATTTTCCACCTTTTTCTCTTTTTGCTTCCACTTTAAATTGCCTCTTTTCTGTAACTTTAGATGCGGTCTTTTTCTTCTGTATCCTTCTAGGCTTCCATGTTTACTCTGACAGCAAAGTTCATAAGTAATTGAATGTGTTAAAATGACCGGAACAGCCCATTCCCTTCCAGATCATTGAGCTCAGGAGGACACCCAGCTGCTCAGAAAATGTGACCAAACATGGGGTGAAAAGAGATTAAGGAGAAAGTTTTCCAGATGCTGATAACATTCCTGGACCCCCTTGAGCAACAGTGTTCATATTCGTGGTCAGACATCTCGTCTGAATTTAGGGGATTGCAATATGGCATTTGTTTCTGAGGGACTTGTCTGACACCTTTATAACTAAAGGTAAGAAATAGGCACTCTGGGGTATCATTCACTGGACAGAATTTAGATACCTGTTTGGATGTCAGACCATCTTCTTTTGTTTTCTATCCAACCCATTCCACAGTGCCTAAGGCAATAACTCTGTGGGTTTTCTTGCTTCACATTTTCTTTACTTCTTGTGGCATTTTCTTTGAACGTACAGATTATTCAGCACCTTTCTTCACCTGAACATTAGGCATGAGCACAATATGCAGACAGTTCTTGTACCAGACAGGTTCACACATTGCTGGTATGATGATTGGGAAATGGCGTATTATGGTGTGGTGTGTACAAATCTTGTCTCCAGACCATGATGCAGCATGTGGACCTCAGGTGCCTTGAACAGTGCCCCATGTGCTACAGCACTGGATCAGCTGGGAATGACCATCTTAGAAGGCAAGAACTGTTCCGGTGGTCAATTATCTTTTATTCTGAAAATGCAACTATAAAGAAGAAAAAAGAGCAACAGAATCATGTAGCAGTTCAACTGCAGAGTCATCTGTGTTTGCCTTGAGGAGAACTTCCAAGAAAAGGATGCTAGTTCTGGTGAAATAAAGCAGCAATTACCTATTGCCCAAATTTTGCTTTTAAGAGACTCAGCTCCAGACCATCCTCACTGAAATTGTCCCAAAGGCCAAGGAAGAGGATTATGGTGGGGGTTATGTTAACCAGCAGCCAAACACTTACATATCTGCTGAGTCTTCCCTCTGCCACATGATGGGAAGAAGATGGGAGGAAGGCACCCAGATAAAGGTAGTTTGGTAGGTTAAGCAAAAACTGCACACTCAGTCCCAAACCTGTGCCTTGGAAGCCTTTGGAAGAAAAAGGATAGTGCTACATGTACCTGCAGACACCTGCATCTCCTCTCATGTTGATTCCCCTGCAGGGACAGCTACACAAGGACCAAGGGATGGATCCTTCTGGGTACTCAATCCAGAGCAGTTCTGTCATCTTGCAGGTGCCTGGCAGGAAGCAGCTGGCAGGGCACCCAGGAGCATCACCTAGGGGAGAGGTTCAACAAATTGCTCTTGAACCCTATCACATTTTTTAGGTTCTGTTCCCCACCCACTCTATACTCATTTCCAAGCATTATAAACTACTGTGGTTGATATATTAAGCTTTAATTTTTTTCTAGCATTTGCTATTATTTTACAAAAGATACATTGTGTCATAAATCCTTTTGCCTTTTTATTTAAAAACTCCAATAATTTAACCTTCCACTTTGTCATTCAAAAAGTAATAATCCTGCTCAGCATCCCCACCATTTATAGTTATCCATACATACAAAATAGCACATCTTTGGGCTTTTATATCTAGCAGACAAATAATGGTACTATCACCTTTCTGGACAAATGCTTCACTTTTGTGTATCAAAACAATCAAGCTCAGTTCATTGATGCCAAACACACCTCTCAGACATAGATTTCTCCTGACAGTGTTTCTACCAGGCTCAGAAGTGTTTCTACATGATCACAGACTGGATATTTTGCTGATGGATAATGTTGCAGAGTTGGGGTTTAGTTGTTCCATCAGCTCTGAAAAGTCATAGACTAGAAAACAAAACTTGTTGGACCTGCTGTGAAGGTACAAAATAAATCCCTCAACTTCCTCAGGTAATAAAGCTCCTGATCTGAAACAGCTGCTGCTATTTCAGTCCTGAAGCTGTTTCACAGTTTCACTGAAGTACACTAGGGCTGCCACATGGCTTCCTTTCTCACTGATTCTTTGCAGCCAGCAGAACCAACACAGATCATCTAAGGAGTAGGGGTGAAAATTAATTACATTGAGAAATGAAATTAAGAGAATAGAGAGTGTTTGACCTGTTTTCAATGGTCTGGACATTGAGGAAAAAACATCAGGATTTCTTCTGATATTTGCTTCACTGTCAGAAAGACAGCTGAGAAGGAAGAGGCTCTACCTCAGAAGGAAAAAATCTGTAGTTGTATGAAAAAATGGAGGCTCAATCCACAGAAAAAATTCCTGGAGCACTGGGAATAGATGGATCTAAAATGCATGAGATAGCATCTGAAAACCTGTGATGGTGATTCAAAATGATACCTTGAGAAATAATTAGTAACAAACTGGTATGTCATCTTTATTCCATCGGCTGGCCCGTTTTATGGCCCAAGCACTAACACTGTAAGACATTTCTTCATGCAGCCAAATTCCTTGTGTTCCCAGACATGTAATCAGGTACATGCAGGAAGAGCTTGCTGGAAATTCATGTCATTCCTTTAGGAGTCACTCCACTGAATTGACTGTGAAGGAGCTTCCTCCAGGGAAGTCAACCCTTCTTAGTGTCACTGCTCCTGGAAAAGCCTGTTTAGATATTAAGGCTTTGCATATGTATAAATGCCTGTGCTATTTCTCCATCTCTTAATCACAGTACTAAATACTTGAGCAGACCTCATTTGTGCTGGTTCACCATGTCTGGATTTCTATAAGAATGACTTCATGACATGGGAATAGGCCGGTAAGAAGACATCTAGAAACATACAGCTCTAAAATAGCAATTAAAAAATAAATGAGCAATCCAGAACCTTCCTCAAGGGATATAAGGAAATTCCAGATGCCTTTCCCTGCATCTCAGATTCTCTCAAAGGATTTTGAAATTAAAATGCTAATAATAGCAGTCAAAAAAGCTACCAGCTGCAGAATATAAAATCACTAATAATAACCTGAGCTCTGATTTAAGTAACATTGTTAATAAGGCAATAACATCAGCAGACATAATTTTAAAGAAATCCCTTCATATTGAAAAAGACAGATAAACCACAGGAGTTATGCAAATTTCTTTCTTAACCTGTTCCCCAGGGAGGCCAGTTTCTTCTGATTTCCTTGCAGCATTCATCTTCATTCACAGTGTGCCTCAAGAACAGAGTCTCCAGATGATGACACTTCTCAGAGGATGGCTGGACAAGGCTGCATGTCTCCAGTGCTACATGCAAACTAATAGGGTAAAATTCCAGCTGCCTGGGATATGAGGTGGTTCTCTGCCTTGTGGGCATGAATCATAGAACCAGGGAGATATTTAGGCTGGAAACGACTTCTACTATCATAGAGTCCAACCAATAACACAGCACTGCCAAGTCCACCACTAAACCATGTCCCCAAAAAAAGTGCCACAGCTACACAGCTTTTAACTACCTCCAAGAATGATGACTTTCATAACTTCTCTGGACAGCCTGTTCCAATACTTGACAGCCCTTCAGGGCAGAAATCTTTTCTAATACCCAATCTAAACCTCCCCTTGTGTAACTTCAGGTTGCTTTGTCTTGTTTTAATGCCTAGAGCCCATGAAGAACACACGTCACTGAACGTGTCAACAGACAGGAAAATGCTTGTCCTTAGCTTGAACATGAGCCAACCTCCTCCTGGACTTCTGCTGAGTCAGTTCCTGTGGTCTCTTGTGTGCCTACATAGTGGTAAGTCTTTGGAGAATTATCACATTCATAAAAATTGTGATATGTTATATATAAGAACATTTACGCCAGAAGGACAGCTAAGGTAGAAATGTTCAAGTGCCCAAAGGTTAGGAAATGCAGGAAGTCCGACTGATGAGAAGATGTCAGTCTGCCCCTAGGATGGTGCATGTAGACCAAAAGTGATCCTCTGTATGAAGGACTGGGTCTGATATGGTCCTGTTGCATTTCAGAGTTAAAACTCTAAGGCATTTTAAAGGCCAAAGGGAATTTAAGAATTATATAGGTGTATATTTTAATCTTAAAATGCATCATCTTCATATTCTGTATTGTGTCTTAAATAATAGATGAACTTGTCTCCAGCAAAAAATCACTGAAGAGATGCAATGGATGGATACTGTCCCTCTATTGCATCCTAAAAAAAGCGATGTTTGTCTTTTTACAGGACTCAGAGTAACTGAAAAGTACAGGCACTTTGTATTCCAAGTACATAACCTCATGTTCTCTTATTTTCTATTTGTACCTTCCTAACATTTGGAAAGTAAACCTCAATAACTCCACCTCTTGCCAACCCACAAGCTGCTATTATTTTAATTATTTCCTATACTTATGCCTTTCTGAGAAAGTGTTTAATCACATTCAAATGGCCACTGAAGAAAGTGAACAAAGTTTTAAGTAAAAATAAATGTTTTCCAAATTACCCCTGAATACCTGGTAAACTCCTTGTCTAGCAAAGTCCTAGTGCCCAGCCAGCCAAGAATTTGCAGCTCCTGAGTTTAGGAAGGAGTGAACAAAAGGGTTTATCTTTGCCATGAAATGCCCCTTTCTTCCTGCTCAGCCAGCTGTGTTTTTACAGCCTCGCTGCCCAGGCTTGTTTTGAGGTTTGGAGCCCACGGAGGTGAGAAGTGCTGCCTGCTGCTCCTGCTGGAGCTCCTGCCTGGGCAGCAGCTGTGCACAGAGAGGGAATTGCAAGGTGGTGGGGAAACTGCTGCTGCTGCTCAGGGAAGAAGCTGGGAACCCTTTATAAGCCAGATGTGTTCAGTCTCCTGCACTTATCAGGAGATTTGAGAAATTAGTTATCTTTTTTTCACTAGTTTTCTTTTTTTCACATGTGGCCATCTGCCATAGGCCAGGGCAGAGGCAGGAAATAGAGTGACATTTTTAAACAGTGATTGGTATTTGACAAGTCAAAGTAGGTCTTGTTTCCAGAGGAGACCTGTTTGCTCCTTGTCTTTCATATATAGAAATGAAACACAAACTATCATTAAAAATGCAGCTTCTGCCAATTTTCATGTAGTTGAAAGAAGGTGACTCAAAATAGAGGGGAAAAAACCCTCATGATTTTTAATTCCCTGTTTTGTTTGTTTTCCTTTTTGCTTGTGAGAGCTATTGAACTCTTTCATGTCTGCCTCTAAAAAAAATAAAATTGTAATTCTGCTCAGAGTACTCTGACAGCATGCTATCTCTGGCCAATCTCTCTGCATTGGACTGAGCTCCAGGCATCAGAGAGGCTGCCCAGCATGGGGCTGATTGAACAGCTCCAAGAGTGATGGAGTGATTCCCACCATATATTATGGAAACAGATCAAGCTTGCCACATTCAAATAATTCCTGATACTAGAAACCTTATCTTCTCAAATCGTCACCTGTAGCTTAAGAAAGTTACAGATCTTTTCCTGCTCCTGTGGTTTCACAGCAGTGGTAAATAACAGAGATGGATATTCCTTCCATCAAGGATTTTTTTGACCTGAAACAAGTTCAAGAATAAACTGTTGAAGTTGAAATTGTTCTTCATTTTCCTATTATTTCATGAGAGCAAGTGACACCTTGAGATGGAAATGCCTCCCCAGCTGTAGTATCCCCCAGCTCATGCTGGGATGTTAATGAACCTTCCCATGAAAGGTATCCTTGCCCATGGCAGGGGAGCTGGAACTAGATGACCTTAAGGTCCCTTTCAACTCAAAGCATTTTGATTCCATGATTCTGTGATAATGCACAACTCATTTTCCTTGAGCATCTTCTAAATTTCTTCCATACAGACCTGCAGAAGTTTTTACTTTTAATATTTTAGTCTAAACTGTCCTCCAAGGTCTTAGAGACTTTTCCTCCCTCATTCTGTGTACACCTTTCAGACTGATATTGCAACCTCTGTCACCAGGTTCACTCCCATGTGTCTAAAATTAGCCCATGAGGTAATTTTGCTTGTGCAGCTGGATGCTGCTTGCAGAACGGGAGCTCTGGGTTTCCTTTGGAGGTGGTGCCCTATTTTTTCCCTTCTGCTGGATGCTGTGCTCTAAAAGTGCCAGTTTCTTTCTATAAATATGAAGGAATCCTCTTTCTAGCACCAAGAAATCACTGCTCTGCCACAAACAGGGCCCACCAAGACACCTGGGGAAACCTACCTGCACACCCCAGCTCCATGTTTGATGCTGCCTTATCCTCATTTTCATGGGTATCCCACCCTCCCTAATTTGCTCCAAGTCTATCTGTCTCCCCTGGCTGTTCCTCTGTGGAAGGTGAGGTCGTGCAGCATGCAAAGCCAAAGGAGGATGCTGCAAAGGAACCTTAATGAGAACACCCAAATTAAGTTCCAGGCAGGAGAAGCAAACTACATATCAGAGCAAAAGCAGCCAGGCTGCCAGCCCACCCTGTCCTGCCAGAGCTTTGGAGTAAAGCTGGGTAAGCAGGTCCTCTTCACATTCCCACCAGAAAGACCCAGTTCCCAGAGTAAGGCACCACTCCTTGTCTGGACAAAGCAGGTTAATAAGGTTTGATAACACTTTTTTTACACAACCATTTCTCTTTAAAACATGTGTGACTTTCATCCAGATTTTTAAACTTGGACCAACCACTTATAAAACATCAGTGCTGATTTTTTCAGTCAGCTCTGGTTTGCATTAATTTGTTCAATATGACCATCATGATCCCAACCTCCTTGCCCATAGCTCTTATTGCTACATGGGCTATAGCAACCTAACCTGCTCCCATCTGGTTTGCAACCAGGAGGATGTCTTGTTCTGCCTAGGATCCATCCAGTTCCCACTGGAATTATGCAAAACAGATTAGACAGTCCTTCAGAAAATGGACTACTCTGGAGTTGGTAAGAACAGCTGCTGTTACTACTGCAGGAGCTCCTCTGCTGCAAGCATTTGGCAAGGGGCTATCCACACCCCAGCCTTGTGGGGTTTGACCCTACATTTTCATTTCTCCAGTGAATCCCAGATGGTTCTCAGTCCCCTTGTGTGTGTTCCTTGCCTCACCTTACAAAAAGGATTGAAACAACAGCAATCCAGGTGTTTATGTCCTGAACATCCCTGATGTAAGCACACAGTCATGCTTCTGTTCTTGCCCCATTTCCCCTGAGGGACATGCCACTGTCCATGGTGGACTGTAGGCAGTGGCCCAAGGGCTGGGCAGGGTTGGTGCAAAACTTCCCTCACTGGGGTAACTCACAGTGCTCCTGGGTGATACAAGCACTGCACTGGGGAATATGACAGCTGCAGGGGTCTGGGACCACACCCACACATCCACACCCACACCCACACACACTCCAATCTATTTTTTTTTCCATAATAGTTCAGTCTGAATCAAAATCACAGCAAAGTGCAGACCGGTTCTGTCTCAGACAGCAGCCAGAGCTGAGAAAAGCCATGTCAGGCCATAATAAAAGAGCTTTGCTATAAATGACAAAGGTAAACAGAGCACAATATGAAAGCACATCAGGTTCCATTATAATGGGCCATTCACTTAACAGTTGGACTCGATGATCCTTGTGGGTCCCTTCCAACTCCGAATATTCTGTGATGAACAAAATAATAAGGGTTGTAAATGGAGATTGGCTTTTTTTCTAAACTGCCTTTTTTTTCAGGCACTTCAAAGGCTCTGCCGCTAGATGTAGCAAAAGCTCTCTTAAAAGCTGCCTCGGATGCTCTGCTGTATTTCTTTTTCAAAGGAGGGGAAATGGACTAAAGCTCAACAAGTAATATAAGGATGACGTTAAATCAGGAGCAAAAATGTCCGGAAGAAACATGGCAAGCAGCATCATGTAGGGCACAAAAGGTCTCTCCATTAGAAAAGACAGATGTGAATGAGATTGGATTATCATGCTTGGAAAACTGCACACCAATTTCTGTTCAGCCTTCTTTGGAGTAATCCTAAGTGTCTTATTAAATGTGCAAATGAGAGTTAGAAGAGGGGAGGGAGTTCAACACCCACAGGGGTAGGTAGCTGAAATGCCAGGGCAGTCAGAAAGTGCAGGGTGTACTGCTCCTGTGTTTCTCTTCTTCTTTGAACTGCACTATACTTCAGAAGCAAGTATTTTAGATCCCAAAAATGCAAGAACCAGATGCAATAAACCACAAATAAGAAAATATGGTTTATTTCATTTGTTTAGAGGGTTAAACTCTTAGAGCATAAACAGAATGGATTGGTGGGGGGATAAAATCCCCCAAAATGTCAAAAGTATATTTTCTTCTGCTAAAAAAGATGTTTTGGCATTTGCAGTGTCAAAAATAAGATATCTGGGAAAAGAAAGCATCATAAGAGTACAGTTAAGGAGATAGTTACATGAGGCTTTGCAACATCTGAATCCAACACTTCACCAAGCAGTTTATGATACAATGAAGATAACTAAAAAATAATAATAATATAATAATTTTTTAAAAAACGGCAAAAAAACCGCAAACCCAACATTTTTACATAGTTGCCAAAGGAAGATGAGAACTGACCAGAGTTTACCATGACATTATAAACAAACCTAGGAGTTCAGGCAGTTTCAGAAATTGTAGAAATTGTCTGTACCAGACAGGTCTGGTGCACAGTGGGTAGGTTTCCTTCAGTCCCATGGGGATGTGCATGTCTGAGCTTGTCATCCAACAGTGCTTTCACAGCCACAGAGGTAGAGGCTGATTCATCCTGTCCCAGAACAAATATCCACACTGACCTGACAAACCACATGTCAAAAATTATCATTTCTCCTCACTGAATCATGGAAAGAGCCTGGGCTGAGCAGTTCATCTGCAGGTTGGAAGAAGAAGAAGAAAACAAAAGATGATCTTTGGTCTTTACCTGCACATGTTGACCTGGTTCTGCCCAAGGCTTGGCCAGTTCACCTTCATTTTTTTCTTATGCTAGCTTTACCCAAAAGCAAACTATATCTGGAGCTTAAAAGAACTTGCCCTAATTTATGCACTCCAGTTTGGTGAGATTTTAATTGAAAGCAAATCACCTTAATTAAACACATGACTCTGCAGTCCCTGCTCACCTGGTGCCATGCAGGTCACAGGGAGGGGACAAGCTGCTTCTCTCTCTGCTTGTAAAATGGTTGTTTTAAAGAAAATCACACAAGAAAACACGAGGATAAAGTGTGACTTTTGGCTATGCTATCTATCCCATGGGGAGAGGGCATCACCTGAGCAGGGGACTGACAGAATATATCTCAAGCCCATCATGATTTATTAACAGGTGGTAAAAAGCATGGCAAATAAGGACTTTGAAGCAAAAGCAAATTTGGTACCTAGATGTAATTTTCCCCCTAAACTCAGAAATAGGGGAGTGTCTTGTTTCAGAGGACTGTAAGATCTGGATCTGCAGACTGAGAAAGAATAGAGAAAAAAGCAATTTTTTCTCTCTTAACACAGCTCGGGTAGTGCAGGTCCCTGCAGCACAGGGTGTAAAAGGTGTAAAAGTTGTTCCAAACCCAGCTCTCAAGGTCTCCCAGCAGGCAGCTAGCCCAGATTCCACAGGGCTGGCCATCACCTACAGAAGCCAATAAACTATATTTGTGTCATGAGAGAGCAGACTAACCCAGGCTGGACATGATCATTAGAAAACAGATGGCCATGGTGCAGGAAGGCAGTTCCTGTACTGACAGAATAAGGCACATCCGGCTCGTGCAAGCACCTTGAAGAGAACAGAGGCTACAAGATTTACAAGGGAGGTCAGAACAACCTGTGCTTGGGACATGTCAGCCACGTTACACAGCCTCTCAAGGGGATCAGATGCACAAGTGTATAACAGGGATCATTTTCTGTGTGCCATTTTCACAACTGCTCTGATTTCTCACCAGTTTTAAGATGACCTCCACACAGGAAGCATGTCATGCCTTCCAAGTGTCACAGTGTGAACTGGAAAGTTCACAAGGTGTTATAAGCCATTTAATTTATTTAATTACTTAGATTAAGCTTATTTAACTCCATATAATAGAAAGCACTTCATCTGCAGGATCTACCATGGATTATACTGCTCATCATCTCAGATAACCTTGGAAATTAATCCAAAATTTCCTTGCAGAAACACAGCCTTTCAGACAAGACTGATGACTATGAGGGAGGGAGGGAGGGAGGCTTTGGCCATGGACCCTTTAAGTCTGGAAGTTGGAAAGGGGGCTCAGTGGCTTGAGAAAGGCACCTGGACTGGGATGTCTGGGGTGCAGGCACAGAATGCCCCCTGGCCCCTGAGGGAGAAATGTGATGCAGGACCACAACCCTGCCCTGGCAGGGTCTGGGTTGCCCTGTTGTTTTCATGATCAGGACTTACAAACCTACTGCAACACCAAACAGGACCTTATAGAGACAGGGCTCTAATGTCCAGGCACACTATTGCTTATTCTTCCTACACCAAATTCCTAATTAAAATTTAGGAGTATTCATGTTTTCCTGCTTCCTACAGATTAAATTAGATTGTGTCTTGAATAGGAGATAAAAGTTATTTCTTTGATGGCAGTAAGAACTGTGTAAACACAAAAGCAAAAACTGCCCTTATATATGTCAAAGAATTCAGCAGAGCTCCTAGAAGCACAAGTGTAATGAAATGTCTGATTTTGTCAGGATTTTATTTCCATACTAATGACACATCCCAATTCTTGCCACAAATGCAAGATCTTCAAAACCTGTTAATCCATGCAAACAAATAGAAACAGAATGATTTTGTACATTATTAGAATGATGCCAACACCTATGATTGTTTGAGACCCCCATTAAGCAAGGAGCCCTTGCATTAATGTGCAGTAGGATATGGATGTTGCTAATAATATATCTCAGACTAGGTTGTCTATACGAATTGCAAATGTGTGGCATTTTTAGCAAAGATTTTTAACCAACCAGGGGCAATTTCCCCTTACATAACTAGCAGTGTCTCTGGTTCATTTTTCCTCCTCCAGCCAGTCAGTGTTCAGGCTAGTGAGGCTGTAAGGGATGTTGCAGTGTGCAGATTTACTCATGACCCAGCTGGCTGGAGCTATTTCATGTTGATGCTGCTCACAAATTCATCTCTGCCACATGTGAAGTACCAGGCAGCTTTCAGACTCTCTGTTCTGCAAAAGAACGCGCATGGACTCATCACTTAGTTATTGCTCTTGTTAAGGTTAATAGCCTATAAAGGTCCTCCACCTTCCATCTTGTCCATTGAGCAACAGTGATACTTGGCCTATTAAAAATCTGGAGGGAGAGAGAAGGTCAGAAAGTAAAATGGCCTCTGGGACAATAAAACAAAACTGGTTCCATCCCCAGAGTCCAGCAGTGGTGTCCAACACATATAAGTACTGAAGGCACTGAAGACTCATATTTAACAGTATTGTGCTTGGTTAATTGCCTTGCACAAATCTCACATCTACCTCTGTCTCCTCTCTGTGGCTTCCTCCAAGCTATTTTCTTATTCTGCCCTTTTATTTCTGTGGCTTCCCCCAGATATCTCTCTGCTCTTTGTCTTGCTCTACTTTGCTGGATTTTCCCTTTCTCTTTGCCCCTACTCCCTACCCTTGCTGTATCCTTTCTCTGCTGCCCCACAGACTGTGCCCAGAGCAGGTCATTGTCTGTCCCAAAAGCTCTCAGCTCAGACAAACCATCACTGGAACCATCACTTCATCCACATTAGACTGGCAAATGGAGACTCACTAGCCTTGATGAGTGGCCCACACTTTGACCACAGACTGTGTCCAACAGGTCATGCAAGGTTGACATGAGTGGGGTAAAGCCAATCTGCAAAGCAGGTTTTTTTAAATGTTAGCAATCATGCAAGTTTGGTAGCAAATATTTTTGCAAAGATGCAAGTCATAATTCTCAGCAGCCATGAAAATATTTGCACTTTTTTTGGACTAGCAGAGGCTGGTGAGTGAAATCCTCCAGATGAGAGGTGGCCACTGGCATATCTGACAGGTGGCCATGGCACAGCTTCCTAACCAGGCACTACACCTAAAATTCTGATGCTGCTGGGGAGTGAGTATAGGTCTGTGGTTACCTGGTGCTGCAAAATGGGGTGAGGTGAGGAGATGCTGGTGTTGATCCTGCTCAAATTAGTTGAGGAGCCAGGAGCAGAAATGTTGCATTAACACCATGCTCTGATACTTCATGCCTGAATGAAACATGACCAGAGGCAAGATATTTGCTTCATCACTGCTTTCTCAAGCTATTTCCTCAGACCAACAGTCAGAGTCCACAGGAATGTTATTCTTCAGGACACACAATCTGTTCTGGTTGTTACCAACAATTTGTATCCTGAAGGCTTTTAAGCCCTGCCTATGATATCATTCATTAATATAACCCTGCTCCTGCAGTCCCTCTGCATCCAAGACACTGCCATTAATTTGGGAAACTACTATCGAAAAATATCAGAACAGTCAAACCAAGAGAAAAATGTCCATCCAGCTGGTACATAGGAGATAATGAAGTTTCTCTCCAAGGTTGACCATCACAATAATGTTAGAAGAGCTACATTTTGTTCAGGTAAAATGTCATATAAACAGCTTGATGGAATCCCACCGAACATAAATAACATCTTCTAAATGAAGTACAGGTGAGCAGTTCTTAATGTAAAAATGTAGAAAATAAGGGAAAAGGTAGGGTTTTTTTGCTTTTTTTCTCCCCTTTTTAATCTAAAGATGGATATTCTCTACCAGACTTTCCAGATTAATGGGGGTGGGGGGGAGGGGAGGGATGGGACACAATGGAAGGACAAAACAGCACCTTTGATTCATGTGTAGGATATATAGCAGCTATGAATCCTACTTTGTTCCCTCATATACATACTTACTTCTCCTTTAAACCACAACACCTAAAGGAAAATACAAATTGTTCTTTCTATAATGTTAAGCAATGATGACAAACCATTGTCTAGGGACAGAGGTAATCAATTAAAAAGTTACATTTTAAAAACCCACTGAGACCATCCAGTCTTTCCCATTCAGATGGAGGATTTCATCCCCTGCAACAATGATCATTAGTTACATTTGTCAGTATTGACTTTCTGTGCCAGTGCAGCAGGAATGTGTGATCTTAATCTTACGGGTGACATTTTATCAGTCAGGAAACTATACAGTGAAATACTTTATCCATAACAACTTCATATTCTTAAGAATAAAGAGAAATGTGCTCACTGCCCCACAGAAACCATGTTCATCATGAGCTGAAGGGAAGCAGCACACAGAGCGTGAGGTCTTTCCACAGTCTGCCCATGAAGGAAGATGGGAAAGATGAGGAAAAGGGCAGTCACACTGTGTTGCTACACACACTCAGGCTGAGCTGTTCCACTCAGGGAACTGCTGTCCTCCACCTTACTCCTGTTAAGATGCATCATTATCTTAACAACAAGAGAAGCATCTGGACTCAGGATGAGCAATTATTTTAAGAACTTGGTCTCAAAACTGTACCTGCTTGTGAAGTTTCCAAATCATCTACAAACATCTGCACTGCTTCACTGAACACACCTGGGCACTGGCCATGGGATACCTCCATGTGCCTGATGGGCACCAATAGACATCATCAATGGACTCTCTTCCCACTTCTCTGGGGATAAGAGCAGTCCCTGCTGGAAGTGCATTCACTTTCATTGGTTTTAGGAATTCATTGGTGGGACCAGATTAGACTTAGGCAATGGACTGGTGAGGTGATCTCCCCTGCAAATGTTTTCTCCTTGTAGGTGACTGTTC
Organism: Passer montanus; assembly: GCF_014805655.1. NCBI lineage: Eukaryota > Metazoa > Chordata > Aves > Passeriformes > Passeridae > Passer > Passer montanus. Next base: position 2,913,830 of record NW_024368818.1, read on the forward strand.
CCAGCAGTGTGCTTTGGCTTTGCTGTCCTGCCTTGGTGGCCACAGCAGCAGGCCAGGCTGGGCAGCTAAGTGCTTGGTTCTGCAGGAAACCAAATCCTGTTGTGCTTGTTCTTGTAGGCTCCCCATGAAATATGACTGCTGGAAATTTCTCCAGTGGTGTAAATCAGGACTGGGTATTCCAACAAATTCAAACGATGATGGTCATGTACTTAGGTTAATCTCACTTTTATTTAGCTGTATGCAGTATATATCTCTCTATCTCAGATAGGCTCACCAAGCTCCCTACAGAGAAATGAAGAGAAAGTGTGAAATCTTGTTTTTATGGGATTGATCTTCCCGCAAGCCAGACATCTGAGGATGCTCAGGCAAGTTGTCTACTTCTCCCTGCTGACTACAAAGGAAGCCTAAAGCTAAATTGAGGATATCTGCATTTGGCAGGGTATAAACTATATAATATGCATATGCAAAGTATGTGTTATACTTAAGAAATTCATAATGATTTCCCTTAGTGAATAGTTCTTGATAAAATATATGAAAGCAGAAGTTGTGTCAAATCTAGCCTTAAATTCTAGGCCTTTGGCTCATTTTACTTTAAAATGCATTTCTTAGTTTATTCATGGAAAAATAATGGCAGAGCAAGTGATCTTAGCAAGTGATCACAGATTAGCATCTGTGACTAATTGCAAACAATCACAACATGATATTATATTTTCATGTCTTTAGTTGGAGAATTAGTCCCTTGATTATTCCTGGCATGCTACTGTACTGCCTGATTTAACAGACAGAAGCCACTGTTTTCTTTTGAGGTCAACATATATTCCTGTACTGTTCCCACACGCTGCAAGGCAAGATTTTTTTTTTTTTGTAGCCTATTACACGTTCAGAAGGTTAAAGGTTGCACTTGATGATCTTCTAGGTATCTTCCAACCTTCATAGTTTAATAATACTAAATAAAAACTGGCTTAAGAAAGCTCTCTCACCTGAAGGAAAATCTTGAACCTACCTTCTGTCAACAAGGCATTAGTCACAATTACTGAATATTACAGATTGTATAATAGTGGCATGTCATACCTGGGAAATATTTCATTGTCTATTTGTCCCACGTGATAATTCACCTAAAGCAATGGCTGCAGCTACAGAAAGGTTTAAAAAGCAAAATTAACCTGAAGCATCAGCTTGAGGCAGGGGCTGGACTGCTGCTGGCTGGTTCTGCCTGGCTGCTCCAGGCTGCACCACTGCAGGAGGTTTAGCCTTGGGATCAAGCTGCAGCACAGGAGACATTTGGACCTGTGCCGAAGATGGCTAAGAAAAAGTGGGCAAGGTTGGATTATTTCAATGTCTGTCCTGAGAGCAATGGACTTGTCATCATGTGTGGGGCAGGCAGTGTTACTGTGGCACTGGTCTTGGGAATGGCCCTGAGGGTGGCCAGCAGCAGCAGCAGCAGCAGCAGAGAGCAGATCTGCACATGGCAGAGTCTCCCAGAAGGCTGGTGCCAGTCTCTGAAGAGATGCAGAACAGGCTTTCACCTCAGCTCCAGCTGGAGCTGCACCACCTCAAAACCACACCAGCAGCATCTTTTACCAAGATTTATTTCCTAAACTAGGGGAGAGAGTGCTGGGCATCGCTGTGCTGTTTCTAAAATAGGAGACTAGAAATGTTTTCAGTCTGCCAGATCTTAGCACATCCTTCATTATAATCTGGGCCCTACCTGGGCAATTCAATCCACCACTCCCACTGTGGTTTCCACAGAAAGGATGGGGGCACAGAGGCAGGCCAGAGCACTTTTTTACCCTAGATACAGAGGATTTGAGGAGTAAGAGAGTATTCCCAGAACTGTACAGAGTCAGGGACCTTTCAGTGCCACACCAGGTAAAGCATCTTTTGCACTGCTAAAGCAATGTCAAAAACAATGCTCAGGAGATGTGACTTCTGCAGCCAGGTGCATCTCTGAAGGATGTGAAGAATGAGCACAGAGGTTGTGACTTCAAAGAGAAAAACCCAATAAGCCTTTTCAGGCATACATCCCTCCTCAGTACACCAAAACATTACATTTTTCTTTGTTTGGCGGGTGTTTTCCCACTGTTTTATCATTAAAATCGTTCTGCTTTACATGACACATGTCCTTGGTCAGTTATGCCACAGGTCTGCTGCTAAATTCATTAGGAGGCTCACTGTGTTTGCTCATGCCTCCAGCAAGGATAAAGAGCTAAAAAAATTATATATTCCACTCAGCCTTTGACATGTGTGGACAGTAGATGTTCCACAGAAGCAGGGTATAAGCTATTTTCAGATTATAAATCAGATGTCCATAGTCTACTATTAAAGCCCCCTCTGTTATTAATTTATTAGGTGCTATTAGTACACAATGACACATTTGCATTATTAAGCACCACTAGAAGGAAGGACTTGCACTAATTATCTGTGTTATCATTGTAATCTGTGCAGGCTTTGCAGGTGTATTGGACTTTTCCGCTCTTCCCCACACAGCAGAACCCAAAAAGCCAGTTGTCCTTTGGATACCTGTTCTGTCACCTACAGCTTTCCAGACTGATAAACCTGGCTCTCCCTCAGTGCACTCATCACAACATCCTCAGTTCCACACAAAAGTCAACAGCCCAAAGCACATGCAGAAGGGCTGAGAGGAGCCAAATATTCCTGGCACAACCCTAGACCTGAAAGATATTCAGGGAAAGTTCAACATCACTTGCCTGATGACAGAGCCCTCACACAAGAAACCAAGGACATCTGCTCTTCTGCAGACCATCAGGTCCACCACCCCTTTCATTGCCTGAGGCTCAGCAGATGTGACAATATTGTGAAAAAGCTCCTACTATATCAGCTCAGTCTTAGCTAGCAGATTAATTGCTTTCTTGTATGTCAAGGCTAAAGAGAAACAGCTTGAACAAGGCTTTGTGCAACTCAGTGCTACATCCATATTTACGTTAAGAAATGCAAAAGGCTGTGGACATAGCACTGCAAAGGGAAGGAAACACCACATCCATACAGTGGCCTTGGGCACAAGGCAGAGCATAAACACTCTCGAAAGGTCAGGAGCCACTGTGAATATTTGCAGGGGCTCAGATTCAAAAGCCAAAGATTTCAGGAGCTGTTGGTTTGGAGGTTTGCTTTTTGTTATTTAACCAATCAATTCTTTAGCAATTTTCAAGAGAAGTCAGTAACCTGCCTTAGGCAGTGCACAGCATCTCGTGTTTCAGAAGCAGCCTGGGGCCACTGCCCCATATTTCTGCACTTCACACTGCCAGTAGCCCTGGGGACACATAACAGTGCTGGATGGGAGCTGCTTTCAGCACCCCAGCAGAGGGGTCCAGAGTGCCTGAGCCACATCCACCTATTTCACAACCTCCTTCTCTGAAGAGCCACATCCAGCGCCACACCTGGTTTAGCCTTCTGTTTATTTTATAGATGCTCTTTCCTGGCAATTACTTCTCCTTCCCATGCATCTCTGCAGAAAACTTTCTGCTCCTGCTAGGGCACCTCCTGGGTGTCCTGGGGGAAAGCAGAATGCTTCTAACGAGCGTGATGCATAATTTCCTATCAGATTTATCCAGGAGTGGATCAGTCAATGCTTTAAAATGAGAGAGTTTTAATGTCAATGTTTTAAAATGCAGATGTCAATCTGGAGATAATAGAGGCAACAAACCTGAAGCACATATCAGCACTGAATGTTGGAAGGTCTCAGTGGCATCTAGCTCTAGAGAGCAAACACTTTTGTTACAAAATTAGTGTGTTACCTTTTTTTTAATCCATCAATGCTCTGATTTCTCAGGTGACCCTGGGCGAGGTAGTGCACTAGAATTACTGCTAGAATGGAAAAGATATTGCTCCCCCTTTGCTGCCCCTTTTACACCAAGATCCCTGTGGGTATGGTGAGGTGCCACAGCAGCTGCCACAGGGACATTCCCCATCTCAAACTGCTCCTTTAAGCATTCATGTAGCACAGTTTCCACAGAATCATTATTTACCAACAAGATCCACAAGCAGTTCATTTTCCATGCATTAGTGTCACTGCAAGACAGTGATTTACTACTTCAGCGAGGAGATGATTTCTCTGGGGGAGAAGCTCATTTAACCCTCCCCCAAGCCGTGCCAGATGCCTCTAGTCAGCGTGGAGAAGAGAGTGGTGGTCTGCAGCATCCTCACAGCTGGGGGCTGTGCGTGCCTGCCTGTGCTGTGTTGCAGCCCAGAGAGTGCCAGCCCAGGGCATCCTGAGAGCTCAGCTTCCTGCACGTGAGCTGAATCTAAGCCACATATAGAGGAGCTTTGAAACACTGCCTGCTTTTAAAAGGATAATTTCAGCAAATGGATCTCACCACTCTTGTGCACAAGCTGGGTGACATTCCTGATACCTTCAGCACATGGCACACTCATTCTGACCGCTGCTTGTGTCACAAAACTGATGGTCCTTCATCTGAGGAATATTCAAGTGATATAACCTTCATTGTGCTTTTCTGGGTGAATTCAGTTTTTTGACAGTGCAGGGATCAGGGCAAGAGCTGGGACAGTGCCCTCACTGTCCCAGAAAATCTCTACGGTCTTGCTGATGAGGTAGCACACATATTTTTTCCACACAGTTTTCATGTATAGTTTAGATTATTGCTATTTGGTTGCTTTTCCTTTGAGGTGTGTTGGTTCTATGGCTGCAAGGTGCCTTCTCTTCTGAGAGGGAGTGAGAGGAGCAGGCTTCGTTTGGATAAGAATGGAAGGCATCAATTGTGAAAGTCTCCTGAGGCGGCAGATTCCCCTGCTCTAACTTTCATGTCCTGTTTTTTTCCACATACAGGGGAAGAACATTACTTTTGTGGGTGCAGGGTGAGGGATACATCAGCATCTCACTTCTTTTCCTGTCAAACAGAGAAAAGAGCCACATTTTCTAAGCTGAAGAACATGGAAATGTTCTTAGTCTTCCCCTGAAATGATCTAGGACAAGACATGAATCTGAGACCTACTGAGAAACAATCTCCATCTGTTTTATCAAATTTAATGACTCATTCTTATAAGCCAGTAATGAAATAATGCCTTTTCTTTTTCACGAGGCAGATTCTAAAGATACCCAAAGCCAAGCCTGAAAATATCAGCAACCTACAGTATGAGATGGAGGCAATTGGCAGCCCTGCATATAGCTAGCTGGCAACACATCCAAGATGTTTGCCTTCTAATAATAGAAAGCTGTAACAGGCATATGGAGAAATTGAGCTCTAAGATTTTTATTTCCTGTGTATAAATACACTGAAGTCACAGATGTCTCTGCAGTCTCAATCTGCCAGGACCAAATGCAAGGAACAGACCCCAAAGACACAAAGAAATGTGGAATAGCAAGCTCCCCATATTGAAGAGTTTGCCTCCTTTCTGATAGCTGGGTGCTTAAAAAGCTCTACCAACCAATCCTAAACAAACTGTCTGATCCATTAAAAAGCCACACTTTCTTCACATTCCGTTTTCCCATTAAGCCAGGGTGTTGGTGCCTGTATTACTAAGGGAAGACATGTCTTGCTAGGAGCATGTCTGATTACCTCCCAGAGCCATGAGAACACTGCCAGCTCTACTAGAAGCCTTTAAAAAAGGTACAAAACATTGTGAAAACAGCTGTTGTGTAGGTAAAATCTGGTTTTTATGTGTGCCTGGTGACACTTAGATTTGATCTTTGCCATGTTAACAGAAGCTTTGTGTTCTAAAGAATGAAAACGTAATTTTCTTGCATATCTGGTAAACAGAAACTGTTAAAATTCATGGCATTTACAGTCTCCAGCACTGCAAGCTACATTTTTACATACCAGACCAGCTGGTAACCTGTGAGTCTTATGAGATAATGCCTGTGATTGATACTCATAAAATCTGCAAGGGGAGTCTGTAGGTCCCGGGAGAGCCACAGACTGTCTATAGCTTTTACAAGTTCTACTGTAGCAGGAGGCCAAATTTGCAATTGCCAGGAGAGAAATATTTATGGGTCATGAACCTTCAGGCTGAGCCAGGAGAGCCTTCAGCTATTGTCAGGAGCATATATAAACCTTGCTTTTATGTTACTCAGTTGTCCAGACATGGGGAAATTGGATTGATGCCAGTACTGCCAATATCTGCTGAACTGCTCACAATTTTTTTTTTGTCATTTCTTTGTGATGTATTGGGCAGAGTATGACAGATTTATTATTGAAGTCGTATGGGAGGCAAAATGCTTTTGCTCACATTTTCTAGGGTCATCAAAGTCTTGTAAAATCTGGAAAGCTCCATGAACAAGTGAGAAAAAGAAGGGACCAGGAAAGTGAAAAGTGGTCAGGCTAAGTGTGTTTCTTACCAAACTAATTTATTTTTTAACTTCTTTGAAATTTGTACTTGCAGAGTGGAGAGAAGGTGGGCTCTCTCTTTTGTCCTAAGTATTTAGGATTGTATCTTTCCCATTGCTAGGAAGGTAAGATAACACCCAATATTCATTAGTTCACTACTCATTAGTTCCTTGCAATAAACAAAGAAACAAAAAGCTTTGATATTCCTCATAATTTCAAGAACACTAATTAAATAATTAAAAAGTGCTTTCTAAAATAAGTCACAAAAACAGGCTTCCTACATAAGATTTTTAAAACACCTTGTTCCTCCTGTAAATCTTTCAGTAATTTATGAAGCCTATTGAGATCATTTATATTATATTGCAATAAAAATGGAAGCTATTATGACAGCAGGTGTCATTTGGTGCAAAGGAACATTGTATAATCAGCCATGAAACACTTTTCTACTGGGAGAAGTCAGTCCACAATTAAAGAGCAGGGCTAATCTCATCCCTGATTGTATTTATGAACAGCAACCATCATGACCAGTAATGCCACAATTTAAATAAATTTCCAGATGTCCTTGAACATCTCTTTAAAATTGTAAGAATATATTTATTAATAACTGAATCATACAGCAGCAAAGTAGCTGTCAGAAAACTTGGCTATTTTTTCTAGTAATATCTAATGAAAGATACTACCTCTTGCTCCAAACTTCTGCATTTTTGAAACCATTTCTAGAACCCATACTATTTTTTTTTTTTGTAGGGACCAGCAAACATAATGCAACCTTCTCTCACTTGTTTTTTGTGCAACTCTTCACTGTTTTTCTCAGGAACTATAATTTGGAATTCAGTATCTGCTGTGTCTGATAAAACACCAGGATAAAATTCAAGTCTGCCTTGTCCACAGCCCCAGCCTGACATGTATAAAACATTATTTTCCCTCCAGCAGCAACCTCTGCAGATCATTCCTTACCCCAGTGCCTGGCTTTTCTGCAAAGCCGTCTGTTAGTCTTGCAAAAAGATGGAGATCCTGACACTGCTGCACAAGGGATTGGAGCCTGAATATAATTAAGTGCCAATGCCACAACATCCCTGTGCTTCAGCTGTTCCCACTGACAGAAAATACTAAAGAAACATGAAAAAGCATGTTTCATGTTTCACCTCGTAGGGAACCAAGCAAATACCAAGGAGACACAAGAGGAATTTACTCCATTCAATATGCACGGGGCAGGCGAATTCTGCTGCCTCTTTGGTCTGCAGGTAGTCTGTGGGTCATACAGCAACATCAGCACAGCGAGATGGAGAGGAGAGCAAGGGGCTAACAGCAGTTTTTCCTTTCTTGGTCTTGCTGCTGGTGAGAAGCCCTCCTGTGTTCTCCATCACAGAATCACAGAATAAGCTGGGTTGAAAGGGACCCATAAGGAAGGGAGGCAGGTCATGAGAGAGATGATGGAGAGATGGCACTAATGTGAAATCTGTGTCTCCTGAAGGAGTCAAATACACTTTTTTCTATGCCTTTGGTGATCCATGTATAGCACATTTTAAATTCTATCCAATGTGCCAACAGAATTAACATGATGGAATGTGAAACTCCTGTAGTTGTTATTATTATTATTTATTTTAAAGAGAGGGTTTATGCCAAACATCAGAATCCCCCCATCCTTATCAAAGGAAGTGTTTTAAGAACCATCTCCTCTTCCTGCCACCATTTGCCTTATCCCTCCATGATGGGGCTTCTCACGTGCTCCCTCTCCTCGCCCTCAGCAGCTCAGGCAGGAGATGTTCTGGCTGCTTCCCTCCCTTTCCAGGAGCTGCTTTTCACAATGTCCACCACAGCTCTCTCTGAGCAGACCTCTCATGCAGGAAGAGCAGTCCCCTGGCAAATGTCAGCACTGAGTCTTATTTGCATTGAATCCACGTGAAAAATCCCTCACACTTCATCCAACAAGAACAGGGTCACTTTAAGCATTTCAGAAAGTTCTCTCTTTGTGGGCATAATGTTATAAGCAAGCATGAGAGTGGGGACTGTTCCAATCCAGCTTGTTCAGCTGCTACTGATGGGGCTGACTCCTCACACATAAACTCTCCTAGTTGTGCCCCTCCATTGTGTGGGACAGCACAGAGAGGGACAGCATAGCATGAACCACGGGGACAGCATCCAGGCAGCCTCAAATTACATTAAAAACTGGCAATCCTGAAAAGACACACATAAGCCACCCACCCCTCTCTCCTGCCCAGGTCCCTTTAAATATATATGTGTAGTTGTATATGTGTGTAATTTTTTGTGGCAGGAAAATAAAGTGTTTTCAAATTCCACACCCTCCCCTGTGGAAACTATTTCTTTTGCCTTCTCTTTTTCAGTACTAGTAGCAAGAAAATACAGCCCACCTCATGAGCAATAGCTGCACAAGGCAGGTCTTCTTTGCTTCAGACCTGCCACTCACACATAATTCAAGCTGCAAGTTTCCAATCCAGGAATATAAAAACCCTGTTTCCGCCCACCATATCCACCTGCTGTGCAGAAAATCACATGCAAAAAATTCACTTTAGATCTCTTAAGTATGTGGCCAACACCCCAGCTGTGAAAGGAATATTATTTTTCCTTATTCCAGGCTGCCCCAACAGAAAAAACCAAACATGAGTCTGTATCATTAATCATGAGTATTGGCAGAGACAAAAGCCAAAGGTAAGAACTGAGAAGTCTCTTATCTGAAGCAGTGACAGGCAACACAGTGGGCAGGAGCCAAGGAAATCCCTGGTGGAGATCTAGGAGATGTGATCTTGTAGCAGAGCCAACTTGGCATTGAAAACTATTATGAACTGAGTGAGTGCATCAGAAACAACCAGGAAAGATGGAGAAGGGTCCAGGACTGAGGACGTGCCAAGGGGTGCTTTGCAGAATGCCACTAGTCTAGGACAGAGGTGTCAGGGAGCAGAGGAATGGAGGTGGCAGAGGGCCCTGCAGCCCTGGGAGGAGGTGACTGCAGTCACATGCCACACCAGGATATCATAAACCATTTATGACATGGAATTCTCTTTATAGCGACTCCTCAAGGCTTATTACTGAGGCAGATGCTAGACCAATATTAGAAGGAGAAGCTGAGAAGCTCAGCCTCTGCAGTGTTCCTTGAGAAGGTACAAATCCATAGTACATGTGAAACCAACCTGACATTGGAAAGAAATCCTAATGTTGTTACAAAGAAATCCCCATAAATAATCCCAAATTAGAGCTTTGGTGTGAAGTTGAAGGTCAGGTGCTTCTCAGGAAGGGCTGATGAACACAACATAGATGACAGCAATCAGTGCTGGGGGGGTTGTGCTTCAGCTTGGTGCCAAATTTTGCAGGGTAGCTGCTGAGTGAACATGGTCACTGGCTTCTCCTGTGACAAAGTAATGTGACCAAAAATTGGGCTTTCTAGGGTCACATCTCATAACATGCCAAGAAAACCACATGCAGTTGAAAAGACAGTACTAGAAACTTTCTTAATGGAAATTCCCCTATTTATCAGTGATTTAAATTATAGATATCTGTGCAGGTACCTCTTGATATTTTCTGTAAAGTATATTTTTTCAGTAATGTGACAGATAAAATTGAAAAACACAGGGACTGTAAATTCACTCTGCTCCTTTTTACCCAGCTAGGCTTTTCTGGGCTATTGCTCAACAGTGTAGTAATGAATGCAGTAAATCTGTTTAACTTGACAGGTAATGTATAAATGAAAAAGTGCCACCCCCTCCAAACACACACATGTCAATTTACTAAACTGTGGAATTATTTAGGTTGATAGAGCTTGTGGAGGTCCTCTGATCCACCACCTACTCAAGCATGGACTCAAATACTTCATCAGTTTTCTGACTTTGCATCCTAAGAGAGAGAACTCCCTTATAACACATACACTAGAGGGGTGAGGTTTAAAACATCTGTCAGTCCTCTGTTATCTGACATGGGCAAAGTCAATGCTTCTTAATGCTCAGGCATTCCCAGCAAGTTTACAGGGAGGATGTTTCCTAAACTGTTCAGAAAAGGGGCTGAAATTTCCAGTGATCTTTGGTGTAGTACATGGTGAAGGATAATAAAATGGAAGATGCAAATTTATGTACATAAAAAGAAAGTAATGCACATAGTGGGAAGGTGCTTCTGTTTCAGACAGAGTGAATAACTCTGAACTAGCTGTCCAGGAAAGGTCTTGGAGCAAGATAGTTTTTGAAAATGACAGCTCAGTGCTCAGAAGAGGTCAAACGGGAAATGGAGCTGGGAAAGGCACAACAAGGGACATTTTCCTGGCTGTCAGCATACCATGCATGGTACAGCTCTCTTAATTTCAGAAATTAAGGGGAACTGAGAAAGAGACAAAAATAAGGGAGAAGGATGGCCAAAGACTTCTGTGCAAAGAGAGACTGGGCAGACCAGGACCCTTCAGATGGGAGAAGGCATTGCTGAGAAAGCAGATGATAGAGCTCCTTAATATCATGAAAGTTGTGGGGACTTAGACAGAAAATTATGTTCTCTGCCTCACTGATACAGAAATTACAAAACACCTAGTAAGTTTAGCAGGTGGCAGACTCAAAACAATGGGGAGAGGTTCGTTCATCCAGTGCATGACAAGCTGTAGAGCTACTTGCTGCAGGACACTGCAGGTGATGCCTTAAGTTTCAGCTTTTATATTTTTCAGATTCTGCACTGCTTTAGTGTGTAGTTCTGAGCTTCATATTAAGCGTTGGTAAACTCTCTTCACAGAGTAGGTAGACAAAACAATTCCTCTTCTAGCTTGGGACCAAGGACAAGCAATCCAAATCTCAGGCCCAAGAGCATAAACAATGGTGGACTGAAGAGAGGAAAACAAGAAGGATGGGATTTAATAATCTGAAGCTGTAATTGGACAAATAACTCCAATAGGCAAATGGACCAAAACTTATAAAAGTGAGAGACCCTGTGCCAGTCATTCATTTTTGTGACCGTTTTGGGTTCATCTTGGGTGTAACCCTGGCCAGGCTCTTGTACTGCCCAAGGTGTATCCACTGAGGCCTTTTAATAAATCCCTACTTTGTTCTTTAACTCTGTTTAGCCTCTGTTCTAGGTCAGCCTTCTCAAAGCATCACAGGCAGTGAGATTCTTCATACCTCCAAGGAAGATCAAAGCCAAAGAGACATTTTTTCAAGGATTAGTAAATACAAAGGCATCACTCCTGGCTCAAAAATTCAGTGCAGGTCTGACTTCCTGCTATCCACATCACCACACCTCTGGTTTGGCTTGTGAATGCTACAATTACATATTCATGACTGTTCCTCAGAGCTCTAGGTTCCAAAGGAGATAAAAGATGTCAGAGAAGATGACTTGCAGGGCCCAGCATCTGGTTCCACACTATCAGCCTTCTGACAGATAAACAAATCTTCAGTCTGGCACAAAACCAGTGGGTGCAAATTAACCCGTTCCAGACTTCTGAAGAAGCAGAGTGCTTCAGGGGAGCACTTGACACCATGATGACCTATTTTTAATCTGAGCCACGATCACTCAAGCAGGATTTACTGTATCCTTGAACCACAGACTCAGCTGTGCTGGTCAAACAAGATATGGCAAGTCACCTGGCTGAACAAGATGTGTAAAGTCAAAATTTCTTTCTCTCAAAAGAAACAAATAGTTTTCTTAAAAATGCATCTTTTAATGTATCTTTTCAAGCCACGGAAGCCAAAAACAAGGCAACTAGCCCACCCTGGAGAGATAAAATTCCTCCAGGTGCAGGAGGCCCCTAACGACCCTGCTGCCAAGAGATGTGTGATGAGGAACAGCCCCCTCCTTGCATTACAACTCCTTACTCTTTTCTGGTCTGCACTGCTGTATTTTCCACACTGCTTTTTAGATCCTTATTGTCCAAGAACACACCTGCTGGATTTGTTACTCAAAACCAGAGCTGGAAAAATGGAAAAAACCTCTTTTATTGAACTGCCTGCTATTTGATTGAGAAATACAACACCCCGAGATGAGTTATTGGCTCAATTGTCACTCAGGAAATGTGTGCTCTTGGTGCCAGACTGAGTGTGCATTTGAGTGTGCATAGCACATATGCACAGCTCTCTCAACACCTGCAGCCTGATTTTTGGCAGGTCCTCCAGCTTGCCTTCCACATGTGTGGTACTGATGCCCCCCAACTTCCTGCTCCCTACAGCCTGCACAACAGCAGAAAACACAATCTGGCACAGTTCAAATTTTCATCTCTGTGGTTTGGTTTTCTTAATTATGTAATGGATGGGTTTGAGAGCACTGGTGCTGTGAATATGAAGCAAACCTTTGAGGCAGCCCCCACAGTTCGTGGCATAGCTGCTGTAACACCGTGTCAATCACTCCAGCTCTGAGCTCAGAAGGCTGCAGTGGCACTGCTAGATTTCAAATAAAGATCATTCAGAGGAGAACAGGGTAATTTCTCTGCATGGAGCTGTCTATTTCAGATGCCTGGAAGAAAAAATGGAACTAAATATTGTTCATTGTGTTTAACTCATATGATTTTTAAAAGAAGACATTTGCTTCAAAATGTCTTTAAAGCTCTCCCCTCTGGAGCTCTGGGTATTTCAGTCGCCTGAGGCTGGGAGGGAAGGGTGCACCATTAGCTCTCCTGCCCTCAATTTCAATTTCATTGCCAAATGGTGAAATGAAATGAAAAATGTCTCCATGTGAAGACACTTCCATAGCTGTGAACATCACTGTGTCACACACAGGTTCAGCAGAGATGAGCACAGACCATCTTGCCTCACCCAGGCAAACTCTGTAGAAGCTCTCTGCTGAGCCAAGATGATCCCTTATCTGCAAAGGCTGGATTTTCCCCTAAGAATCTGGCTCCTGGCATAACATTAAGTGTTCAGGATTTTTCTGAAAGGTTTGGTTTACTATATATGCTGCATCTGAAATGACCTCCTCTGGGAATCGTGCCTGATATCAGATACATATCTCAAATACCTGGCTGTGAAATAATTTTCAATAATGTAATTAATTGAACCTTCCAAGGCAGGGAACTTAAGCAGCTATTGAAAACTTTAATTTATATTAAATCAGTAAAGTTAATTACCTGTCCATAACAAATGAAAAAGAAATTCATGCTTTGGAAGATGGCCACAGGCCTCCAGTCAATATTAATTGAATATGTTTTTATGTATTTCAGAGTAAAATTTTATTTCAGTACTTTATTGGGTATTCTAGGAATTACTTGACAACATACTCCTAGAAAATCAGGTTAACCACATATTCCTACAGAAGGCACAGGTAGGCCAACTTCAAGAGAGTCAAAAGGATGCACATCACCATCCCATGGCAAAGGCACAATTTATTTCTTGGGTTTATAAAAAATAATGTAATATGGAAAAATAAACATAAAATGTATTACATATTTCATTAGTAAGTAAGAATTACTATTATAACCTTTATAACCCAGCTATATGCAGAGAAAAATAGATGCCAGTTTTTAATTCTCTACAAGTCCTCACAGTGCTGAGACTTTTTGCAGGGAAAAAAACCCCAAAAAACAACAAAATCCCACTCAGCTGAACATGAACTAGAAGGTCAGGCCAAATTTAAGTGTTACAAGGTAGTGAATCTCCTGTCACTTTCACTCACTAAAAAATGTTATCTCTGATTTTGGGTGGTTGCAGTAGAACAGCCTAACACTCAGGAAATGAACCTGTCAAAACCTTTTCTGGCTAGAAAGTATCATGAGTCTTGGCTTTTGACCAGATTTTTACTACTCTTTGGGTTTAGCTGAACTGAAAATATTCATAGAAAAGGAGATCATCTGAATCTCTGCAATCACAGGCTCAAGCAAAGCCAGAACATTCAGAGGGAGAGTGAACCAAGATGAGAGAGCAGAGGACTTTGATTTGGGTAAAAATGCATTTAATTCAAATATTTGTCACATTTGAGAAAAAAATTAATTGTATTATAATACAGCTTCACTACTTGGGAAGGTACACACATTCAGGTAGTACAATCTGCATCACAGAACTTTTGTGACAATGGAACAGCACACATGGAAGCCATGAGGAAGGTGCCCTGGCCTTGCACCAGTGCTTTTGGTGGAACCTGTCTTCTCTATGTCACTTGGATGCTCAAGCTGTGAAAGTCTGCTTGACGCTACTTATTAAATTCTGCCTTTAAATGAGCACACACAAAATAGAACAGCCAAAGACCAGGAAATATTCTGGGACTTGGTATCTGCTTTCCATCCCTGGGGAAGTGTTTTTCCTGTCCTTTGTTTCAGTGCTTCCTTTGTGGAATACAAATCTTGCTCCTTCAACCAGCTAGTGAGTAAGCCCCATATACATTACATCCAACAGGACATGGCACATCTTTGCATGTGCCCACCTTCTCTCAGGATGATGCACTGTAAGAATTAAGTCCACAGAAGATCATGCTAATATGTAATTGAGTCATGGAGATAGATGAATCACAGAAGCTGCATGCACAAAATGATCGCTTTTCATCATGTGATTTCATAATGGGGAGTTTGGTTGTAATAGAGGGAAAAAGTTATTCTTGATTCCAAATTATGTTACCCCAGTCCAGCCTATTGAAATTGCATGGATGAAACCAGAAGGGGGAAAGATTATCCAGTTGAAACCAAGTGTCTCCATTATGCAATGAACAATCTCTGATTATAGCACTGGTGCCCATAATTAATTAAAATTGACCAAGCTAGACCATTTCAATATTTCTAATTTTATCATTTGGCAATTAATCTACTTTTGCTGATATAGTGTTTACTGTAAAAAGAAACTGCTGCCTGCTCTCAAGCTTTGCTAGGTGGAGAAGGACCTCAAAAATAGATAAGAAAAGGTGTATACTGTATATATGTATTTTTCAGCAGCTGAGAACACTGCAAGGAAGAGCAGGTGTGCAGTACAGGCAAGTCTTCCCAGTCACCTGAAATATCTGGTTATTCATTTATAATAATGTCATTTAGAATCAATGTCACTCATGATATCAGGAAAGTTTTGCATATCATGAATGGTCATGTTTTGCACAGTACCCATCACAGGGCTCCATTTATGGGTTTCTGAAGAGCTATCATGCCAATAGAAATAATAGTAATTGTTATTAGTGGCAGAAGGAAGGGATGACACTGAGAGATTGGTTAGCAGTCAAGCAAAAATTAGTTCATCCACCACAACAAGATACAATTCTGTCCCTAGAAGATAGTTTCATCATCCCTTCAGAAGCAGTGGCTATAAGTTCATTCACCATGCCCACTGCAGTAGCTTCTCCTGAGCTTGCCAAAGATCAGAGTTGTGGTTGCAGAGTGCACAGATGGTGCCGGTACTTGACAAAGAGGGTTTGCTTATTGCCCGTTCAACGTCATATGGAGAAGATGGGAAAGATGTCTAGCCAAGGCTGGGCAACACCCACTCCACCCCAGCTCACAATTCCAGCACAGACAAGCCTGACCCACGCATCCCTGACAGACATGCAGAGCTCAGTCCCAATACTGAGAATTGTGCACAGGAATAAAACCTCCCAGTGCCCGGCCTGTAACAAATTCAGGCACCGGAAGGTTTTCAGCTCACCACTGTTCAACAATAACCTCAGGGACTTGACTCAGAGATCTAAAGGACAGGCTTTAAATGACTAGTTCTCTTCATGCCAGAAGCAATCCCCCACAGACAGTTTTCATGTAACCATTCTGTTTTGGAGGCTGAAAGAATTTATCGGGATGATTTCCAAGGTGACCTAAGTTCCAGAGGACCATCTTCAACCTGTTTAATTTTGGAGCATAGATGAAGCTAAAATGTCCTGCTGTATTCTCACTTCCAAGAACCGTGCCATGCAAAGGAAAAAAGCAAAGCTTCTCTTTTTTGGTTCAACAGTTCTTTTTTTACGATATATTTTAAATATACCTTTGAGCCAGCAGGTTTTCTAAGACTGTCACCTTTTTCTTTCTTCATTCTGCTTTTAGGTCTCAGATTCCTTTTCCATAGAAGCTATTAGCTTTGCACTGAGAAATAAAAGGGGGAATGTTTCAATGACAGCAAGATGCAGCACTAGGTGCAATGTTATATTCTGAGTAAATGATACCATTCAAAGGGCAAGCAGAGCATGAATAGCATTGATTTCCAGAAGAGCTATTTCAGTACTTAGCAAAGTTTGATAAGACTGCTCTCCTTCACTGCCTGAGTTGTTAAGAGGCTGCGTCCCACACCAGCAGGCAGCAATATGGTCTGAGCTAAATGTAACTCATCACCTCCTGTGGAGTTTTCAGCACTAAATTATGCCTGGGTTCACCACCCCAGCCTCATGGAAAACTCAAGAGCATCCCATAGTACCACTGTGTGCTAAGGTAGGCATGCCCAAACTGCACTTGGCACTCTAGAAAGGATCACAAACCAGTTTTGTATCATCGAAGCCCTCAGTGACCTACTCCCAGAGTATCTGAAATCACCTGGCATCCAAGGGTGAAGGCCTGACTGGTGGCTGAGAGCCCCCAGGGGTGAAGCTGTGCAGGAGGAAACCTTTGGAGCCAATCCAAGCCAAGGGTATGCATTTTCAAAACTTCAAAACCAAGAGCAGCAGCATCACTTCAGGAAACCATTAGCTTCCCTAATGGGTTTCATCTGCCTCAAAACAAGGTGAACTACAACTTGAGAGTGCTGCCTTCTTTGCTTTAAGTGGGGTCTGGAAAACCAGCTCAAGTGCAAAAAAAGTACATCCACGGGTTTGAATACATAAAGCCATCTCCAAGCAAGGAGCTGCACTTTGCGCAGCCATATAAATAGCTGTAATAAAACCAAAAGTTTTGCCACCAAAATCCATACATTTATATAACTTTTCAGGGCAAGTCAGATGAAATTGAATTTAAAAAGTTCTGCAGGTAATGTGAAAAGAGAAAATAACCTAATTTTTGCTCAAACAACCTATTTTGTAACTGTATAAGATCTATTTTTTAACAAATTTTGAAGTACCATATAGTATCTTACTTCAGCTAAAATACCATGTTTTAAACCTACTTCTGGTTTTGAAAGCTTTTTGAAGATAACTTTCAGCTACCTTACAAGCATAAATGTGTCAATACGATGTTGTCTTGTTAGAATGCCCTTCAACCACCTGAATAACTCAATATTGGCAGTAGTTCAGACCACATATCTTGGCAGGCAAACAACCTGGCTATATATCCAAAGCTATCACTGAGTGCACCTTCTGTGGCATGCCAACCTTGAGTACCTTGAAAGAGTATGGGTATTTTAAGAAGGTTAAAATGTTGTTGTCAGTTACATCATTTCACC
The DNA here is from genome assembly GCF_014805655.1 of Passer montanus. NCBI lineage: Eukaryota > Metazoa > Chordata > Aves > Passeriformes > Passeridae > Passer > Passer montanus. Next base: position 2,931,372 of record NW_024368818.1, read on the forward strand.
AATTACCACAGCTTCAACAAATTCTTAGATGCCACAGGTCTCCTGAAGCTGCTGCCAAATTAGAAAAGGGAGAGGGATGGATCAGCAGAGACATTGAGGGAGTGAGAGTCCCTGTGTTACCATGTCTGGAGGCTAGAGGCTTGTTTACTTCAGTTTTAGCCTGTTTACTGAACACTAAACCGGGAATCTTGATTGCTCCTAAGGAAATAAATAGAAATTGCTGTATTTTTGAAGTTCCAAAATTTTATGCATGCTGTGGAAAGTGACATTGTGGGCAGGAGAGGATTGTGATGGGATTGATCTTTCCAAAGATAAATTGGTCATAAAATCATGTTCCTCATCTTCTTGTTGCTCCTCCAGCTCTCCTTCTTCATGGCCCACCTCATCCAACCACAGCTCACACTGTGGGAGCTACCAGGCCCTGGGCAAGTGTTTACAATCACAGCAGTTACCAGAGCAGCTCTGGTATCTGGGTCTGGCTCATGCCAGACCATTTCCAATCCATCACCCCTTCTTCCATGCTCTCCCACTGTTCCTCTCAGCTAACCCTCAGACATGCACAAGGTCATTGCTCCAGAGCAGGATCGCCCCTAGAGAAAACCTTCCTCTTGTACATCACCCCTTCTGCTAATGTTTCACCTGCATCTCTACTGTCCCGTTTATCACCCAGCACTTCCCCTGCATTGCCCCTGGCTGTTCACCTCCTCCCTGCCTCTCTGATAACTGGGCAGCCAGCAAAAGCAGTAGCAGGCCAGTAGAGTTTATGTTGTCCAGTCAAATCTCAAATCATCCACTTCCAATCCCAGCTAGTTCCTTCAAGGAGAAACAAAACAAAACAAAACAAACTAGAACACAGAAGCATGAAAATGCCTTTGCAAAGTTTGAATGCTGATGTTTAGTTTCTTGACATGATGAATTTACCCAGAAAAGCTGTATCTCAAGCATGCAGGAATCTGTCAAGAAAAGACGCTGCAAGTAGCTGGCAGGCAGCAAGACATTGTGTCAATGACCATTACCCTTCTCGGGTAATATCCTTGTCAAAGACAATAGGACTGTACTGCACACATCGGATGCAGAAGCAGCCACTGAGCAGGCAAATTCCAACTCATTTCACCAGCCATAAAATAAATCCTGAGTCCATCAGTGCTTGTGTAGAAATGAAAGCAGTTTTATGACCAAAGCATAAGAAGAAAGCCCTTCAAATGCCCACTTTAAAGTCTAAAGTGTTCTTATACTTCTCACACTTTCAATCCCTTTAGCTTTTTGCTACGAGTGCAGTTTTAGCAACAACAGGAACAAGGAAATAACACCACCAAATTGGCTTAGCACCACGCGTGAATTCTTATTTACAAGTTACCGATAGCAGCATTTTTATCCCTGGCTCAGCTCTAGCTGCAGCAAGCAAGTCTGAAAGCAGCTGCACAGCTCAGGCTGACAGCAAGAAGGGCACTGCCCCTGCTGCTCTCTCGTGAGGCCCCACACCACTGAGGTGATCGGGTATTGCCATCCAAATGTCCCTGTGTCAGTGGGGGATCAGGGACTCACTATGCACCAGTATGACCTACTGCTGCCCAGGCCCCTTCTTTTCTATTTCTGACCTTCTGATTTTCTCACCTCATACAAAAAGGGCTGCTCTTATTGACTTTCCCACCTTTTTTTCTGCTCCATAGGGCGGCAAAATATTCAATGGTGCCTGAGAGGAGAGCAGCCACTAAAAAAGATTGAGTATGAGCCTGTGCCCAGGAGTCAAGGTACCCGCACAGGGAGGAGGTGGAGGTCCAGGTTCCCACTCCCCAGAGCATATTGTTGTACCAAGAACAAGGGCAGGAGCTCTGGACTCATCTTTGCCCCTGTATTACTCACATGTCTTGGGCCTCTTTATCTATTGCATTTATACACAGCTGGTTATAAATATCACCACATGAAATAAAGTGGTTTGGGGCTTTTTAACTAGCTGACATTCCTCATGCTTTCCCACATTTCTTATGGCATATGGTAGGGGAGGAGGTCCCACAAAATCCATCATCCTTTTTCATGGATTTTCAGCAAGATATGCAATGAGGCAATAATTAAGACCTCAAATCTACATTTTGGCAAGGTTTTCAGTGGATTAATTTGAAATACATAACAAGATAATGATATCTTAGTGCTTTTTTGAGGTTATTATATAAATCACACCACTCTCTCCAGAATGATGGAGTGTCCTGTTTATTACTCCCTCTTCAATTTCCATCACTCGTTGTTGCCCCAAAACTTTTAGGGCTGTTGTAATATCTCTTCCCAATGTACCAAGATACAATTTGCCTGTTGCTATTGCAAGACACCAAAGACCAGATGATGAAGTTGTTTTTTTTGTTTGAATCTAGGAAGGAAAGTTGCAGGAACATAACAGTAAGTTATAAATAACATCCATTCAGGTGTACCCAACAATTGCAAGCCATAAAAAACCAAATAGGACTATAACATGCTCCAAATAATTTAAGGTCTTTCATCTAAAAGACTAAAGGCCTCAGATATGACAATGTGCATGCACATAAGAAAAGTCACACAAAAACCAAAAAACACCCCACCCAAAACCACAGAAGAAATGAAAAGAATAATTTTCCTCATGCTTCTGTAGGAACAGAGAGTCTACTATGTAACAGAACTGAGATGACCCTAAAAAGACTCTAAGCTGTAAAAAGAAAAATTATGGTTCTTGCTAGTTTGACCTGAAGATAAACTCTTTTCTGGTCTTAAACTTGCTGGTCTTAAACCTCCTGACTGGATCCAGGGGGCTCTGTCTATCTCCATTCCAGCCCTGCTGCATGACAGGATTTTTTAGCACAAGTATTTTGTTCATACCCTAGGAAAGCTGTTCTCTATTTTCTTAAACTAAGGGAACCTGACAGTGTGACTAAGCTGAGATTCCCAGATATGTTTAATTTTACTGTGAGAGTCATTAATGGCGTGCAAAAGTCCTGGAATAGCCTGTTAAAATTGGTACAGCCTCTGCCCTGTGATGTGCATATGAGACACAAGAGGCAGGTAGAGCTGGACAGAAGGAAAGAGCAAAGTGAAACAAGCCAGCACTAGGATTGTTCACAGGCCACTCTGTACAAGCAGCACTGATTTATTTTAAATATCCCAGCAGGGAAGATTTTACTGGGGAAGCAGAATGCAAGCAGTGAGGGAACTTTGCCACTATTTATCTGGAGCTCCTCCACACACTTAGGGAGACATTCCGCAAGTAAACTTCCATAAGTAAGTTCACAAGTTCTCTTACACCTTCTCTTAAGCCAGAAGAGAAAATGTAAAGTTATTTACAGGAGTGGTTTATCCAAGCTGTCAGACATTGATGGAACAAAATCAAACTCAACTTTGGCAAGACCAAGGGATTTTTCAGAGTTGTATTTATTTCGAGAAACCTGGGAGAAGTCCAAGTAGGGTTGTTTTACCAAAAGCCAGAGAGAGGAAAACCTCATCTGACCTGCAAAATCTGAGTGCTGCTTGTGCATCAGGAATGCTAAAACTGAAATGGCCTGTGGATGCCGTGCCAGAGACAACTCAGTTTTCAGCCCAGAATAGCCAGTACCCACTGTGGTTGATGCAAAGGCTGAGTTCCAGCCCTGCTTGTTGCTGAATCAGGGAAGCAGAGACACCTCTACATGACACATCCCAACAGAGTACTCTTGTCTTTACACATCTTATCATCCTTAGTGAATGTATTTTGAAAAATTTGCAGCTTCATTTTGACACAAAATGAAAATGGATTTTGGAACAGCAACATTTCTTCATGGGATAGAGCCCTTGTTTTCCAGCCCAGCTGACCTTTAAGCTTTAGTTTTCAATGCCTATCACAAATAATTTTAAATAGGAGCACTGAAAGGCCTGTATGCACTCTAAGCCCTAGTATTACAAATCAGTAAGCATAAAACATATTTTAAACTCTCTCCTGTTTCATTAATCCAAACTTCATAGTAAGTAAAGTAGAAATCTTCCTACAAAATCAAAAGCAAACCACTTTCCAATCTCCCTTCATCTATTTAAATTATGCTGACTGCCATAGAAAGCATACCCTTTAGAAATAACAGATGATTAAACAGCCTGCCTCACCTGTAAATAAGCATGGAATTTGGTGTGTTAGAAATGTTATTTGCTTTGCACCCACTAGTAAAGCTCAAGTCCTGTGACTATTTATCTACCAGAGAGCCTCCAGGATTTTTTCATTTGAAATAAATGCCAAATGACAAATTGCTTTTGACTCCAGAGATTTGGAAACCGAAGTGCTGCCACACATGTAAGCTTATTGGTGGGGAGCCATCTGCAAGGCAAACACAAAACTCTAACATTATTATTCCAACCCAATGTGAAATACTGCAAAATACAAACTCAGCCTCCAGTTTCACTCCTACTAATATGCACACAACATAAGACTCAAATAAAAATGTTCAGCTGTGAATATTTATGTCTCATTCTTAGCTCTGTTGTGTTTAGAAGCTTAGTACATCTTCGGTTGCTTCTCATCCTCCAAACAGACAACACAGAAAGACTTTTTTGTGCCAATCAGATACCAGCATCTGCAAGAGAGAAAGAGCATGGCAAAGGTACACAAAATGTGGAAGAGGTTTGCTGGTGCTTGCTGCATTTCAAATGGATGATTAAAAATATGAGAAGTTTTACTGGTTGCAGGATATGCTTTCAAGAACCATCAGATTTCTTATAGATTTCATATGTGTGGTCCTCTAACTTGCACTGTCAGGTCTCCATCCAAAATTGCAGCAAGGTGCCAGTGGGCTCCAGAAATCTCTGATGTTTCAGTTGTGTTTCTCCACCTATGGACATTGGGCAAATCATGCAGTTCTGTCACACAGTTTTCTCTGAAGACATAGGAAAAATCTTTCTGAACCTCTTCATTAGAAAAAAAGCACTCCCTGGCAAATCCAACATGCTTGTGTTATTAATGGAAATTAAGAAGAAACCATGCCTCTCACTTGCCGTTCAGACACTAAAGCAAACATTCATTATTATATTTCTGAGCATAGCTTGGCAAATTGCATAAGCCCTGCCAGAAAAAGTGCATAGTAATGAAATAAACTAGTGCAAATGTGATCTGAGCAGTAAAAATTAATTCTAAAAGCAATACATGATTGCTTTTACTAAACAATTACAGTACTGACAAAAATAATGGTTACAACTGTTCTGCAGTCACAACTATTTCTTAAGGCACCACCATAAAACACTATGCATTAAAGATGTTGCAAAACAACAACTTTTGAAAAACTGAATGTATGCTAAAATACAGAATCTGAATACAGAGATGAATAAAGAGAAGAAAGCCTCTGTTTTAACAGCTCTGTTCTTTCCTTCTGATTTTGATGTAAATACTGTCCTGGAGGACACAAGTGTCGAGACACTGCCAGTAAATGTGTATCTGATATAATTAAAGAAAGAAGTAGTGACAGATACAATTTCTCCCATGTCTGACCATGAATCTTGCTCAGAGTGACTCAGGTACACTAATTATGATTTCAGGGAGGAGACACCAGGACTATCCATGTCCTCCACCAGAAGTTTTACATCTAAGCTTTATCGCTATCAAACACTTCTAAGAACCTTTGTGATTCTACTGGATTCAGCAAATCTCTTAGAAGGTTTTCCAAAGAGAAATGAAAAGCTGTCAGTGAGATCCTAGTAGGAGTTTTTCCACTGCCACTTGGTTGATCTCTCCAAACTGACTCACAGCTGAAGGCACCACACAAATCTAAGAATTTGTTTGTTCAAGGCACTGGCAAGGTCCTCATTTTAACAATTTGAATATATTTAACCTCATATTACCCCCACTGTTTCACAGAACATCATACATATGAGGAACTACAGCACAAAGAGGCTAATGCTTACATCCTGGAAAAAGGACACTGACAATAATTTACCATTATATACCATTGCAATGCCCAGCTTCCAGCAAATATGGACCTATGATGGTCTGATCACTTGGGTACCTTGTGCTGGGGGGCACCCAGGGGAGCAGGGATCTGCACAGGGCAAGGAATAGCAACCTATTTCAAATCTTGCCTTCCTTCTATGGCAGAAGAGGCACCGCCAAGCTTCCCTGAAGGTGATGATGGATACACACTGAAGAGATATAGCAAGAGATCTCCATAATAGTAAGCTGGATAGATGAGCAGACTTTCAGGGAGCTGTAGACACCAGGGTTTTGACAGCTTCACCAGCTTGGTTACAAAGCAAAAGTGGTGTAGGCATGTCATCTTGTGGTGTCATTTGAAGATGGTATTGTCATGTTTTAGGAAGAAAAGAGATCTTTAAGGAGTTAAAGCAAGCTGTCCCTTGACCATGCAGCTAGACTCATGCCTTTAAACAGTACTTGATATTGTCCTTCAACATTTACCTCAAGACTTTAATATTGCAAATGGGAGCATATTTTAGGACAAAAGGAACTGTTCGATGCTCAGGTGTGATTACCTTGTTCATCGCAATTTCTGGGGTTTTTTCCCATTATTACCCCTGCAATCAGCCCAAAGCTTAATTTTGTTTTAAGGAAATACTAAGACCCGGACAAAATGTCAGGGACATTAGAACAGCCATGCATGGCAGAGCAATGGTCCATCCAGTCCTGTGCTCTGTCCCCATTCCCTGTCTAGCCCAAATGCAGGTGCCCAGGCCAGTGCATGACAACAGGGCAAGCACCCATCAGTAGCTGCCCTGGTTATGCTCCTGGCCCCCTTCAGGTTGTGGCTCTGGGACCTCCTGGACCAGACAAAGCAAAAACAAGAAAAGTGATGAAGATCAACATCAAGCGAGCATCCAGGACTAAAAATTCTCTTTATATTTCTCCTTGTAAAGCATTATCTTCAGAAAAAGCATGTGACCATTTTGCAACTTCTGCAAATTTTTTTCCTTCTTTTTTTGAATATATAAACTGGGTGCTGCCTTTGAGTACTAATCATATCAATGGTAAGTACAGAGTTTAGCTCCCTTCTGACTCAGCAGTCTTTCAGCCACATATCTTATGAGCATTTTTTGCTGCAGCACCAAACTAGAATTTGATATTCAAGTACATGCTCACTGAGCTTTTATCAGCATCAGTTTTCCTATGAAAAGGATCTGTTTGATTACACTTAAATACAACTTCATGTAACAAGGCCAGCTTATGCAGCACTCCAGATTTCTCTGTAGATCTGTCCCCTTATCTCTACAAGTCTTTCTACAGTCTTTGAGTTGCAAGTTTTCTTCTGGCCTCTAGTTCAGTACCAAAAATGTTGAGTAGTGCTGGCATTTGTATGGAGCCTTGAAGACTCTCATGAGACACACTTTAATCTGGCAATGATTTCCTATGACAAGCTTCTAGACTTATGCAAATTCAAGACAATTAGAGGTGTTTTTAGGAATATTGCTCCAAAAATGTATCTTATATGCTACTCATGTCTTGCTTTCTATGAGAAATCCAGAGCTGTGTGTTGGAGAGTCTGTCTTTAAGTATGGCTGTCACAAAACAAAAATGGACCCGGGTTTGATATGTATCAAAGTAAAGTCAACAGAAGTGTGAACAGGGTGGTACTGAGAGCTTTTGCACGTGCAGTGAGTGCCAATTAACAGGAACCAGAAGTTTGTGTCAGTGTGAGGCAGGCACTCCCAGCCCCCCCACCCACCACAGGCTCTGCTCTGCAGGGACTCTTTACAAATGTGAGCCAGAAGCAGTCGGGGCTGTGGAGACAAGGGAGTGCCAACCTGAGACTATCAGGAATAGGAGAAGAAGGCAATGAGGATAATGGATTTGGGGTTCTGGTCCGTGGACATAGGATGAGAGAAGAGGATGGAGCTTCATATCCAAGCGTTTAAAGGATGGGTGATGTGCGAAGCACTGCTTTGAGGATTTGGCACAGCAGGGATGGGACCTCCTGGTATTAAAAGTGAAAAGCTTTTTCTCATAAATAATTACAAGTCTTTCTCCCTTCCTTTTTTTTTTTTTTTCTTGATAAATATGATCCTTTTTAGCTTCCACCAATTAGCTGGACACTAATCTATCAAATTTGTACATTCTTGATAATGTAGGGGTACCTTTGCAATCCAAATGTCAAGTGACAGGTACAAATGCCTCTCAAAATTTAAAGAAAATGCATGTGCTCTATTCCTTTCATATGCAACATTTATAATCTCAGCAAAAATGAAAGCAGATTTGCCTGACGAGATGTAGCATGAAACATTGAAATCCCCCTTTGCCCTGGCTTGCCAGCCAAATAAATCACAGACCACTTCATTGAATCCCTGTCTGAATACATAAACATGACAGGACAGCTTTGGGAACATCTAGTAAATCTCATTAAACACTTCCACTGATAGCATAATAACATGCTAAGCATATTCTAGCTGCCACACTGCACTGAGAATCAGAGTGCCTCGCTCCTGTTTTTTGTAATGCTAGCCCTTGCTTCCATAAAAAGAAAGATGCTATCATAGTTTTGTTTTAAAATACTGGCTCACCCTGCAGGTCGTATATTTTCAAAACTCAGCTTTTTGCACTCTCATTTTTGGGACACATCATTTGTTAACCTTGGGCTGCTCTCTTGACAAGGTGAAAACTCATTAACCAACTCTGTATAATTTAAACACACAGCTTTGTTACTATGCTGGCACCAGCCCACAGGGATGGCTGGGTTCCTGTAGCAATAGCTTGTTCTCATGGCAGGTACGTCCTCAATACCTTTCTCTGGGACAGAAGATAATTATCTTCCCAGTAAAAGAATCACAGTACCAGAAAATCCACAAAAATGCTGCATGAACTTGTATAGGGCAAGATCACCTCACTCAAGACTGTCACAGAGCAGAAAAAAATAATGCTGCTCTTGAGTTTCCCTTTTCATGTTATCTGAACAGACCCCATGGGAACAATTCCTCTCCTTGTCTCTCCCAGTACCTGATGGTACAAGAGAGGCACATACAAAAACTTTCAGCTCTCACGTCAAACACTTTTCTTCCCTCAGCAGCCATTTCAGTGGTAGACAGCTTTTCAAAAGTGATTGTTCGTAATAATAACCCAGGAGAACAATTTTGATGATGAGTATCTCTAACACTTTGTATCACTGTCCCCTGTAACAGGCAAAGAAACACTAACATTGCTGCAGGGACTCCAGGGAAGTGGCAAATGGATCCAAGTGGCAGGGGAATGGCCCCACGGGTTTGGAGCCACCTTCCTCAACCAAGGCTACATCCAGATTATTTCCAGTTATATTTACTTAATGTGGGCTCCTTGTGGTTACCAGTCACCCCTCTGCCAATCTCCCAAGTGTCGTTCGAAGCCTCATGGCACCAGGGATAAAGGCTCCTTCGGCGAGGATCGCTGATTTACATTCACTTTACAGAACATGCTTTTATGCTTGCTCATTGCCCCTGTGACTGGGTTCATCCAGCACCGCAGACTTCCAAAGTCACCAGAGACCCACCAGGTTTCAAATCCTTCTGGCAGCAGTATCTGACAGCAAAATCAAGACTGCATCACTTAATTTACGATAGTGTGGGAGATGGGGGGGAAGCAGCTTAGCACTGGGTGAAGGCATTAGCAAGTGAAAGCCACTGGAACCCTTATGTCAGATTTCCCCACATGCATTTATTTCTAGGCTGAAAGCTAAGCAGGATCTGTCTACTTTCCAATTTCAGTTTGAATGATGCCAAAATCTTTTGAGCACAACCCAAGGAAGTCAAAGTGGCAGATACTCATTTCACTAAAGAAAAAACAGCCTAGGAAGCTCTCTAGAGTGCAATAAAGGCCCACGCACAGAGAGCCCTGAGATGTGGTTTGGCATCCACATTGCAGAGGGTTTCTGGCATTCGGCAAGTCCCCCACACTGCCACTCCCCATGTCTCAGGGGACACCTAGAGCTTCTTGCTATCTACTCTGGTGAAGATACTGTGACAGTCCAGGGGCAACAACAAGAAAGCAAGAAGAGAAAAGAAAATTTAGTCTAGCATTTAAGGAGCAAATTCCTCAAATTTTTTCTAGATAATTAAAATGGCATGAGACAATTTTGAAGGGATCAAACTAACTTTTTCATATCTTTCATCTTACCCCTCATATCCTTCTTCATCCCATTCTCATAATTTTCTGCCACTGAGGCCTCGCAAGTCCTTGCCATTCCACCAGAACCCTTCCTTATTTTTCTTTCCTGGTCCTTCAGATCAGGATCTGACCACCTGCTAAAGAGCTGTCTAGCTATAGGTAAGGTTTGCAACACCTAGGAACCTCATTTCTCACCATGTTTTCTGGTGTGTAAGGCTTTGGGTGGGAATAAATTCATAGTTCTGGCCCACACCTAGAGCACTGTGCCAGCTCCAAGAGCAGCACAGCAGCCAGCGGTGACAGGGAGATACCTGGGCCTGCCTCAAACCTCCACAAGTTAGTGACAACAGTCTCATTGACCCACATGGAGTCTGGATCAGCACTACAGTGGGACTACAGAGATGATCTAAGTGGAAGACTCCAAGTAAATGATTGCCAATGAATGAGGTGCTGATGAACAGAAGGGAGAGATTCTGGCAGGAGGGAAAAATTTTAACAGAAGGAGCAACCAGTCAACAGTGGGAAAGTAGAATAAACAAAATTCCTACAGGATGATATGTAGATCCATTCTCATGGATTCCTCTCTGTAACTCCCTCCCTGAAAATCTCTTTTATTCACAAATAGTTTACATTGGGACTTATTTTACCTCCAAATCTGGACTAATACAGTTCAGATCCATGCAGCAAACACATTTCATAGCATAGACAATAGAAAGAAAAGTCTCTTTCTCCCTCCCAGGTCCTTCACAATTCATATTTGTGTGGATCCTTCTCCCTCTTTGGGATAACAAAAGCTGTCTCTGTAGCCACAGCAGCAACTTTGAAATGAATTCTTAAGAAAGTATTTAATGCTGTTTATTTGGCATTAATTTAGAAACTGCCCTTTTTTAGGAAGGTGACCAAATCCCTAGGCGGAAAATGCCAGTGAGGCCTTTTACAGCAAATCAGTGTACGGAAACTGCTGGTAGAACTACATGGAGGCTAATGCCAGAGATGTATTCCCCAGATCCAGCTGTTGGCACTTCAAAGAGGAGGCTGGAAACCTACAGTCCAAGGAGGAGGAAAGAGAACTCCAAAGGCATCCTAGACTGGGTTGAGCCCTCTCACAAGGTACCTGCACCCTTCCCTCACTGAGGAAGCCAAATTTTGCCTAACACAGACCTGTGTTTAGAGGAGACCTGGAAATGGATCTTGTGAAATGGACTGGCTGCTCAGGTAACACGAGACTGAGCAGATGAAACCACTGGGATCATTTTTCCTTTTAATCATCTAGTTCTGTGGCATTGGAAATAGTTGATGTGGGCAGTTGCTCATGCAAGAAAACAGGGAAATCTTTGGAGGGCAGCAGGGTCAACCAAGCACCCAGGTTATCCGGCAGGTTTGTCATGATGGGGCAGGTCCTGCAGGTCAGGACCAGGCTCCACAGAGGTCAGAACTGCCCTGGGATGGCCGAGGCTGTGGAGAGCTGGGGACAAGCACTGCTGCTGCATGGCCAGGGCAGGGGCTGGAATGGGGCTCTGGCCCATGGGCAGGATGGAGGGAGGTCCTAGAGGAAGTCAAGCAAGGCCAACAGGGCCTGTTAGTGCACTAAGGACCCTGGCACTAGCTTGGCTGTAAATGTTCAAGGATTCCAGCTTTATCAGATTTCATTAAAACTAACAGGATGAAATCATACCTATTCATAATGTGTCTTGCCCTACTTTTTTAAAATTTAAAAGTCTCTCACTATAAGCAGAGCCTTGAGAACAGCTATAAGAACAGCTTGTTATGAGGAACCCAACCTGCAGTGCTGTAGGCTACTGCAATTATCTAAATCTTTACCACTGCTGCAAATTACCCGTTTGTCAATGCCCCATCCTGTCCAATCCATGATATGTTGTTATCATTGCCTTTGGATTTGAATGTTCCACAATGCTGCATTTGTTGCAGAAGGAATCTATTAAAAAACAACATGAAATTTAGAGCAGACTTTTGATTACAGATAGCCTGTGTAACACTACATTAACACTCATCAATCTTCACTAATTTATTCTTGCTCTTTTACAATACACGTGGAGACACTGTGTAAACAGGAGCTCTATCAGAATGAATGATGCAATTTCATTCCTCAAGCACAGTAGACAGATTCTCACTCCATAAATTGTTCCATTTGTAAATTATCCTATAGGTTAATATATTTTTAGAGCCTGAAGGAACTTCTGGCATCATCTAGCCTGTATTAACTCTTGCATAACCCCAGCATGTATTAGATGTACAACTTTATCCAGTCAGTCCTAGTAAAGAAGAAATTATTCTCCCAAACTTAGTGCAGTTGAGGATCTCAGAGGAGAAAACTATGAATGAGATAAATAATCTTTTGCCCTTAAAAATTACTTCTAAAAGGCTATTTCCTTGGTATATAAATCACCAGTAGTTAAAGGCAGATTACATTTATAATAAATGATAGATGTTATCAAAGTGATTTCAGGCTTCACTCCACAAAGGCACTTAAGAGTGAATAGCTTTGTAGGTAACTCATTAATTGCCTTGTAGGTGTCCGTGGGATCACTCCTGGGCTTCCAACAGAGCCTGCATGTAAGAGCTTGCTAGAATAACTCTTGCAGAAGCTGACTGAATACATCTATAAAACAGCACCAGGTGAGCTGCAGTGTGAACTAAAACTCCAGACTCTAATAGCTGCACTGCAGCAAAATACCTTCAAGGCAGGTCTGGAAACATTATGGTGTCTATATATCACACCCAGCTGATTTCAGCTTGTCTGTGAGCATGGTGATATCCCATTTTAAAAAACCGACCCTATGACACAGTACATGACAGGCATGAAAATCTTGGATTTTGCTATCAGTAATCACAGAATGATGCTCATTTCTGTAGCATATGGCAAGAAATAGCTGGTGTCTGTGGTATACACTGAGCAAAGACTGGCTTTTAAATGGTGACTACAGCAGCAGCTGTGGATATTTGTTTAGCTGAAGCCACTTTCATTTACCTGCCTTTCGAGAAGACAGTATTGTCACAACAGCTGTGTCATGTCATAAACCAACTTCAAAACAACAATAATTGGAATCCATGGGAAGCACCTGATACTTTCAGGAAAACACAAAATTGTGTCAAAGCACATCAAAGTAAGTTGTACAACAAGAAAGATGTCAAAGTAATGTCAATATAGACAAATAAGGTGAAAGATTAGATGCAACAAACATTATTGCTGGCTTTTGGAAATAACTGCAGAATATCCAGGTGACTAAAAAAAATTAATTGGGACACTGGGAAAAGAACAAAGTAGCTCACTAGGTGTGAGCAAGGGAGCTAACTAAAACTAACAAGACTGGATAATACAGCTTCAAGGTGTGCTTTACAGAATCTGTATAACAGCGAGGTGATTTTGGGATATATTCAGGTAGACCATTATCCAGTCTATATCTTAAAGAACATCCTTTATTTCCTTGATTTTTTCCACAGGTTTGTCCCCACCTCTGATGCTAAAGATTATTTTATCATGAGCTCTGAATCAACTACTTAAGTCTCTAAAGATCTCACTCAGAGCAGAGCCTGAAAAAAAAAACTATAGTACCTTAGCAGTACCAATGATAAAGCTCCTCTAAACCCAGGAGAGCTATTTGTCTTTCCTCATCTCCTAAGGTGTCCATGAATGGGATACCTGCACTAAAAATTATGAAGCAGACTTCTCAGTTAAGATTTTATCAGCTAAGGTGCTTCCCTAAACCTTTGTTTTTATAGTTATAACTTGAAAATAAATTGTTCCAATATGTTCCAAACCTCTAGAAAGGCTTTTCAGTGGCTATGAAGACAATAAAGTGGTACCTACAGAGGAGCAAAAGGAATGCCTTTACTGAGGGAAACAGCCACCTGCACAAGCCACCTACACCCCACAGGCAGCAGCAGTGCACAGGGTGCTCCTGAAGGGCATCTTTGGTTTAAATTTGAAGGGAATTCAATCTGTATGCTCCAAGACCAATTTTTGATGTGAACCAAAGATGCTAAGGGGGCAATTGCAGCTAATGCACACTCTTATTTCACTAAAATATCACTGGCATATTGCCTGTGGGCACCAGCCTGCTCTGCTGGGTTCAGAAGCTGAGCAGCAAGTTAATGCTTCTGGCAGAACTTGAAAACAGGTTTACTAAGGCTCTTTGGGATTTCTAATGTAAGTTCAGTACTCAGAGGGAAAGATCAGGCCTTCAGGTGTTTTACTGTGGCGAGCTGCTGTTGAGTTCTGAGTGCCAAGGTAGTCACAGAAGACTTCAGCAATAGCTTTGAAACTAGAAAAAGAAATCAATCCTCTTCAAGTTTTGTACAGAAACTGAAAGTCTCATAAATTATCTGAGGTGAAAAATTTCAAAAAAATTAGGATGGAGACAAGAGTGTGAGATTGAAGTACATGGGCATACAAAATATTAGGAAAACTGAGGAAACCACTGCAAGGGTTCATTTTCTCACTATAAAATGCAGCAGAACTTGGAGGACTGAAATCTTTGGCTGAAGGATACAAACACAGTGAAGACCAGAGGTGCAAAAAACTATGAGTGACCTGGTTTGAACTTTGAATTCCAAAAAGGAAATCAGCAATACAGAACAGAAACTTCTCCAGTAACCGTAGGTCCTACAATCTTCTTACCCAACATCTGTTTCCTGCTGTAAGTTTCTGTTTTGGCACTGAAGCATGCCAACTGCCCAAACAATTATTTTGTGCAGGTACAAACACAGACACAAACAGAGTTATAAACGTTTTGGGGGTTTGGCATTTGGTTGGTTCAAAGAATGATTTTCCTGGCTTTGCAAAGACTATTCCATGTCCAAACAGGTGGCACATAGAGTAAAAAAGACAGAGCAAGTTACACACAAAGCAGCATCACATGAGTCCCTCTTGTCTGCCTTGTCCTGTGGAGTTTCCAGTACCAGGACCGATGCCCCTCATGCTCGCTGTACAGCAGGATCAGACCAGTACATTTACGCAGTGGGTTTCTAGCTGCAGTTCTCTGAGACACTGTGTTTTCAGGACATGTTTTCAGATACAAACATCACTCTCCTACCATGGCTAACTTTCATGTACCTTAGCAACATGGCCAAAAATGAGAAGCCTCAGGCATACAGACAAGTTACCAGGCAGTGACGAGTCGCCGTGTGTCAGCTACCCTGCAGTAGCTATCTGCACTGATGCTGGTAAATGTCTGCAAGGAAAGACTTGTGGCTGTGATTTGCTTCTGCCACACTGTGTGCACAGTTGCAGCACATCAGCTGATAGGAGGTCATTTCTTTCCCACTTTCATCCTGCCTGTGCTGCCTGTAGTATTTTGCTGGCTGATTTGACAGGCCTGTGCAGACACAGGCAGTGGATGGCTGGAAGCTTGTTTCTATAATTTCCCACTTCGCTCCTGTTTGAAGGACAGCCTGGCAGTGTGTGTACACAGGCGTGGGTCTGGCAGGCACTGGCTGGCAGAGGGCCCAGGGAAGCAGCCATGGAGTGGGAAGAAAATATTGGCTATGATATAGTGTTTGGGCAGAGGTAGGAAAGAAGAGGGAATAGAGAGAAAAATTACGCAGTGGAGTGAGGACAAGGGTTCATAGAGGATGGAGGATAATAGCTGATAGTGAGATTGTGGTTCTGAGGACATTGACTCCAAACAAAGGAAAAAGCTGTCATGTCAAGCAGGATCCTCGCTTCACTCCCTACAAAAGCACAAAGGTATTGGGAAGAGAGAGAAACAAAACCTGCTTGTTCTCTTTCTGTTTTCTTCTTTTTCTCTGAAGGCTGGTACAGTACAATAAGAAATTTAGGAGCACACTGAATACAGATTTCAGTGAAGTGGCTTCTCTGATAACAACCTGTGAATTACTTCAAGACTGAAGTTCAAAAATATTTTACTCCTGTACCTCTTTTTACACCAAAGGCTTCCTACAACTACTCAGCTTTTCAAATGAGCTTATTTCAAAGCTTACAGTACTACCTTGTTATAGTTCCCATTTGAGCCTAGTTAATGTTTGCAATAATAAGAAAATAGATTGTTTCAGTGAGAAAATAGCTACTGCAGATATTTGCTTGCATTGTAAAAATGATTGGGTCAAAGAACAACTTCCCCAGAGGGAAAAAAATAAAGAGATCCAAATAAAACCAGAGACGTAAACAGAAACATGCATCACATCTCTATCCTGGCAACCAGCATGAGGGTTCAACAAATCTGCTCCAAGTGACATCCAGCTCAAGGTCCGGCATTTTGCCTTTATTATGTAGCTTTTTTTTTTAAAGCTTTGGAGTTTTTTCACTGTCATGTTTTCAGTGATTGAGACATGCCTTTGACAGATTAAAATGTACTTTTTTCTTAAAAATGCTGGAGTTTGATTTCTGGCAGGTCACATGTATTTCAACACAAAAACTGGCACTCTTTTCTTACTTAAGTTGACTATATAAAACAGCACAGATCAAACCAAGCAAAGTCCCATGGGAGCAATAGACAGGGAAACACACACAATCCAGAATTTGCTGGATTATCTATAAAATAGCATGACTTTAAATAGGTGGTTTCTGTAGCAGCTCACGGATCCTCTGTATACCTGAGATTCATGCTGTTTCCTTTTTTTTTTTTACATTTTATCTCCTGGGTTTCTTAAATATAAATTGGATATTTCTGCTTGTTTGCATTCCCTCCCTAAACACCAACAAAATTTCTGGACTTGGCACTAGCACTCTGGATGCATAAAGAAGCAACTTTTCAAATTAAACCATGAAAAATTTAATTTCTCTTGGGGTCTTAATAACCACAATATCTTTCAAACATAAGGTACAAAGCTTAATTTAAAAAAAAAGAAGAAAAAAGGCTTCAATTTGTACATGTCTGCCTTATTCCCCTACTAAAGGCAAGATCTCAAATTCTCAAAGCAACAAAGGTAGAGGCAGCTATTTAGTTATCTGAATTTGTTTGTCATCATTGTTTACTCTTTACATCCCAGTGGCATTGTATGATACACAGTGCACTATAAATGAAGACAGTCCTCTGCATCGCAGCTTACAGAGATAACGGTAGCTAATAAGACAAAGGAAGAGCAGGATGGTCTCAATCTCTCAGCCTTTGGTGTTCATCACCTTTAAAAGAATTGCATTTGTGCTCAGAATTTTTGGTCATGCGTCTACCATGGAAAAAAGTCATAGTAAAATGTTTAAGTAGCTAGACACTTTTACAGACTTCAATGGAGACATAATTTCAGCACTTCTAGCTTCCCTGTTGTATGTGAAAAACACAGCGCATTAGTTAAAATGTGGGCTGCATGTTTGTGCGAATCCTAAAGGCTGAAAGACAGTGGAAAAATAAGACAAACACAATTTATTACTAGATAAACTAGAAAGTACCTTGTATTATGAAGGCTGTTCTCACAAACTTTAGATGTACAAGTCATGATTTCAAATATTTGATGTTGCGGGCTTTGCCCCTGCATTTTTTACTGCTGCCTGTGAGTAGAGCAGCAGTCTCATCATTAGCATGACTTTATGTTATTCTGCAATATGTCAAGAGCTGCATTCTTAAAAACTGCAGATTTGAAAGTATGAATCAGCAAAATTCTCACATTTTCCTTTTACTGTTAGAGAATGGCTAAACAAACTACAAGTGTAATCCAGAAAAAACAGACGATAAACATTCAGTTGAACTGGTTGGTTTCTGGTTTACAGGCTCTTACATTCTGCTTCCACCAGTGGGAGGATCAGATATGGTATAGATAAAAAAATTTATTTGCAAAAATAATTCACAGTTCATTTATGCTGGGAATCGTTTGTTTCTTACCCCTCAAGAAGTTTCACTTGGTTGCTTAAACAAAAGAGGAACAATTCTTCTGGATATAAGAGAAGGATATTACGTTTTTTCATAAACTCCTTTTCTCATCACTTTTCCCTTTTTACCTTTGCTATGTACCACTCTGTCTTGTGGGCTGCTATTTAGTTAAGAGAAGATAGATATGTTTTGCTTCAGAACACATTACTATGAGGAAAAGCCACATAAACACTAACTGTGCGGAAGACAGGACTGAAGAAAAGCAACTCAGAGTCAAGCTGTGTAATGAATCTCCATGGGAAACATATGTAATTAATTAAACATTGAAAGAGAAGACTAAAAGCTGCCAGCTGGGTCATCAAGTAACAATAAAAAACCAATAAAACAATAAAAAAAGATCCAAGAGGCCAACTCACCAACTCAGTGAGTGAGGGCAGTTTCTCTGTTCAGCTAAACCAAAGATTACTTTCACTGCTACCCTAATACATCTCAAGAATTTGCAGGATAAAATCTGCTCAAAAGCTTAATTCCCCCTCCTGTCAGAACTTTCTCAGATTCTGCTTTTCATATGTTCCTCCCTCACCAAGCCACTGTGGCCTTAAATGCCTCCAGACTGAGCTCTATTATGTATTCTAGCTGAGCATACCTAGTAAACAGACACATGAGCCAAACTAATGATCAGGTTTATAAAAACCTGCTGCACTGTCATCTCCTCCCTTCTCACACATACCACCTGTTCTCCAGCTCATCTGGTTTGGAGTGTTTTTTCCCCCATCCATCTGTTATACCTTCCACTGTCTTCACTGGTAAGCCCTGTGCTGCATCACTGTATAGTAAGCAGCACAAAATTATACTTGCCAGCGCTGAGTTATTAATTAAGCTAGCAGTAGTGGGATAATAATAGGACTCTGGCTCAGTACAATTTTCACCTGAACCAGCTGAACACATTTACCTAAAGGAAACAAAGGCCACTCTTCCAGCATTTTATGTATTTACAATTTTTATTAATAGTACAATTAACCATTTCTACCATTACAGACACATAAGTGTCCAGCATTGTTACAGACAGACACTGTCTGTCTGTAATGGTAGAAATGCTGGACACTTATTTGAACAGCAGTCTGTCTTTCCTGCACTGAGAGGTGAAGCACTGACCTCATGGTAGGGAACAGCAGACAGGCTTGCCTTTGCTCTGTAGTGGCAACAGCTCCCTGCAATGCTGTAATAAGCATGCTGTGACAACCAGTAATGACACCAGCCAGAAGACATCTGAAAAACACTGCAGTAATGTTGAAGTGAACAAAATATTTAACTCTGCAATTTCTTTACAGGGAACCCAGGTCAGCTACTTGCTGAAAGCAGGACCCTGGGACAGTGAGGACTTAGGTGTGCAAAGAATTTTTCTTTGGAGGCTTTAGTTCCTTCTCTAGAAAGCAGAAGACTATCCCTTGCATGGCGCACATGGTGTATGCTTGCACAGATATGTATTGAAATAACATAAAGTAACCTGTCTTTCTCCATCTCTCCCAGTCAAGAGAGATGGAGAATGCACACTCATCACACAGCCAATGTGTCAGTATGCAAGTGGAGTATTTGTAACCCTCCTCTTTTACCTAAAAGAGCTTAAGCTATGCATATTTTCTTTGTTTTATACTCCCATGCTACATTTGCAGGGAGGAATTTCTCCTTCCCTGTGTCTGGACATCTTTGATTTATGGAGGAACTAACCATTTCTTTTAACTTTGACCTTAATTCTAAAGCAATCTGACTGTTTGAAGAGGGGTTGAAAAAGGCTAATGAGGAAAACACAGCAGCTTCTAGAACCTGTGTCCATCCAAGCATTTCACTGAGCACTGGCTGTTGTCACAGCCAAGTAAATCCTAGTTACCTACTCCCTTACCAGCTCAAGAATGTATCCTACAAAAGACTCATGATCAGTAAAATAACAAACTGCTACATTTAATCTCCCCATCCATGCACTTTGTATATACCTATCAAAGGCACTGAATCCCAACAACCTTAAACTAAAAAAAATACTTCTTGATTTCTGGGTTTGATATCTAAGGCAGCACATCATCAGGAACCTGTTCAAAATTATATAAAGAGGGAATAAAACAAAGGGCCTCCAGACTCCAAGGATGGGCTGAATTCTCCCTTATAGCAATTTTGTGATCCATGTTTACATTTTTCATACAGAGCTACTGGCACTTTTGGAAGTTCAGTTTACATCTTGACAGCTCCAGCTGTCAGGTCAGTGCAACAGAACAAGAGAATCTGAGAGGGTCAGGGCCTTCTCTCCAAGTCTTGGTTGTTTCAAAAAGTCTGTAGCCAGTTATACAGAAATACAATGCTCCCTTCATGAAGTACAGCAGTACAGACCATTACCTCTTAATTAGTGAGGACATACAGACTTTTGACACCCTCTTTCTCATGTATTGCATCCCGTTTGTATCAGAGATTTCTGTTACTTTTCACATGGCTCTCACTCAAGCTTTTCAGACTTCTTTCATTCTCATTGTAAAGACAGACAAGCAGATTGCTCGATAGGAAAATGCACATGAAATAAAATGTGCTTTCCCAGCACACAGCCTACTCCATGGGGAACAAAACTAAATGCCTCTGCACTGCCAATAGGTACCTAATACAAAAGAAAGTACCACAAAAGAGAAGTAACCTGTTCTACAAACCACTGGCACAGATGCAAGTATTGCTCTGTGCAGGTATCCAAAGTGCAACACTAGAATCAAATGCGTATCTCCCTGCAGCTCTGCCAGAGTTACAACAGCAATGCTTTTGTCTCCTCTGCTTTCTTCAATTAGTGTCACATCCATAACTGAGCTGCAGCAAAACTGACATTTCGGGAAACAATGCCTGGGTCTTGCTAATCAGAAGGAGAGCTGTAAATCTTGCAAGGAGAGTGGTTTTAATTTGTGCCTATGGGATTCTGATATTGAAATACTGGCCCTAAATATCTGCTCCATGGGGAGTTACTGCTGCACATTAATTCTGAACTTACCAGTTGTTGAGCTGCAATAAGAACAAAAAAAAAGAGTGATGAGTGACATAACACTAAGTGACATAGCACCAGGAATGCTGTAGCAAATGCAGGAGTGCACTCAGCCTGAAGCACACCACACCAATGTTCACCCCATACACACACACAGCCTGTACTATACACTTGGAGAAGGAATCAGCATCAGACAGCCCAGCTTCACCAGAGATCCACTCCTACTTAAACTCAGAGATTGTTACATGGAACAGCAACACTGCCCATCAGAGAGACTTGACAGGTCACCATCCAATGTGCCACTTCATGCTTTGTTGTCTTTCTCTGGCTATAATGGCTCATACTGGGACATTTCATTGAATCATCTTCCATGCAGCCTGTTACCACAAAGAAAAAAAAAAAGGTCAGATTAACTTAGAGAAGTTTTCTGAAGTGCCTCTCTTCAGCTTAACACACTTTTTGATTATGCAGCTTCCTATTGTTTTTGTGAGGTGACTTGAGATCATCATGATTCATTCAAGTTGTCCATGTTTCACTACATTTACTGCTGGAAATGGCACTCCAGAATGCAGATACCCTTCAAATTCCATAGTCGATGGAAAAACTTCCACACCATATTTAGAAATTCTCAAACTCCTCTTTGCTGTGGCCCTTCATAGAGGAATTTTTCCCAGCTGTAAGATGGATTGCTGCTTATTTTTTAAGATGCAGTAAGACAGTTTAAGGGTCTGTCCATTCTTTAGAAGTCTTGGTAATATACATACCATTACATTTTTTTCTTTTAAATAAGCCTATAAAAGTATGTAAAAATTCAGATTTCCCACATTTTGTATGCAAAATCTTTCTAATACCAAATAGAAGCAAAAATATATTTGGCAAATGCAAAACTACAAGGAAGTCTCAATTGGATGGAGACAGAAGCTCTCCTTTTTGCATGAGATAAATATCTATATTCATATAAGCTTCAATTATGATTCATAAATATCTCAGCATTATTAGCATCCTTGTGGCAGCTTCCTGAGGCATGGTAATGCTGCCATGTCTGCTTCAGAGAGGAGGAGCTGAAACACTGAGGTTCATC
Source organism: Passer montanus (assembly GCF_014805655.1). NCBI lineage: Eukaryota > Metazoa > Chordata > Aves > Passeriformes > Passeridae > Passer > Passer montanus. Next base: position 2,953,298 of record NW_024368818.1, read on the forward strand.
TTACAGAATTTTTAGTTTCTTAATCTGAATTAATAACCTGGGTTCCTCTCATCACGAAGCAAAAGAGAAGCAATCACTTTCAGAGTGACTGGTCCTTCCTAAAGTAAGCCAGCTGAAATTACACTCAGACATTATCTCACCCTAAATTAGATACACGGAGAAACTGGAGGGCTAGAGGATGCAAGACAATAATTTTGTTCCTGTGCTTAGGGACTTTGTTAACAAAGAAAGTATGCAGCAAAACATTATTTTTCATATTTCTCAAAAGTCAAGCCCACATCTTAACTATTAAGTAACATAAAATAATGCGCAAGACAATAAAATCAGTATTTGCTAAAAATCTTCTTTGATGGATTTGATGCAATACAGAAACTGCAAGATTAGTTTAAACTATCAATAATTCTATAACACACCTATTACAGATGCAGACCAAAGTAGCTTGTTTGAAAATGCTTGATAGGTACAATGATGTATGAAAACTTATTATGTATAAGAATGGTAAATCTAGTGACAGGGCTGAACACTATAAACAACTCAAAATTGCATGCAGCAAGTCATCAAACACATAGATAGATCATATAGTTGGTTTTTTTCTTTTTAATCCACTAGAATAGAAAATTAAGCAGTCAAAAACCAGTCTGGATTTCTTGACTAATATGTACCAACTAATCAACTAAAAATGATGATTTAAGGAACCATCTTGTTCATTTGCAAACATAATTTTATTTGTTTTTCTTTACTTTATTTCTATTTCCTTGAAATATTCCCCTGTCACATATCTTTCCTGGAGCTTCAGCATGAAATATAACAGCTTTCAAGTAATACAAGGGCAGGAGCAATGAGCTAGCATCCAAATAGAAAGGAGAGAATGAAACCACAAGAGCATAGTTGAGTTTTAATGTGTTACAGTCATCTTATAAAATTCTCATCAGTTTGACTAGTTACACTGTAGTTTTTCCCCAAGATTTCTTTTCCAGAAGAAATGAAGTGTGATACTGTGGGTTGTGTTCAAAGTCAACTGCTATCGCTGATTTCAGTAGAGCTGTTCAGAGTGTAAAGCTACGTGCAGAATTGTGGTCCATCTTGTACAGCTAAATGAAAACAGGTGTTTAGAACAGACAGAAAAAGGGTGGCCAAACCATAGGTCTATTCAAACCAGTATTAAATGTATTCCACATTTTAGAAGCTGAGTCACAGCCAAAGTGTTTTGGGTTTTTTTTTTAGTGAGTGATTTTATTTATTTCACTTTTACAATGATTTGACAATAACCAAGGTAATCAATTATGAATTTCAGGCAAAGTTCTGGTTTCTGCTGGAATTGTTTTTGTATGCTGTGGTGTAGCTGAGAAACACATGAGGAATATTCCTTCCTTTTCTTTACCAAACCTGGCTGGTTTTCAACATTTGTATTTATTCTGAAATCAATTCAGATTGACTCACTTCTAATGAGCCCGCTCCTACATCTACAATCTTAAAGAGGAACCTAAATGCTTTGAAATAAATGTATTCCAAACCTGGCTTACTCTGGTAACCAGGGTTTACATAGTGCACAGGCAGGGAAATATCAAAGCACTGAAATAAAAGACCAGAGAAGTCAGTCTGTTGAACTGATACACAACTACGCCACAGCAGCTAGAGAATCAAAAGAAAAAGAGAAAAAAAAAAGGCATAGCAAAGTGTTCCTATGGTTTAGACGAGTGGTTCCAGGCAGCTTGTCAATAAACTGGCTGTAATATCTCCTGCGCTCTTTCTACGTGATGGAAAGGCATACACGAATATTTAGGTCAAATAAATAAAACATATCTCATAAATAGTACAAACCAGTGGGCGTGTCCCAGGAGGTCTCAGTTTAGTGGCCAACATTTGTATCTTGAAAACGGATGCAAGTGTGCTTTAACATTTTGTATCAAGATGTTCTGGTTTGGGCTGGGGTACAGGTAATTTTCTTCACAGTAGCTGGTGCAGGGCTGTGTTTTGGATTTGTGCTGTAATACCATGGGGATGTTTTGGTTACTGCTGAGCAGGGCTTACACAAGGTCAGGGCCTTTTCTGCCTCTCATCCCACCCCACCAGCCTGGGGGCTGGGGGTGCACAAGGAGCTGGGAGGGGACACAGTGGGGACAGCTGACCCCAGCTGACCAATGGGGTATCCCAGAGCAGGTACTGTCATGCTCAGCATACAAACTAGAGGGAAAGTTGGCTGGAAGCTGCTGCTCAGGGGCTGGCTGAGTGCTGGTCATTGTTTTTTATTTGCATCACTTGTCTCTCTAGGGTTTTATTAATCTCGTTTTAAAATATATTCTTTTTCATTATAAAGTATCAATATTATTATTTTATTTTATTTGAATTATTAAGCCATTCTTATCTCAGTCCAGACATTTTCTCACTTTTCCAGTTCTCTTCCCCACCATCCTTCTGGCAAGGGTGGGGATTGAGGGACCAGCTGTGTGGTGCTTAGTTGTCAGCTGGGGTTAAACAACAACACAAGAGCACCAGTGATTTAGTCATTTATATAATGTTTCTCCTTTTTTTTTTTTTTAATATCCATATCCAGAAGGATACACTTAGCAAAACAAAACAAAACAACAACCAAAAAAACAAACAAAAACAACCAACCAAAAAAAAAACCCACAACGAAAAACATCCACAAAATAAGAAAAGGAGAAAAAAAAATTTAAAACCGCAGGAAAATAAAAATCAAGGAAACACATTCCAGGCACAAATGAAAATATACTGGGTCAGTTACTGGTTGCTAGATCATTTGCTCTCATAAATAGGTCTCTTATCTACTCTTGTCTACTTACTGAGTAGTCCAGAATTTTTCTTTCACTTACCACAGGTCTGAATTCTGAAATATAGACTAAAATTAGGACTATAAGATTAATCACTTATAGAGGGGTACAAAAAAGCATGGCAAATTAGAAATCAAAATGCAGACAGAGAGGTGAAACCCTCCAGCAGTCTGAGACCAACAACTGTGCATTCCAGCTTCTATTATAATATGTATTTATTTTTTCTTTATATCATATCACACATTTTCCTATTCATTATCTGCCAGCTACTATCAGGGATGACCATGTGCTCTCTAACTCATTGCTTTGCTTAATAATGCACTTGCTATATCTTCTTGTCTCACTTACCACACTTGTCTCATTTCCAAGCACCTATTTCAAGCAGCTAATTACAGTCATAATTGGGGCACTTTCAGACCAGCATGCATGCCTTGTGTTTACCAGATGGTGGATCCAGATCTCCCTGTCTTGTGTGTACTCAGCAAACAGATATAACCACAGCCCAACATTTTGGAAACCTGTTTTAGATCAATGTTGCATCAGTATGTCACTGAGAACTGACTTGGCCTACATCAATATAAGGTAGTTCTGCTTAACCTATTTCATACTGAATTTCCCCAAGAGCTGCTCTGATAGTAAAAGACTTTTAACAAAATATTACAAAGATTCTAACCCCCAAAAGGTGTAATCTTCTGCAGCTTGCCTATCTGAATTTTAAGAGTGCTATGACAATTAAGGGCAATAACAACTTCAAGGTCCTGTCATTGGATGTACCACTCAGAATCCAACACATCTGCAGCTCAGAGTATCACAGCTTTTGTACTCACAGCTTGTCCTGCTCAGCACAGAAGTAATAATCACAAGATAATATCAAGCTGACAACAAATAGCCATAGAATTAATCAAAAACATCTAAGAAGAAGAAAAAATATTTAAACTATAATGCTTACAGTTCATGGCTTGGAGCATTTCTAACACAGGTACTTTACAGTTGCAAGGATGTAATCACAGGTATATTTACTTTTTCCATACAATAGCCACCACACAGGAGTTCAGAAACTTCTCATGTTACAGTTGGTCAGCATTTTACTCCTTCATCTGGCCACTTAGCTACCTTCTGTCCTGTTCCATGCGCTATAGACCATCCCTGTGCCACAGAGCTTTAGGAAGACAGATGGAAAGAAGAAATGTACCAGTCACTGTATCCATAAATGAGGACAAGAGTATTGTTATAGCTTCTGATCAGGCCATTTCTGCAGTGGTTATTGGCACATACAGCAGTTCTCCTGGAAACAGCTGAAACCTGAAGGATTACAGCAGCCTTTGTGGCAAGACTGCTAAAAACAGAGCTAAACAAAGCAATAAAGATACAAAAAGCAAGGCTAGATTCTTCAGTGCTGGGAATGAGTTTGCTACAGTGTTAATCTATGAGTATGGACTAATTTTACACAAAGGCACTGGAACAGCATTACTTTAGATTCAGAAGTGGTGCTTTCCTCAGGGAAGGCTCCCAGGAGAACCACTTACAATGATTTTTGTCCCACCCCCCTTTCCTCTCAAGCCTGTGAAGAAGTGCTGTATTTCCACCCCTGCCAGAGAGAGAAAAATGAGAGAAAAATCATTCTACCAGGCTTGAAATCCCCAAATGCTTTTAGTGGTTGTAATTTCCCCAGTGAGCAATTTTTAGCAGAATGAGCAGATAAAATTACACTGCAAACCATCAGACTGAAGGATAGAATCTTCATCATAATCAGGCATCATTCTAGCAACCGTTTCATCTCAGGAATTCCTTGCATATTCATCCCTCTTAAAGGCAAGGGGACAGAGGTCTCTGAATAGATGCTGTACTCAGGACTTCCTCCTACATTTTATTGCAACAGAAACTGGCTATATTTACAGGGCTTGTATTTGCTGTTCCATGAGGGTAATCCAAGGCAGCCCAGTGTTCCCAGTGAACAGCAGCTGTACAGTTCCACTGTTTGCACCAATGCTGCACCAGCCCTGCATTTCCGACCAGGACTGTGAGATTATTAAATACCAAATATGAACAGATGCAAAATACAACTACAAATACGAACCCAAATATGTACAGGTGACATTGAGCAGTTACAGATTTACAATCATGTAAATTAAATCATATAAATGAACCACCAGCTCTGCCATCACACTTTTCCTCCTGGTCCTCAGTCTGTCTTTCAAGTACTATTTTTTATTTCATATGATTGCTGTGAAAAATGATGGCTCTTATAAATCTTCACAGGTTCAGATACTTAATCACACACCTCCTGCATCTATGACCAGGGTAGCAACCCTATAGACCTGGATTTATAAGGCCACATTTCAATTATCAGCTCTATAGTCACGTATTTTACCATTCCTCTTTCCTTCACAGTTTCTAAATGTCAGATGTATAAAATATTTGACATTTAGGGAAATACCAGCATTATAACAAATATGACAATACACTAATTTTCAGACAATACATGCTAGTAAGCATGTAATTTTCAAGACTTAATTTCAACCCTAGTATGCATATTTTATAATCACCAATTTTAAAATTTAAATTAGAACAATTGCTAGTATTAAAAAAAAATTATAAGCATGATCACTGAACCAAAAATAGGAGTGAGTTATAATTAGCATGCCAGCACATAAATGCCATAGTAGGAACTGATACTGGTTACAAATAATTGATTTGTGAATAGATGTGTTCTCTGTGAACTTCAGAAATCTGTAACTCAGAATTATTCTCATTACAGAAAATGGTCATCTTAGGTGAAAATAATTCTATGGATGAATGATCCAGGAAAATTAATCACTTTTATGGGCACAGAAAGAAGTTGTTCTGGGTCATTGTCCAGATAGTAAAATATTAGAAGCCTGTGATCTAGTTTATAATTCATGCTAGGCTATAGTTAGGCCTACAGATATTAAAAAACCCTTTCTTCTCCTGAAACAGAAATTGCTTTAGAGACCTCTGCAGCTTTCAGAGTTTAAACATCCAGTCCAACAATTTTGTTAATACATGTCTGTAAATTACAACATTTTTGAAGAAATTGTTTATTCTTATTTGAGATGGGCATCCCAAAAGAAAGCAAACCTAGCTCCTAAAATTTCAGTATTGCTGTATTGTCCAAAAAGTACAATAGTAACTTTTTTCAATTACTATTTGTTTAACAGAAGAGTGGGAGTGAATGTAAGATGAGTCAATAGGAAACACTGCTTCTAATTTTTACCATAGCTCTGCCTTGAAAGGGAATTCTGAAAGCAATCAAAAAGAAGCTCATGTGTTGATGTTTCATTATCTGTCACTGGGATCGTGGTCTGCTGTCTAATGTCCAGCACCAGCAATAATAGTAATAACAGGTTTTTTCTGTGTATAAATTTGGTCTGTATTAGCCAAATGGGAAGATGCTGCCTAGACAGCTCAGTAGCAAAAGCATCAGAGGAGCAGGCGGATTCTGAAGAGGCTATTTCTTTAGATATTACATACATTAATTGAAAAATATCTCTGCTTTATACAAAATAAGAACACCTTTAGAAACATGATACACAGAAGTAAAATGTAACAAGTATACCCAGCTACATACGTGACATAGAGCATACACAGCACAAAGATCAAATAGAACTCAGGAATCATTGAGATTCCTAACATTTAGGACTAAAGTATATCTTTGAATCAACAAGTCTGACCTCTGTAATAGCACATCTAATAATTCTTTCATTTGAATTAATCAGTCAACAGCTTAAACAGTTATTTGAAAGAGGTTAATGGGGTGGTAACAAAGATGTTTCACAGGACACACATGCCAAGTGTCAAAGAAAGTGGTCAATAGGTAGCAGAGGATGGCTCCAGAAGCTTGTTACAGGTGGTGAACACGTCTTAATACTAAATTTAATGTTTCCTGAAGGGTATTGGAAGTATATAGTTCATATTTGAAGTTATATACTTCATAGCATTATACTTTCATATTTGAAGTTTGAGGCCACAGTCAATGGAAGGTTGTTAAGAGAGGATTAAATTGTTAAAAGCAATGCTCTAGGTAAGTGACCTCTGCAGGCAGCATTTTGGATGGATATCAGCTGGAGAAGGCACCATTTGTTGAGGTTAGATAGAATCGTGCTTCAGTGATGAGGGCAAGACTTATCACCATGCAGGGGATCGAGAAAGGCAGTGTCATAAACTAAAGGACATTGCTTGAGTCTGAATGCAAAGAGACAGGGCTGAGCTGGAGAATAAGACAATAACCTGTGAAAAACAAGTAGGGTGGTAACCACTGACCAAGGCAGGAAATTACTTGGAAAGTCAGGCAAAGAGGTGAGACTAGGCATGCCACTCTAGGGAAGTTTCATAACATGACTAAATGTGTTCCCTTTTAATAAATGTGGGATGAATAGCTTCTGCTCCTGTCCAGAATGATTTCTTTCAGTCATGCATTCCCTAAGGAATGTACACACACACATGTATTTCCTTTTTCTGAAGATGACTGGCTGGAAAAAACCAAATTTTTAGCTTGTCTTTGTGATGTCTTGATAGAAAAAAGCAGTTCAGCTGCTGCTGCTCTACAGACATGGTCATATGTGGTACCCATTGTTAATATTTAAGGTTTGAGAGGTCTGGCTAAGAAGTTTATAGTAGCTAAAAGAATATTGCTTTCAAGTAAAAACTAACAGTGATGGCTTCCAGCTCCCCACTTTTCCACACCATCACAGATAATTTAACTTCTGTCTGACCTGTCCTAAACTGCACTTGCATTATTACACACTTGGATTCTCTAGATGTCTGACACTGGTATTTATAAATAAACAATTCAGAAAGGTGCTGTCATTCAGAGTGGAAATGCAAGCCTTTTCTTTTTGTGGATTTTTCCCAGGGAAAAAAAAAAACAAAACCCAAAGAACTAACTTTTAATTGAGTACATGGATTGGAGTGAAGCATCATGAAGCATCACATCTAGGGAGGTGATAATTCTGTGAAAGACATGTTGGATCCACAAAGAATTTCTGACATTTTCTGCTTTGACACAGAAGAGGAAGTTAAACTCTTCCATTCAGTGGATTTTGCCACCAACCACAGCTAAACCCCTCTCACTGAACATCCCATGTAATACAAAGCAATAACCAGACAATGAAGCTAATGTTTCTGCAGGAGTGCATGTTGCAACCTCTCCATCCACCCCCCTCACATAGCTAACATTTCTCATGTCATGCACGGTAACACATCTGACTTCAATAATTTTTTAATGGCATTTATGAGCTTGATAACATATCTTTAAGCTTTATTACCACAATTTCCACCAAGGTGCAAGCATGAACATTCAAATAATCATTTATATACCTAAACAACATTGTCACCCTTCAGAGAACTACCTATTATAACTGGACATGCTTTTCAGAATACTCCCAGAAATACTCACCATGCTTTTAAGAGCCACGATGCCCATTATCTCCTTATAAAATAAGCAGAATAATAAACATGCCTCAAATAACTTTCCACTTTGGGATACTACTTTGCTGGCCAACAGAGCAACAAAATATAGCTGCAAGCCAGCCTTTCTACTTAAGCATGGTCAATATAGGCATTTGTAGTACTAAATTTTCCCAGGACAACATACACCTTTTAATATCTTTAATATGCTGCCTTGTTTTCTCTTCCCTGATGTCCTCTGTGGTCTTTTGAAGAACTCCAAGTACTTTGTGGGGCTCTAAAGGAGCTCAGTGCTTCTCACTCATTCATCTTATGCTTTATGCCCAATTAGTAAATGAAGACTGTAATGAAAACCATTTTTGTCCACGTAATAAAAAATTAGCAAAAAGCTGCTTATAAAAGTGCATTTTCCTCAGTTCCAGAATAATCTATCCATGATAAATCACCACACCTCCCATCCCACCAAAAAAAAAAGAGAGAAAGAAGTTATTTAAAGCACATAAGAGAAGAAGAAAAACAGTTTGTTGTGTTAAAGGGAGCAGGAAAGAGACACTAGATACCAAGAAAAACATGAGATATATTTGCAGGGAAACATGTCCCCAAGACAGACAGTTTTGAGGACCGTAAATACTCAGCCATTTATCAGACATGGGCAAAGAGCCCATCAGGATAGGACAACTCCTCAGAGCAGTCCAGACTACTGAGAGCCCAAGGGAAAAGGGTTTGTTTTCAAACATCTCAGACCATCAGAGTACTATGTTCTTTCATCTGAAGAGAACAAACGGTGAGTTATAAGAAATTTCTCCTTGCTATAATGGCCCACAAAAAGGAAATAATGAAATTACTACTAATTCTCTCTCATTTCTCAGTACTTTTTAAAACACACTGGCCTGGAAGTTTTCAGATATTGATTTCATCAGTTCCCTGTCCAGAAGAAATAATTATTTCCCTGCTTCTGATCATGATTCTCTTTTTATCACAGCACCCTCTGTCACAGCTCTGCACAGGGAACTCATATACAACCAGCTACTTCCCATTCACAGTCAATGCTGTCCCATACTTGGTACTCTATAATGTAGGAATGACTAAATAATTTTTCCTTAGAACTACACTTATGTTTATACCTGTATATGTTAAAAAATAAATTGCCTGAACAAGCTGTGTGACAAAACCTCCCCGCTCACCGTGAATCCTCTGCTGTCTTCTTTGTTTACCATGATGTCCACCTGTCTTTATAACATGTCCATTCTTTGCCTGTTCTGTGGGTTATGGAGTAAGTGCAAGTCAGGCACAGGCTCTGCTGGAAGTTGGCATTTTTAAGAGGGGGTAAGAAAATAGATATTAATATTCTTCATAAGAATTTTAATGAAAATTGGCACTTGTTATAATGGCATATGATAAGACAAGTGCCTTTCAAAATTTTGTTGCATCTGTGGAGGAACAAAATATGTCTTCCCATTGTAATAATATCTGTGTGACAAGACTTATTTTCTATTAAATTGATATAAATTGGCAAGTATTCTTTTATGCTCCTTTCTCTTTCTTTCCTTTGGAAATGGGCAAAGACTGATTTAGAATAAACCCAAAATATTCTCTGTATAACCCCTACTTTAGTTATGCTCCTAATTGTTTCCAATTTCCCTAGCAATTCAGAAAAAATAAGTGAAGACTTCAACACTTGATTAACTTGGGCGGGAAAAAAAGAGGAGGTTAAAATAAAAAACAAAGGTTAAATGGGCTGTATAGTGCCCAGAGTATGCTGGTTCAAAGATTGTGAAAAGTCAGTAATAACTGCACAGTTCTGTGCATGGGAAGAATTTGGCTCTTTACATGGTCTGAGTGTCTAAATGACATTCACGTAACACTAAAGATTAAATCAATGTGAAGATGAAATCTCCTGAAAGGAAATTCTAACAAAAGCCATTCTACAATGCACACAGGCTGCTGTCATATATTTAGGTTTTTCACACTTCTTTTGTGCAGCAAACCATCACTATCTGCAAGAGTTGTTACCAGAATGTGAACTTCCTTTTCTTAATTATATTTAAATTACTCTAAGACTACATATGGGGAAAAATAAAATCCAAAGGAAAAATAATTCCAGGTAATGAGGACACACTTGACTAGGTGCTCCTTCAGGGTGGTTTTGATTATATGGATGAAAGACTAGGAGTCAAAACACAGAAATTAAGAATACAGAGAGGATGCTTAGGAAGGAATAAAAGAAGCATGGGACCCTGTTGGATTTCCAGAAGAGAAGCCTGCTAGATGGTAGGGACCCAGATGAAAAATATATGTCAAATGTGTTATTTCAGGATAATTTTTCTATTTGAATGGTTCTGTTTCGTTTCTGTGGATAGCTCTGTAATTTTCTGGCTGGTAACTCAGGATGCATCCCAAAGCCTGATGCTCCTACTGTTCACATCAGGAAGGCAATGGAGCAGATGACATTTTTCATCCCTCAGCTGCTTGAAGAGGCTCCCCATCCATGGCACACGGAGTCCTGGAAGCAGACTTGCCCCTCAGGACATGGCTGGGGCATGTCCCTGGAGAGGAGATTGCCATGTCTTGCCAGTCACAGATACCTGAAGGAAAGAAGGACATATCCCTGAATTCACATCCAAACCTCCTGGACACAGCAGGTCACTGACTGCCTGAAGAGTGAGAAACTTCCAGACTATGACCAAGACAGATAAGACTCCACAGGGGTATTACCCCACACAGACACATATTCCTCAGGATATGCCATTATTATGCAAAGTCCTGTTGTGTTACCTGAGCTGGGCCAGAGTATCTTTGTACGTCACCATGGCAGTCACAGCGTCAGACACAGATGCCAAGATCCTGGCTCCGAGGCAGCACAGCCCGACCTCTGCTTCCAGTTCCAGCACTAGGCTGTTCTGTGCTAGCTTGAGGGTCAGCAAACATCTCTATCAGCAGCTTCATGAGAGACAGAAATAAATAGCAATGTAGTGGTACAAAAGCTCTTTAGCTATGACCTATCACTAATTTTTGCATCTGGTAATCTTCCTATTGCCTAAACAGAGATTTTCCTCTAAGTGGCAAGTGTTCTGTTTCACTGGGTGAAATCCGTACCAATGCCATTTGCCCTAATGACGACAGTCCACCATCTCAGGAAAAAGTGATAAACTGGCAATATCCTGCAATACAGGATAAAAACATTAGCTTGTTTATAATGTGTTATAATTGGAATGGAAATCATTCACAAATTAAATAAGTGAATAAACATAGCTCTCCAAAGTCCTAAATTGAAATAATCAATTGAAATGCTTGTCTTTGCCATTTGTGAAACAAATGTTAAAACATTTGAAGAAAAGCTTTTGCATTTTTATTGCAACTGTTCTAAATGGAAGAGTGACAGATGATGAAACACACCAAACATATTCAGTCCAGATCACAGGAAAGTATTTGTCACACTGTCACATAAGAAATCACTGTATAAAACTAGAATACAATGAGCAGCAGCAAGGTGATATCCATTTTTAGTCCTTGTTATAAAGCAGGAGGGGCACCAGAAATATGAATGAATCATCTTGAGTCATCCAGCAAAGTTTCACAAGGCATAGCACAGTGACTGAGGTTGATCTGAATGAAGGACGGCACCATGCAGACTTGCTGAGTCCATAACTCAACAGGGGAGAAGGAAATCTTCCATCTAGATTCCAATCATTCCCAGGGCCTGATTTGCCAGAGGGTTTTAGGTGTATAGTGGTGTAAATGAGGACAAAGTATGTTTTCCTAAAATTTCCCAGGCTCCCCTGTAGACCAACATATCCCACTGTTTCAACATGCCCTGGAGGACACACTTCTCTCCCCTGACTGTACAGAGGACCTAGGGAAACTATTTTCTGTGCAAAAACCATCTGTATCTGACATTTAAAGTTGTTTAGTGCAGCTCCTCTGACCCAGTGGCCTATATCCAAGTTTAGTTCCAACTCACTCCAAGTCCCACTGGCCTGCCCTCACTCCTCAATATCTAACACCTTTGTAGATATGCCCCTGTGTCCCTAATGTCACCATCCAAAGATGGCAGGCAGCCCCATCCCATGCTGCCCCAACAGGCTCCTTGTAAAGGCAGAAGCTCCTGCTCTAGACCAGACACTGGGTATCACTCTTTTATATCTTCTAAACCATATTTTCATTTTAATGTGGTTGTAGACCACAGAATGAAAGAATGACTGAGGTTCCAGGGTGCCTCTGGAGGTGGTCTGGTCCAGCCCCACTTCTCAAAGTAGGGTGAGTTAGAGAAGGTCATTCAGGACATATTGGAAAGGAGGTCGTAGCCAGGTGGGGTCAGCCTCTTCTCCCAGGTGACAAGGATGAGAGGACATAGTCTTAAGCTGTGCCAGGGGAGGTTTTAGGTTGGACATGAAAAGGAATTTCTTCAGAGAAAGAGTGATTTAACATTGGAATACCCATTGGAATGGAATGCCCAGGAAGGCGGTGGCATCACTATCCCTGGAGCTGTTTAAGGAAAGACTGGCTGTGGCACTCAGTGCCACGGTCTGGTTGGCATGGTGGTGTTCTCTCATGGGCTGAACTCAGTGATCTCAGAGGTTTGTCCAACCTAATTGACTCTAGCATTCTATGGTTCATTTTCATATGGCTGTAGACCAGAGGATAACAGCAAGGTTAGGCTCCAGGGTGCCTCTGGTGATGTCTGCTCCAGCCCCACTTCCCAAAGCACTGCCAATTACAGCAGGTCATTCGGGACCACAGAATCACAGACTGTGAAATGGTTTGGGTTGGAACGAACCTTAAAGACCAAATGTTCTGTCATGGGAAGGGATGCCACCCACTAGATCAGGTCACTCGGGACCCTACCCAACCTGGAACACTACAGGGACGGCGATGTCCTCAGCGTTTGAGTTACCTCCATTGGCAGAGACACCACAACCTCTCCGGGCAAACCCGCGCCGCCGGCACTTGACCAGCCCCACAGTACGGGGATAATTTCCATTTAAATCATTTCAGGCGGCTCTTGCTGCCTGAGGGAAAAGCCGTGGAGCAGCGGGCGGTGGGAGCCGGGTACCTGGGGGCCGGGGGAGGAGCGGGCCGGGGGCGGCCGCCCCCTTTTCCCCCCTCACCGCCTCCCACGCGCGCACCTGCGCAGGCGCGCGGGCACGAGGCGCGCCCCCGCCCCCTCGCTCGCACCCAGGCGCACGCACACGCCCTGCGCGGCCTTCGTCCATCCTTCCTCCGAGCCACCGGGGGACAGCCCAGGTGATCCGCCGCTGGGGGTGCGTGGGGGATCCGTGTGTGTGTCTGTGTGTGTGTGGTGTCCGCGTCGAGTTTGCAAGTTCTCAGAGGATATCGCCCCACTCTCCCCCCAGCCCGGGCGGGGTTTCCTCACCGGGGGTCGGGGAAAGATATTCCGCCTCCCCTCCTCCTTCCCCACCCTGTGCGCTCCCTCCGTGGCCGGCAGAGCCCCGCGGTGAATTGGCGCTGCGGGCTGGCGAGGCTGGCACCGGCCCGCAGCCCCCGCCCAGAGCGCGGCGCTCGGAGGGGCTGCGGCCGCCCCACGGCTGCCCCCCGTGCCCGTGCCCCCTTCCCGGGCAGGGTACCCCGAGGATCACCCAGCCTCCGTGCACCGGTCCCTTGGAGGGTAATCTCGGGCAGTTTTAAATAGCCTCCCCCCTCCCCCGTTTTTTTTTTTTTTGTTTTTGTTTTGTTTTTATTTTCTATTGTCACATTTATGTAACAAGTGCCTGCCTGCACATCAGGCTGGTGTTGGTGTCTAGGGCGTTGCATGCTCCGGGGGGGGCGATGTGTCCGGTGCTGTGGCTGAACATTAAAAACAATGTCTTTCTGTTGAAGAAGACAGGGGTTAAAATGAATGAAGATCTGAAGGTTAATTTGAGCTGGCTGCCTCAGGATCATGTAGAAGCCAGCTCTACAGAGAATGCCTCATCTGCAGGCTCCTCCCTGGTTCCTGCCGTAGACCCTGAGCCAGAGCTTTTGGTAAACCCCTGGGACATTGTCTTGTGTACTTCAGGGACCCTTATCTCCTGCGAAAATGCCATTGTGGTTCTGATCATTTTCCATAATCCCAGCCTTCGCGCCCCCATGTTCCTCCTGATAGGCAGCCTGGCGCTGGCAGATCTCTTAGCAGGCATTGGATTGATCATCAATTTTGTCTTTGCCTACCTTCTGCAGTCAGAAGCTACGAAACTGGTTACGATTGGACTGATTGTTGCCTCTTTCTCAGCATCTGTTGGCAGCTTGCTGGCCATCACTGTTGATCGTTACCTCTCCCTGTATTATGCTCTGACTTACAATTCAGAGAGGACTGTCACTTTTACCTATGTCATGCTTATATTGCTCTGGGGAGCATCTATCTGTATTGGACTGCTGCCTGTAATGGGCTGGAACTGCCTCAGAGATGAATCCACCTGCAGTGTTATCAGACCACTCACTAAAAATAATGCAGCTGTCCTCTCGGTCTCTTTCTTGCTTATGTTTGCCCTCATGCTGCAGCTCTACATCCAGATCTGTAAAATCGTGATGCGCCATGCCCATCAGATTGCCTTGCAACACCATTTCCTGGCCACTTCCCACTATGTGACCACCCGAAAAGGAGTGTCTACTTTGGCCATTATTTTGGGGACCTTTGCTGCTTGCTGGATGCCTTTTACACTCTATTCTTTAATAGCAGATTACACCTATCCTTCTATATATACCTATGCCACCCTCCTGCCAGCTACCTACAATTCCATCATCAATCCTGTCATATATGCTTTTAGAAACCAGGAGATACAGAAAGCACTTTGGCTCGTCTGTTGTGGCTGTATTCCTTCTAACCTGTCTCAGAGGGCAAGATCACCCAGTGATGTCTGATTGGCAGCCACGAGGACGCTCCTTAACATGTTGCTTTCCAGACATTCTGTCTTTGGTTTAGATGCATTCATTAAATGGTGTGTGATGGGTTCACATAAAAACCACAGGATGGACTGACCTTTTTGTAAACAGAGAAAACCCCAGCGACCGAAATCAATTGAGCGGTTTAAGGAAGATTTCCAAAATCAAAATAATCAGAGTTCTTAACAGATTTATAATGTTGCTCAGGGTCTTTTTGTCATATTACCCAGAATTTGCCATGTTTGCCATGATTTTACATTAAGTTTTCTAATTAAAATTAGATTGAAACAGCACACTTCTTTAAAATTGTTTATGTGATTGAGTTTAGTCATACTGCATGTTACAATCTGTTGTTTGGATATTTTTTCCTCTTTATTTTTTTTTTTAAACAGAAAAAAAACCCAAACCAAGTCCTGTAACCCCATCTGTATATCATCAGAACACTCTTCAAAATAATGGCCAATTGTACTGATTTATATGGAATTTATTGTAATAATATCAGTGCAACAAATTTGCTCGAAGTGAGAAAGTACTCGTGCAGCTTTTTATTTTACATCTCAGCATGAATTAGGTTGACAATTGTTTTCAAGAGTTACCTGTTCTCTCATGTGTTCTGGCTGGATGCTAAAGCAAGAGATGTGCGTTGCTTTCCTTTTCAAAAATCAGACATGCGTTTTTCCTTGCATGTGGGACATTGGAGCTATGCTGTTGATTTTAAAACTGACGGGGGTGTATCTTTGCAATTGACAAAACAATATGGCCTCTTTCAGCTATGCATTTGTAATAGATTAGGTTTCTTAGACAAGTTTATCTTTTCAGAACAGTATGAGAAAAACAATCTATAGATTGCTCACAGCACATATTTAGCACTACATCAAATGGTTCCCCTACATTTTTTACCAAGTCAATACTATTACCATTTGTTTTCGCTGTTCTCCGATGTAATTTTAAATACCAACATTTATAAATTCTCAAAGCATATCTGGTTCATAATTATATGCAACCAGGACTGCAAGATGAAACAGTGTTTTCTCCTTTTCTGGCAGTTTCATTTTTTGCACTGTACACATGTCTGTTCACTTCATTATAGGACTTCATTATAGTTCTGGTCTAGAAAGCAGAGCTTCCTCTCGTGAATGGTTAAATTTCAAACTGCTTCTAACCTTCCACTGAAGCCACATTAAAATGCACTAGAAATAAAGCATTTTTTTCCTGATTTGAAGACTACTCGATTGTCAGAGAGAAAATCTTCCCTGGCACCTGTCTTCATGAAACTTATGGTGTACCCTCATGTCAGCACATGGGAGTTCAGAGCACCGCTTCCATTAGTGCTGATGGGAACTCAAGGTGTTCATGCCCTGGCATCAGCAGAAGGTTATACTCCCTTGAATGTCAAAGTCAGCATATTGTATTGTTGCTTCAATACCTTCCATCTGAAAAAAAAAATTCCAAGACTCAAGTGTAAAAATAGCAATATTTACAGTTTGATGAAAAAATATACCTGTGTAGTAGAGGTAGTAGAGACAACTGTGCTGCTGGTCTGGATTTTTCCAAATGGAATCTGTCCTTTCCACGTGGAAGTTTGGATGACTGTAGCTTTTTGTGGCAAAGTTTCTGTGACGTTAAGAATCATATGCTATACACAAAGCTGAATCTCAAATGTGAGTTGTCTGTAAACAAGGCTCTGTAGAGATTTTTATGAGCAATAATTAATTTTGGTTGCAATGCTGGGTTTAAATTCCATTATTTATTTGGTTCAACCTTCATGATATTTGGTTCTTACTTGGTAATCTGATTAGTTTAATGATAATTGCATGGCATGACCCAGTAGGGCTGTGAATTTGAAGTTCCCCTGGCTTCCCTGTGATTTACAGATGCTCAGCAAGTTAGACTATGACCTCTGCTCAGTGTAGGGTATCAGTGTTCTTTATCTACATATGAATGTTACTGAAACTCTAGTCATTGAATTTTCTTACAATTTTTGTATAGGAAATACTTCATAAATATCCATGATACCTATGTGTGCAGTTTCGCAAGTATGCAAACTATTGGGAAATAATGGCAGTAAAAGTCATGAGATGAATAATGTAGAGAGGCTGAATCATGTAGGATGGCACTTTAAAAAAAAAAAATAGTTAAAGTCATGCAAACTTTGCTCTCCCTGCTTTTTTCCCTTGTTTATGTTTCTGTATCAAATTGCTAAAAGTATGATGAAGATGAGCAGCTACAACTGTGACCAAAATTCAGTCCTGAGGGCAACTGTTGTTTTCCTTATGCAGATGTGTTCTCATCCTCTTGGATAACCTCACAGGCATTAGTGCTTTTCTCTAGGCAACACCTGTGTGGTAGGGAAGCCAGAGAAAAACAGCACAGAGGGAGATAATGTCATTCCCTCTTCTCATGCAGTTTCACCTCGTGTCCTTGTCATCTTCCTCACTCCACAGACTGCTCAATTCTGCAGAGGCTCTCCAGTGTGCCGGGGGAGCCGACCTCTTCCTTGTGCCAGAGCAGAGAGATTTGTAATTGGAAGCTTCTCTCCTGAGGAGAAGAGCAAGTCAAACGGAGGAAAGAAGGATTAATTATAGCAATCCCACAAAGCTGGCTCATAGGGACATGATTTGCCCTTGTTTGAGGAGTTGTGCATGGTTACCTTCCACCACAAACAGATGAGAAACATGATTCTGCCTCCAAAGATACTGCTGTGACCTCCCGTAAAGATTTTGCCTCTTCCAGAAATATGTTCCAAAAGTGAGGCTGTGCAGCATAGGCTGGAAAATCCCACTGAACATAGGTTTGCCTGCAGCTGCCAGGCCAAACTTTACTGTAGTCTGTAGCACCGGGATGGGTGCTACATAGCACACCTCTGAGTGAGCTCTGGGACATGGGGGCAGAGCTGTGGGTGCAGAGCTGCCTACCGGGCTCACACAGAAGAATTGCTTGACAGCCAGCCACCTTTCAGACCCTGCAGAGCTAAGGAACTCTCTGCTGTCCCCTCAGAATGACAGTGGAGGCCCCCGTGCTGTATGGTGAGGTGGCAGCATCCATCCAAGGTCCTCCTGGAACTGGCAGAAGTCCAGCCAACTTGCAGTTTCTGATATTTTGTTGGCCTATCAAACAACAGCCGTGCATGAGACCAGGGAGGTTACATTCACCATTCTGTGTGCAGTGAAGTGGCTTTCATATCTCCATTGCAATGACAAAAGGTGGTTTTTTTCTTTAACATGTAATTTAGTTTAAGAATTGAAGTTCATGTTTATTTATTAACACACTTGGCCCAAAGTGAGTAACAGGTTGTATCCTGATGCGAAAAAATTATTGTGGTCAGTTTTTTTCATACATTCATCCTCAAAGCTTAGGAGAAATTTTTTTTGTCTTCTTTTTTTTCTTTTTTTTCCCCTTCTTTTTCTAACCATTTCCCCCAATAGTAGTATTTCAGCAATAAGGAGAAACATGTTTTTAGCACAAGAGCAATAAAAATCCTCCATGATGTGGATACTATAAACTGCTGAGTAAACTCAGAGCAATAGAGAGGAAGCAATATGTACTTTAGACAAAAACAAGCAACTTGCTTAAGGACTTTTAGTAAGCATAAGTCTTCCTTTGTTAAGGAGATCCTATCAGACCAATGTAAGACATTATTTCTGGTTGATTTGTTTTATAAGCATTGAATTCCTGAATAGAATTACACAGCAATAACATTTCTAAATTCTTGGATCCTGAATTTGT
The DNA here is from genome assembly GCF_014805655.1 of Passer montanus. Taxonomy (NCBI): domain Eukaryota; kingdom Metazoa; phylum Chordata; class Aves; order Passeriformes; family Passeridae; genus Passer; species Passer montanus. Next base: position 2,972,122 of record NW_024368818.1, read on the forward strand.
GCTATTTGCTGGAAGAATTATGTACTGCATTGGGGAGTTTTATTATTTTCATTGTTTGGCATTTAATTGTACAGCATTCTGTGGATAAATTAATAGTGTTCAAGATTTCCAGTTATAACTTGATCCTGAGAATACCTGAATTGGTCATGCTCATCAGGGTGACTGAGAAACGGTGCTAGCCTCTTCTGCAGACAGCTTGATTATGATACCAGTGAAGAAAACCCCTGCCAATACCCAGGCTCTTTGGAAGCAGGCTCTGATATTGCTTCTGTATCTTCCTACCATGAACACTCAGTGTCATAAGCAGTTGCATCCATCCTTTAGTGTTCAGGGACCAGCCTTGAGGCATCTTGGAGTCGCTAAAACTCCTCCATGGACAGCAGTGAACTTTGGCAGAGACCTGTGCTCATGCTGCCCCCAAAGAGCTATTATTCTCTTGCCTTGTTTTCTTAGGGATTTTTTGGCTTTTAGAAATAAAATACATGTGACTTCATTTCCCCAAGGTGATAAGCAACCTTATAAGCAAGTATGACTGGAAGTTGGGGTAAAATAGCATTGCTACAAATTAAGCCCCTGAAGCATAACTATACACTCATTACTTTAAAAAAAGAAAAGAAAAAAGTAATTCTGTAACATTCAGAATAATGTTTCCAAAATGTTGGCCCTTTTATGATGAGAAACTATGTGGGGTCTGTTTTTTTCTATGTACCATAAATAAATAAAAGTAAGAATTGGACAGAGCAGTTGCTATTTAAAAACCCATTTAAAAGTGACAGCAATCCTGTCACTTTATCTGAGATACTGAATGGTTCTAGATGGGCTTAATGGTAGTCCAGAGAAGTTCTGTGGATAAAAAAATAAGATCTCTTAATCTCTGCTTATAGAGAGCTAAAAGGAAGGAACTATAAAGGAGAGGTATAATTTATATCTCATGAATATGCAGTAGGTCAGGGAAGATAAATTACGCATGTGTATCTCCCTCATCTGTCAAGAAAAGAATGATGGTACTCCCAATAAACTTGAAAGGTCTCCTGACTGGAAATATTTTTTTGGTACAAGAGGAAATTACCCCTTAAAACTGGGTGCTGCTGTCTTCTTCAGATCAAGAAAATGCAGTTCCTTATAATGGATCAGAAATCTGAATGAACTGCAAGGATATCTACTTTCATATTAAGTGGATGATGAAAGATGAGAGATGGAAGTCTTTACAGCTTGGTGAATCAGCCAGATTCAATCACTCGGTGCTTGAGCTTGGCCAGGAAGGGTGCTTGAATAAGTGCACCCCTGTAAGAAGGGTGTTGAGAGCTGTCCATGTGGAGGCTCACCCCAGGGGCTCAGAGCCCCCAGGGGGCCCCTGGGGCTGCCCCTGCTCCGGGGTGTGGTGCAGCAGTGCCCTGTCCTTGGGGCTGGCATTGTGGCCACCCCTCGTGAGTGCCATTCAGAGAGCAGAGAGGAGGAGATGTGATCAGAAGTGAGGTATCCATCCCTTCCTTGAAAATGTTGCCCCATGCTTTATTCTGATTATTACTTGTCAGCACAGTCTTGTATAGCCCTACTTGAAATTAGAAGAGGATTTTTGTGGAAAAATATTGAAAATTCAAAGTAGGACCACCAGAAGATTATTTTACAGTAAGTCATTATGTATTTCTGTTCCTTTTGAGAAGCAGCTATGCCTGTAACTTTGTACTAAACGTTTCTTTGAAAACAGCATGCCTTTGCTCTAAAATTCCATGCTGTGGTTTATTCACAAAATTGTTGTGATCTTGTAAGCCCCACTAGAAGAAAGAGTTGCACATTTCACTGTTATACAAATTTCTTATACAAGAGAAGGGAAAAATCCAAACTTGAATGTAGGTTAGGTGAAACCATATTGCAGTTAATTAGTGTGTCACTGCTGTGATGCAGACTAATTCAGTGCCCCGTGGAAAGGATGGGGGAGATTTTTATTTTTTTATATTTTAACTGATGGCCATAGGACTACAGGTTGGGTTATTTTTCTTTTTGTCCTTCACCTCCACACCACCCCTGCCCCAGCAATAAGATGTCTGGTACAGTCCTTTTGTTTCAAGGCAAACATTGGTTTGCAGTTGGACTCAATGATCCTAAAGATTTTTTTTCAACATAAATTATTCTGTGATTCTAAGTACCTGCCTCTTATAAGTACAGTGGTGCTTTCCCAGGTAAAAGCTGATTTACAAAGTTTTTAATTGTTATGACCCTTTCAAACATATCAGCAGCCCTTTTTCATTGAACCAGTTCAGTGAGCATTTCCCTTACACAGGAAATGTCAGATTCACCTGTGGTAAGGGAAAGCAAGTGTCCTGCTGCTGTTTTCTTTACACTGGTTATATTCTCTTTCCTCTAACCACTTGATCCCAACCGTATGATCTACCATGATGCCCAAGCACAGGCTTCTTGGTTTCTCAAGGAAAAAACAAGCCAATACCAACTGCACATGCTGAAGACTGCATTCTGCAATGATTTACCTTAGAAAATGGAGAGGGCTTTCCCTTTTAAAAAACAGATGCCAACAAAATAGATTTTTTTTTTCGTTTAAGTGTAAACTCATTCTTAAAAGGAAATAACATACTAGTTATATTACATGCTGAGTAGAGAAACAGCTTCTTGGAGTATTTTAGTATGCCATTAACTTGATTATGATGAGCTGTCACTTTTAAATAGCATAATTACATATTTAAATATATATATACACATAATTATGATTGTTTAATTTAGTTTCTATATGTATGACATGCCATATATCATGCTCTATACCTTCATTGTGGATGTGGTTAAAGTATAACTTGTCTGCTTGGCAGTTTCTTATGATCAAACAAAAATATTGCCCAACTTGTATGAGTCTTGCAAACACTGAAAGATTCAGCAGTAATTGATATTTCAGCAAACAAAGACAGGCAAGAGCTTTTGGAAGGGAAGCAAATTCTCATGTCTTTAATTTGGACAAATCCCACTGCCATCTTTGAGATTGCAGGAATGTTTTCCATGACCACAGGTGGTACAGAATGCAGGAGGGATACTTGCATGAGCCCATAAAGCAGCTATAACTTTTTCCACACACTGTTCCCTTTTCTCTCTTGCTCTTTTTCTGTCTTCCATAGGTGCTTTGGTAACAGGACTGCACAGATCATGATTCCACACAGTTGTGGGACACAGGTGGACATTTTACACTGGCTGATGGTAACCTGGGGAATGTTAGAATACCTAAAAAAATTTATGTATTCATTTTTTTAAAGGATGCACAAATTACATATATGCTTCAGGGGTTTTCTGGGGAAAAGGCCTAGGACCTCTAAGATTTAGGGCCAAGGTATAGAGCTCTAATGCATTGATTACTTATGGTCACCATAGAATTCTCCTCTTACTTCAGTGTTCACTAAGAATAAACCCATCAAAATAATGAGGAATTTGGCTTCCCCTGCTTTCAAGGGAGAGACATTTTATAGTATGCAAATAAAAGCAGCATGACCTGGCTTTCGAAAATGGAAATACCCATATCCAGAAAAGGGCAAAAGGGTTGTGTCCCCGTGGAGTGTGGGCAGTTGTGCCCCATCCATGGGGTTTTGTGTTGCCACTCTGGTTGCCCTCTGACAATGTAGTCCCTCAATACATGATCAACACTCAGTCCTCCTTGTGGTGCCTCTGCCCCAGAGGGCTCAGGGGAAAAGAGCACAGAGGTGAGGCTTTTCTGATGGGTTTGGAAGGAGCTCTGCTCTCAGCACAGAGCTTTCTGAAGACGTGATAGAAATCAGGGAGCCTTCTTCAATCACATTCCAGTCAAATCTTTTCTTTTGTGTAGCCCTCTCAGGGTAAGCAGAGACTTTCCTTAGTCCAGGAGGAGGGTGAGTGGTTGCTGGGAGTTAGCACGCTCCAGCACTCAGCTTATGACACGGCAGCTATCCCAGAGCTGAGCAGCTGAAGGTACAGTAATCTGGTGCTGAACTCAGGCTGGTCCCTCTAGGAAGAAAATGCACTTTTCCAGAATGCAGGAACAGTGTGTGTGATTTGTGCCAAAAGTGTGGAATGAGTATTGCAGCTGAAGAGGCAGGTAAATTGCCTGGATTACACATACAGCAAAATAGTCAGGCAGTCTCTAGGGATACTTGCATGTGCTCAGATATATTTTTTGTTGAAGCTGATAGCAGTCCCATATATGTATGAAGGAGAAGAATATGGACTTTCCTGTTGGGCCTCAGCCAGAGCTAGCCAAAGGAAATGGGCGTTCTTGGTTTTGTTGTTGTTTCTGGAGAGACACATTATACCTCTGTCCATTTTGATGTCTATAGCTTTTTACTCTCTGGGGCTAAAGCCCTCCTTTGTTTGGTCTGAGCTTTACTGTCACAGCCAAAATCTACAGAAGTTGATTGTAAGTGTGTTTACAAATGGAATTTCATAGGATAAGTGCTATAAGTGTGCCTCTGAAATACAGCTGTAAAGTCTGTCTTTAATTGCAGGCTGTGAAATTTGGAATAGCTGGGCTAGTAGAACCACTTGTAATTTTCTAGACTTACTAACTAGACCCCCACATTTTTTTTGCCAAATGGAATTAAAAATAACCTGTAGTTTACCATGTTCGTGTTATCAAATCCTCAGAGAGAACCTTTCCTAGGAATCATTGTAGGTTTCAGGTAGACACCTGATACTGCAGTGTAGTTCCATGCTGAATTCTAAAAGCTTTAGCAAAAGCATCTGCATGGAGGGTAGTTCTCATGCTGTACATCTCACTAGGAGCCAGGTGGATTGAAATCCTGCATGTTGTGCTTTTCATATGAGAACCATTTACTGGTTTCGTACATAAAGGTGGTTATTTTTTATACTAATTTAAGGTTTTGGTCTGGTTTTGTTTTGTTTTTAATTTAACTGTGGTTGAAGTTTGAACCATGGCTTGCCAGTGTATGAAGTGATTTTTAAAGGAAGTGAAACATCTTGGCCTCAGTTTCCCTTAAGCTTAAAGCTTTGAATTGCAACTACAGAGCTTCTTGTTGTATACAAGATAGTAATTTAATGCACTTTATTTAAAAAAGGCACAAATTATTTTCTTTATAAAATGTTACAATTGCACTATGCTGTAAGGATTGGTTATTAAATATAAACTGTACAGTTTTGTAGTCAACATTGTGTTTAGTCATAAATGATTGAAACAATTACATGTTTCAGTTAAATGTTAATTTTATATGTGGTGTGTGTAGCCATAAATAAATTTTCCTTTTTAAAAAAAGAATGGTTGTTTGTTTTATTTCATTGAATTCCCCATTCTGTTTCAAATAACAAAATTATATCCTTCTACAAATATAAGATTTAAGTGTGTTGCAGTGCAAAGAGATGACAGATGACACTGACTAAACTTGGAGGATTAAATTCAGATGTGCAAATTTTAATTGAATTTCTGTAGATCCCCTGCATTTACAACACTGCAGAAGGAAATACCAGGCACTACAGACAAAAACTCTGAAAGAAGAGCTAACAGGAGTTCTTGAACGTAGAGTTTCAAGAAGCCAGAGTAACCTTCCATGTCTACCTTTCTTATTCAAGTTAATTTATCTATACTGCACTCTCTTCTGACACGCTGCCTTTTATTATCATTGTATACACTCAGTTTTGGGGAACAAAATGCAGTGTGGGTTACAAGAGGATCTGCATTTGGTCGCGCTAAATGGATGTAAATACTTAATATTTTTGTTAGCAGTCATTAACTGGGAGAGGTAAAAGTTACTGTGGAAGTAAGAAACTGTGTTAACCTAGATTTTTTTCAGAAGTTTGGTCCTAGTCCTTGAATTAAGTAACTGAAAAATCAGATGCATGATCACAGTTCTCTATTTCCAATTTGACTGTTTTAGACAGGCTAAAAGAAGACGGCGGACTTTCTCCTTTTCCAAATTAAATTTTTGTATAAAATATATAACTTAATTCCTCTGAATGGTTTTCTTGCATACCCATCTTATTTCCCAGGCACATAAATTGATGGAATGAGTTACATCTCTAACGATAGGACTGACTGTCATGGACCACAGCCACTGAAATGTGGCTTCTGAAAGAAATGGGACAGCGACTGACAGATATCCAGGTAAATGATCAACGGTGAGACTGCTTCCTTTATACTGTGTAGGACTGCAGTCCTGCATGTTAGATGGATCCTGGAGATCTTAGGGATGTTTACTTACATCTTCTTACATCAGCATTAGGCACCACCTGTTTTGTCTAGAGAAGAAGAAACTGGTATCATGGTGCAGGAGTAGAGACCCAGTTTGTTTCCCTGAGGTTAATCTGTAGCCAAAAGGACTGCAGCACAGTGGTGACCAGGGATGTATTTGATAAAGGTAAGAGAATTATGAATAATGGATTTGCAACTTATGTGGCCAATAATAAATGGCCACTGTACTTATAAGGATTAAACAGTTGCAAGCTGTCAGGACATGGAATAATTTCCATGCTACAGTAAGCAAAACAAAGTTTTGTTGTATGAGGCCCACAAATGGAAATTAAAAAGTGTAGTTTCAGTGTTCTTTAGTTCAAGGATGCTTGACTGCGTCATTCCAGATGTGCATGCCTGTTCTTGGGCTCATTTAAGCGTCTGTAAGTCACACCAGAGATGAGCTGCTGAGTTGGATGGACTTTTGGACACAGTGCAGCACATCTTACCTTCTTACTAAATTCTTATGAGTTGTCTTAGTTACAGCAGGGTGTCTACTACGTCACCACTGTCCTTTACCTTGAATCTTTGATGTCCATGCAAAGTGTGAGGCCAGTGCAGTTAACAGAGATTTTACAATTATTGCTGAAAACATTTTAGGAGAAATCATCAATCTGGCATGTATGACAAAGACAACTCCATTTGCAGATATTTAAAAAATGCTCCATTTTAAAGTTATTTTGAAATTATCTATAATCATACACATCCAAGTGCTTTTTTTCTCTAAAATTGCTTTTAAAATTAGCAGCTCAAATCTATTTTTTCTTTTTAGTTTTTTTTTTTGAAATGTCATCCTCATAACAAAACTGCTCCTTGGGGTTGGTACTACTTTGGATTCCTCTAATGTGGATGTGAGCTGAGCAACCCCACTGCTGTACAGCACGTTACACCCAACACTTGGTTGCTGCATGCAGATCAGCTCTTACCTGAGCACATTCTGCTTGTGAATTTTATTGGGATTTTCTTTCATATCTGCAAAAGCCTTTCATCCCCATATTTTGCACTAATTGCGAAGCCGGTGGCCCTTCAATGCAGACATTCTTTATCTGACAGCAAAAGATATTTTAATGTAACCAGGACACTGCCTTCCCACCAGTGGCCTAGCAGAGTTGCTTTCACCTTCATTTTTATCATGATGTATGGCATTTAAATGGTGCTTGACTGAAAGCCTATATAAACACATTTTCTAAGATACATTGAGTTTGCCATCATCATCATTTTGAGCTGTCAAGCTCAAAAACACACACTTTCCAGAACAAGGATCAACACATTCCAAATCATTCAGCTTACAGGGAGAATAGAGAGGCTATGGCAAACTAAAGCAGGAGAGAGCCCTCACAGCTCCAGTTTCAGGCATTAGTCAGGTCTAAATGGTGGCAAAAGATTCCAAAATCTCAAACTAATGTCAAGATTTCCTTCAATCCCCTGGCTATTCCTACTCTTTCACCTGTACATGAGGGGTGACAAAGAGGGGGCTGGTTCTTGTTCCCTCTACCCCCCCTCACATGGCATCAGTTGCTGCAGCCTTCAGCTCCACTTCTGTTTTTTCCAAGAGCTGGAATTCCTCAATGGTGCCACTGGTGATGCAGTCCAGGGACTTACATGCAAATTACTGTTAGCATGGCAAACCATGAATCTGCAAGGGCATGAGGCTGGAGAAGGAAGTATTTGCTATTTGCCAGTTTAGCCCAACCAAAAGGTGTTCCCTGACATCCATGCAGGTTGGATAGCACCACTTCTTCCAGTGTTTTCCCCACTAGCCCTGGCCTTGAGGCAGGGACTGTTGGGGTGGAGGGGCTGGTCCCTGCCCAGCCTGCAGACACTCCCTTTGCTCTATAACTCTGCAGATATGGTTGAGTTCCCTGCCTGGCAAGGTAGCATATGTTACACTGAGCCAGGGCCACACGGCAGCAGCTCATCCCTCCCTTGATGCTTTGGATCTTTCTGCAGCTTTGTTTCTTGCTCAGATGGGCTCCAGGACTTAATGTCAGTGCTGGATTCCCAATCCCTCCACAGCTTTTTGTGAGAACTAATGAAACAGATCTGGTTTTTGTTGTTTAATTAACCAGCCTATATTAGTGTCCCTGGAGCTCTCTGTGCTGAGGTTGGTTTTGGTTTGGGTTTTACCCTCTCCTAGAAATATGTCACAGAGAAATAGTGCAGTTCTTAATGTTCGGTCCGTTTCATTCATCACGCCTTTTCTGGAAAGTGTTTGTTTGCCTTCCACCCAGCCACAGCTTGTGCACAGCCTTTACAAAAACACAGTCAGCCTTGCCAAGAGATGAGTCTGGTGTTAGATCTGCAGACCCCCGTGTCTGCCATCACAGGGTCATTCAGGCTGGCTCCTGATCAGCAGCTGCATGTCAGTTGTGGAATTGTGTTCAGAAGCCGCCCTCTTCCCCAGGAGCAGCAGCAGCCACCTGCCATTGCTAAAATCAGGTGTTTCTGCTGGCAGAAGGGGTAGCCAAGAGACTGTTCCCTGGTGTGCTGTTTGCTGCTGCTGTGGTCACCACATCCCTGGGGTCTGGGGAGGGTGGATGTGCAGGACAGAGAGCAACAGGCAGTGTTCAGGGAGGCTGATTTCCTTCCCTTGTGATCCCAGGTTGTGATCCCAGGTGTAGGAACAGACATTTTACCTGTCCAGGATGTGTTTGCTGCTCAGCCATCCGTGGTGCATCTTCTCTCTAAGATTCACCTGGCTAGCTGGGTGCTGATAGACACCAGCCCTGCCCTGTAGCCATGCAGCGAGGCTGTGCTGTAGGAGTGTGTGCACAAAGCTTGTTGGCTTCCAGCTCATATCAATTCAGTGTATTTCCTTGCCTTACCAAGGAATGTTGTATTCTTCTTCAGAGATTAGATAATGCATTCCTCAGAGCTCGGTAGTTTCCCTTTGGTGTTTTTCTGCTTCTCCTTGATTCTATTAGAGGCTGTTTTAGTGAGCAGCCGTTGATCACATACATCTGTCTCCAGAGATCTAAACAGCAGAATCTCCATAATTTCCTCTGCTTCGCAAAATGATACAGCGTTTCATTAAAGACAAGTTAAAAACAGAACAAAATGCTGCTCCATGTCCCTTTCAATCACCTCACCTTCAGCAGTCATTTGCAAAAAGACTGTTTCTTTTTCCACTGCTTGGAAGTTATTTTTTACACCATTTAAATGACAGCTTAATCTATGATAAAAGGACTTCCCCGAGCACAGGTCTTCCCCTTGTGTCAAAATATCAGTGGATTCCATATTTAACATCAGACACAGCTGCATTGCAGCCCTAGGTAAAGTTTCCCTGTGAATAGCTTGCATGATATTGCATCGCTGTGGAGAGCGCTTCCTCTTGGAAAGCTGTTCAGAGACAAAAGTCATCAGGGCTCCAGCCCCATAGTGGAAATCAGCAGCAAAAGCCCTGAGCAGCAGATAAGTACCTGTAAAGATGTCAGTGTTCTTGGAAAGGTGAGGCCGTGTATAAAATAATTCAGACCTTTTATGATAAAGTAGCAATATTGTTTTGAAAGATACAGAAGGCTTGACAAACACCCATGAAGTGCTTCACAACAGATAGCAACTTGAGCACAGAGGTCATATCAAACATGTGGCAAACACAAATATCTGCTGCTCTTCCTTCTTGCTTCCCTAAGTGTTTGCTGTGAGAATGTGGCTGATAAAACTAGTGCTCTCTGTCACTGTGCATTTGTGGGATTAATGTATAAAAGAAATTATTACAGTGAATTTAACATTTACTTAAAAGTTCTGAACAATTTCCACTCCTCAACTAGGCTACATCACATTACATCACCCGTATGTCTCCCTCTCAGCAGCTTTTATCACCTGGAAGAGTGCACCACCACACAGCAGTTGTAAAGCTTAACAGAATATTGCCTTGTTTCAGTCTTGGAGTGTAAAACAGGCTGGCCTCAGCCTTCTGCTGATGCAGAAGCAAATAGCAGTGTAAAAAAAGAGACAGCAATTTGAAAGGCTACCAGTAATGGGGCAGGGGAGAGATAGGGGTACTTCACAGGTTCTGTAGAGCTTTGGGCACTGTGCCTGACATGCCTCCAGTCTGAGGCAGGGGAAACCCAAGGGGAGAGACAGCAACTGAGAGTTTCTGGGCAGTGCATCAGGTTAGAACCTATGAGGCCTAAGGTTTATTTGACCCATTAAAAGTTACTAAAAGCCTCGCTTCTAAGAGGGTTTTACCAGATGCTTTTCTTTCCTGGTGAAGCTGGAACCCTAGAGATATTTTGCAACCAGCATCCACTGGTTTAACTGCAGCAGAGGTACAATTTCCTGCAGAAAGGTCACAGGCCATTTGCAGTTTTCCGAGTCAAAAGCAGTCCTTAAAACTCCATCTAAAAACCACCTGGCAGCAGTTGTGAAGCGCTGTAATTGCCCCCGTGTTGCAGCAGCTGACTGTGAGAACCAGAACTCGAAACAAAATCCTGCCCAGGAGAGATTATGGGTTTGTTACTGATGGTAAAAGCAGAGCAGACGTGTAAGTGGAAGAGCAGGATGCTGCTTTTGAGTGCACAGCATCACGGCTGGGAGACGGTGTTCCAGAAATAAGTGGGGTAATGAGCTGGTGTTATGTGAGAGCTCATCTTATGTACAGTGAGCATTGCAAAAGAATTCAGGAAGCAATGCAGAAACTTTTTGATAGCTCTGCTTTCCCTCTGTTTCAGCATCAGGAGAAAGAGAGGTCTGGGTAGCCGGTGAGGTGTAGTGATGGTATTTCAGATCACTGTGAGAAAAAAAAGCTTGGAAGCCAGCAAGGCAGCTGAGAGGGACGCAGCTTGGACCAGCCTGGAAAAAAGGATTTTAATGTTGATGCCTGAGATTTGATATAAAATCAAATTTAGCAGATGAAATCACTATAGAGGAAGTGATGGGAAGCTCTGATATTTACATAAAGCATAGAGACATCTGTCCTTTAACCTACCAAGAGTTTATAATACTTAAATTGTCATCAAGGCAACAGAGGTCAGACGGCTCAACAAATTGACACCATCTTGTGCTGCATTTGGGTGTTTAGAGGTTTGTTTTATAAACACACAGCCCTACAGGTAAGTCAGAGGTTGCACAGCAGCCTGTGAGGAGACGCTGGGGGAGCTTGGCTCATAGAGCCTGGAGAAGATCTTGCTTCACAAGCACCCAACAAAGCTTGTGAGGGTGTTATCAAGGCAACAGATCCGGGATCTTCACATGGTACATCCTGAGAGCCTGCAGGCCCAAGTGAAACAGTGAGGAGGAGACTGGATATAAGGAGAAACTATTTCCCCATTCCGACAGGAGGCAGTGGCACAGGTTGGCCAGAGAGGTGGTGCAATCTCTCTTGAAGGTTTTCAAGAGTCACTGGATAAAACCTTGAACAACGTGGTCTGACTGTGCTTTGAGACAGAGGTTGGACCAGAGACCTCCTGAGATTCCTGTGGTTCTCATGGACAGTGAGAGATGCCTGTGGGTGTCCATGCCACGATCCGGAAGGCTTGGACCTTGACAGAGCATTATCATAGACTTGTAGAATGTTAAGGGTTGGAATGGGCCTTAAAGATGATCCAGTCCCAGCTCCCTGCCATGGGCAGGGACACCTCCCACCAGACCAGGCTGCTCAAGGCCTTATCCAACCTGGCCTTGAACACTGCCAGGGTTGGGGCATTCACAGCTTCTCTGGGCAGCCTGAGCCAGTGTCTCACCACCCCCACTGTGAAAAATTTCTCCCTAAATTCTCTAACCTAAATTTCCCATCTTTCAATTTGTACCTGTTACTCCTTGTCTTATTTTTAGTTCATAACAAGGAGGTAGACAGAGATCAAGCCTTGGAAGATACTCCCTAGGAAATGTGGCATCTCCATCTCCTGCCATGTAGATCAGCTACTGGAATGGCTTGAGCCAAACACAAACTACTGGATTTAGTAGAAGAATAAATGACTAGCAGATTAGAAGAGCCTACAAAATATTGGTGGTCTGGCTCAAAGATCTAGTGGACGTTTCTGGAGTTAAACAATAGGAGTCAATGGCCATGGTCACAGCAGAGGCATTGACACAGCCTCCACAAGTTACACATTGGATCTTACTCCTGTACCTCTTGGTCTGTGCTGCCTTGAACAGTGACAAACAACTTTGGTGCCTCCCAAAGAGGAAGGAAAGAGAAACAATGGGCCCCCCACCATTTTTTTTCACTTTTTACACTATGCCCTTCATAATTTTAAGGATTTCCCCTATTATTGATAACATTGGGTGCTCACAGAAGGTAACACATTTTAAAATTTCAGACATTATAAAAAAGATCTGCCTTGGGGCACGAGCACTGAAAAGAAAATTAATTAAAATTATACCAAGATCTTCACTGGCCCATAGTGGGTTTATGTCATATCAGAAGCAGTATTTAAAAGAAAAAGTTAACACTTGTGTGTCAGTCTACTCAACAGATAAATCAAAACAGCAGAAAGATCAGAGTTGCAGCACGAGGCAGCATTAGCATTTGGATTCTGAGTGGGAAAAATTTCCTAATACCATTAAAACATCTTTTTTGTCAAACCAAACAGCTCACAGTCACTCAATTCCAGCCCAAGCTGTAGGCAGATTTCAAGTCTGCAGGGCCATATCATCTGGAAGAGTTAAAGCAGAACCTTGTTTCTGCAGGGTACCTGGCACAACATACCTTGGTCCTTACCTTAGAATCATCGATAACCTGTGTTTAATGCAGATTTAAAAAATATTACTATCAATCACAATTATGAGTTCACTATGATTTATTTATCTACTTGAAATAATTTGAGGGTATCAGTCTAGTTGGTGGTGACTGATCTATTATTCCTTTGATGTTTGACTCTTATTCATGGACTGGAAAAGAACCAAGAGCACAAAAGTAACTTAAAGACACCCTGTCCTCCATAGGACTGAGGTACAAGGAAAAGCTTGCACAATTTCTGGATGGAGTGAGCCTTCCAGTCGCCAGGACTACCAATGCTGAAGTCACAAGGGGGAAAAAAAGGGAGGAAAAAAATCCTGCTTCTGCCAGCATTACTAATCAAGTACTAATGGTTATGATATGAACATTTCCTATGGCAGCTGGTGCATTGCTAAATTAATACATATTCCTTAATACTATTTGCTATATGATTATGTCTGGCATTATCTCTCTAGATATAATACAATTTTGCTGCTATAACAGAATAAAATACTACACATCCACTGTTTATAGAAATGCCTGTTCCCTGCTCTGTCTTTACAGTGGACCAAACCACCAGAGTAAATGAAGTAACAGCTTGTTTGTCAGTGTCCCAGCCACCTGTAAAAAACCCTTGCTAGGAATCCTGGTCAAGCTGCTTTAGGCTTTTGCCCTGTTGAAAAGATTCATTGAAAGTCTTGAATCTGCAACAGGAACTTTTTCCTGATTTATACTGCATGAATGTTTAAGAAATGTTCACACTCAAAAAATATCTGATGGAAGTCTCCATCTGGACCAATTACAATGGGCCCACCACCATCCTGCCCAGCCAAAACCTGCTCACCTGGCAGCTTCCATCTCCATCAGCCACAGAGAAACACGTCCCCAGTTCATTTGCAGTTGGTCACTGAAAACCCCAAGTGCTAACTCCTGAGTGACATTCAGGGAGCCCATCCTGAAACAGAGCAGAAGGTGCCCTACAAATCCTCAGCAGCTCAGCCTTGGAGGGTGTGAGGCTGCCAGGGAGAGTCATCACTTAGCCTGAGGATGAGGGAGGATGGGGGAAGGCTTGTCTTTAGGAGAATGTGGGCTATAAACTGTGCCAGGTTCACCTTAAAAGAAAAGCATTATTTCCTAACTTTTCATATAAGGGGGAAGAAAACATACCCACACAGAACTGGGTGAAAAAAAAAAAAGTCTCTCCTTGCCATATAAACCTGGGCTCTCTGACCTGGGTTATCTACTGACCACCAAAGGCCACCCTTCGGGTAGGAGGGAAGTTCAGATGTAGAAGAAAGTGAAACTTGGGGGACACGTGCTCGCATCATTCCCTGAACACTGTTGGAAATGAAGGTGTGTGGGCAATCTCTTCCACATGGAGTGCATGCCACAATGGAGACTAACAACAGAGACATCATGAAACTTCAGAAGTACCAAAAATGATAGTGTCACACATTTACACTCATCCATAAGGTAAAGCCTGTCCATCATCACTCTGCTCCCTGACAGGAGCAGGAGCAGCTGAGGAGAGCTCCTGGGGGAACCTGCTGGGCATTGGTGTTTTCCCAAGTGGGGTCTGAGCCACAAAATGAAGTGGAGCTTCCAGAGCCCAGCAGAGCTGCACACAGCTGTGCAGGGTACCTGCCCCCTACCTCTGCTACAGCACAAAATAGTGTGTGAGCCCTGCCAAGAAGCTGATCTGAGGTGCACCACAGCACATTCTCACTTGAAGGACAAAGAAACTGAAATAAACAAAGGAAGAACTTTTGTCTTTATGAGTACAACTCCCAGGACAGCAAGGCTTTCCCTCAGCTCTATATAACCAATAAAATGGAATTACAGAAACCACATGACTAAAATTTTCTTAGGCCCATGCATATTCCTGCAAGCATTGGGAACAGATTAAAACCAGAGCAGCTAGTAACAGTGATATCTCATCCAAAAGATTTGCCTACTAATGAGAGACTGCTTGTGCAATGCTCTGCCGAGGAGAATCCAAGCACCAGGAGCAGAAGGATCCCGAAGCTGCTGCAAGGCAGCCCTGGTGTGAGCAGTGGGGCAGAGGTGCCCTGACTGAAGCCCAGGGGGAGCTGCAGTGCCACCTCCCTTTTTGTCCTGTTATTATTTTTCCCTGCCCCATTCTGGCAGGTATTCTCCTCTCCCTTCTTGCTTTCTCTCTGCCTCCTGCCAAAGTAGTTCAGGAATTAGCAGGGGATGCTCTTTGGCCTCCTTGTCATTACATTTAATTAGAAGACACCCTCATTTGCTTTGCTTTTGCTCTCCTACCTGGCAGAGTAATTTGCATTTCACAGGCCATTCTTGAGTCTTGTTCTTGCTCTGCCTGAAGTGAGCAGCACAGAGGGTCACACTGAGAGGCGCAGCAGCAGCAGCTGTGGCACAGCCAGAGTCGACAGCTGAAAGAACACCTGGGAAGTCTACAGAACTAGTTAAAAATTAATGAAAAGGGAAAAATGCTGAACATGCAGTAGGCCTGGGCTGTTTAAGGTCAGTGCAGACACAGAGAGCATCACAAATAGGTGGCACACGGAGAGCAAACTGAACCCCAAGCACCTCTCCAACGCAGAGTGATAAGAAATTCATAGCAGTTGTATGATCTACACCCTTTACCTGTGCCTGGAACATCTGGACAGCAAATACAGCTCTGGAATGCCGATCTCCTCCTCGAATGGCACTATAGGGAGGCAGCAGTTCTGTTTCCACGTCCCTTTGTTGTCAAGTTGTGCCAGTGCTGCTACCAAGAGCAGTAACTCATACCAGATCCAGTGCTGAGTCACTTTTTGGCTTCATTGCATAATTTGCATCAGCAGTATCATAACAAACCATCTGCTTTCAGAGACCAGGCATCTTTGCAACACCATGCCCCATACCATGAGTTAGTAATACAGCACCTCTCATGGGTGCCCAGATGGAGATAATCAAACACTTCCATAATGTTTGAAATAAATCCGATCTTTGAGGAGCATCACCTTCTCAGTGGATGCTAAGAGCTTTTCAGATCTCTGCTATGACAGCACAGATTACGTTGAACCATTTCAGATTGCTCTTGACTTTTCTTTTGTCCCAGCCATGCTTCCATGGCTGAAGCTTCCAGCCTTCAATACTTACAAATGAAATTTGAAACTTTGCATGTGCATAAGCTTTTCCTCAGGCTCACTCTTAAACTGACCTGGAATTATTAAAAATCCTAGTGAGCCAGGAAAAATATGTATGTTGCTACATCGAATCCTAAAAGAGATTCACTGCTGAGGAGGCAATCTAGGAACAGAATGATGAGAAGAATCCTGTCTGTTCTATTTCTTGCCACCTGTTCACATGAGGCTTTTTTAGTCTGGTTCACTTAAAGAAATAGTAGTCATACGGCAGAGCTGAAATGCAAACACAAATCAAAATGCCAGCCCTGGAATTTGTTTTGGCTAGAGATCTACAGAGATAGGAAAATATGATAACTGTACAATTCATAAACTCTAGGAATTTCAGTAGAATTATCTATAAGCCACATTAATTACCTTGAAAGAAATAATTCAGGATCTGCTCTCTTTCCTAGAAAATATCACTAGGTTTAATAAAATTTGCAGTATCTAAAGTTTTCTTCCATATTTTTTTGCCTAGATAGGGCACAACTAAAGAAATCAAATTAATCCCTCATGACAGCATGGGAAATAAGGAATGCATAGTAGATACAGGCTTTAAATGCTGCAGTAGAGATGCAGTTTTATAGACAAAAAATTGTCTGTCTGTACATGGTTTTGCTGTACAGACAAAAGCAGCTGCATTACAGAAGGTTATTAATAAAATAGGCTCAGCACTTCTAGAGATGCAGTTTTATAGAAAAAAAAATTGCCTGTCTGTACATGGTTTTGCTGTACATACAAAAGCAGCTGCATTACAGAAGGTTATTAATCAAATAGGCTCAGCACTTTAATTTCTAATCCCCAAGAAATTCTGAGAAAACCTCAGTCTAAAGAAGTCACAGTTTTGAGTAAACTACTTGGAAGTCATTACGTGTTCTCTGAAAAAGGTAATTTTTCAAGCTATTAAATCAGCCCATCTGAAAAGCCACCTATTTTCCTCCCACTCCCACAATTTTGTCATCCTCCTCCCCATGCTTCAGTCTTTGTGCACCTGCTGGTTCTTCTTGCACCTTTGTAAGCACAGAAAAATTAAGACAGACCTAACTTGGTTGTGCAAGCTGATTAAAACCAGAGGAGAAGAGGTGATGTAAAGAACCTGAATAAAGTTAATCTTGGACTAATGGCTGTATTCATCATACAGAAGAAGAGAGAGCATTTATTGGGGTGAAAGAAAACTACTACAACTTGGAGAAGGTGCAGAGAAACAGCCAGGGAGTGTCAATACTCCAGCACATCATGTTCACTGTGCTCTGCTACTGTGAATCACTGCACAAGGTTTTATGTACCAACCATGGCCATTCAGTCAATTTAAATTGTATTTCCTGTTGTGACATGCCTTTGAAAAGAGACATTGTTCTGACTGAAATGTTTTCTTTCACTCTCACTTCTCCCATCTATTCAGAGTCAAAGCAAATTATAGCAAAATAGAGCCTTCAGAATGGCTGGAGCAGATTGTTATATGGCTCCAGTTGGCTCAAAGGAAAGAACAAAAAAATATAAAGTGGCAGCACTGCCTTTCCAAGACACGGCAGAGATGGATGCTGGACTGGGAACTACACCATTACTGTAGGAATGCACTGGCAAAGGTTTTTTTTTGCAGAGAAGGCTGACTTTAATCTGAATCCACCCCTGCTTGGTATCAGTATAGTGTTAACTTGAGTACAGCTTGGTCCCTAGCAAATGGGTGGGCTTTGAATCAGGAAAAAGTCAAGGTTCCTGTTCAGATAATGTGGCTGCCCACCAACTACCCCTCAAATTCAGATTAGACTGCAGGGACCATCTTTTTTTTGCGTGTTTATGCTCTACCTGCATTGCAAGCTTCTGGCTGTAACCTCAAACAATAATAAAATGATGAAGACTGCAACACATTTCTCGTTCTGAAAGAACAAAAACCCCATCTGGAAACAGCAGATATGTCAAATTTATTAAGAGAGGATAAAATGATAAAACCTTTTATGCTATTAGTACTATTGACTTGTAATCTCTTGATGCAGTTTAGATATTATGGAATTTCAGACTTAATATTCTACCCAGAGGATGATATAAAAGCCATTATTGATTTCCACTCCCTATAAGCAGACTTCATCTCTATGTAAATTAAAGATTGTATAATATATTTCACAATATAGATTAGCTGTCATTCAAGGGTTGATCAGTTCTCATACCAACAGGCAAGTTCCAGGCAATAACAAGTGAACACCCAGTTCTTTCTTCCTTCTAACACCCAGTAAATCTGGTTAGGCCTTTGCCCATTAACACTCACATCTACAGGCACAACATCAAACACCATAAGGAAAATGTGGGATGTGTTTCTTGTGAGAGGAGTGGTGTGCACAGCAGTGCTGCAAAAAGCACCACTCACCATCATTGTCCCGGTGGAATAATTACCCCCTTTCTATTCCCCTGAGGAGCACAGGGGAAGACAGCCATGTCTTCCACCTACCAACTACTCAAATCCTTCAAATATTTGGAGAACTTACAGAAGAGGGAAAGGAAAGCAGCAGCATCCACATGGTAAAGTCTCCCACACAGCACCCCAGCCAGCTTCTCCCCTAGCACACACATGGGGAGCAGGGAATGTGGGAACTGCCAACCACTCTCCCCATACCACAGCAAGGTATTTCCCACGTGCTGTTCCCTTAGTGACCAGGAAACATTTGTTTTCTCCTCCTCAGAGCGATGAAGACTGGTCTCATGTGGTCTCAATCATTTGGCAGGGGAAAGCTTAAACCCACCATGAATGTCCTTGTCACACACTGGGGGGAAAAAACGAATGTTACTGTAGGCATGGGGGCCACATCAAGCCTGGAGCAGCTTGGTTTGACCCTGCTGTGAGCAGGACGCTGCACAGGAGAGATCCTGGGGCATCCTCCTGCCTGAACTACCCTGTGATCCTATGAAAGAGCACTGGAAAGGCTTTCTGCTAAGAGTGGCTTCCACCACACAAAGGAGCAGCACTGGAGTCTAAGGAAACAGCATTAGCTTTCGTTGCTGAACATATTTCCCTTCCTGACTAAGGGATGGGTTTCAAATCACCTCCCCATCCAAACCTGTACTGCACACAACAGGATGTGGGGAAACTTAAGTCTGCCAAAACCCCTTTCTGACCCTCCAGTCCTTTTCTAAAAGGCAGCCACAAAACTCCCACCTCCTTGAAGAACAACCTTACCAAAACCAGCAAGGCCCTCAGATTATTTCTCATTAGGCTGCTGACAGCTGAGGCTTTCACCTCACTGCATGGTGAAATTCAAAGCACATCACCCCAGTAAAGTTGGAGAATAATCAAGGTTTTCTAGTTTCGTATTAGACTCAGCTCCAGCCATTGGAAGCCTGATGATGAAACTTGCTGTGCAACTTTTTCTTTAGTGATTTCTACTACCTTGTCACTCAGAAGCTGAACAGCACATCCACTTCTAATCACACATCATTTTCCCTGTAAAAAGACTCATGATTTTTAACTCAAGCATTGCATTTACAGCAACACAGTTATTAAGCATTGATGGGCAGTATCTGTAGAGCTCAAGCACAGAACTGAAAGCAATGGGCACAAAATTACACACAGTGAGGAACCCTCTGAACATCAGGAAATGCTCTTTCACTGTGACCCTGGCTGGGCACCAGCACAGGTTACCCAGAGATGCTGTGGAGTCTCACTCCTCAGAGACAATCAAAAGCCATCTGGACATGGTCCTGGGCAAACAGCTCTAGGTCATCCTGCTTCAGCACGACCTCCAGAGATTCCTTCTCACCTCAAGCCCCCTGTGATTCTGGGAATGAAAAGTTTAAAACATCCAACATTAAGCAATTCATATCCCTCTCCCGGCTTCCTTGGAGGCCTCCTCTTCATCACCTCACAACCAGGGCAGGCTCAGGGCACTTGTGAGGATATTTACAGGTGGGAGCTCAGGCAAGGTGCAGTAAATTCCTCAGCTGTCAGACCTTGTCACTTCAGAGCTTTTAGCTTAATGGCAGGTTTACATTTCAGAGCACTTTGTTCCAAGTTTGTCAAGGACCGAGACTCTCGAGTCTCCAGCAGTCGGCACAGTTGCACATGCACAGAGATTGTGCTGTACATCCACATTTACCACACTACCACTCGATAACTGGGAGAGGAATGTCTCTCCCTCTCTCTAACTCAGACTTCTTCATCTTCTCTCTGTCTTCATACAGTTAATTTTTTATTCGAACGAGCTCTTATGATTGCCCCGTCTGTCCACTGGAGGTCAGTCTCTTGCTACGAAAGACTGTCCCTCTTACCTGGTGGGTCTGCAGGGGACAAATCTTACAGCAGCACCTCATTTTCCTGTCACAGGATCTTAAGGCTTTGGGTACAAGATGAGAAGCCCAGTGCAGTCCATAATGGAAGGTTGCTCCTGGCATGTCCTTTCCCAGTCAAAGTAACACAAAGAATTGCAGGAAGCTCAAACATTGTGTTTTCCCAGCTATTGAGTAGATTCGATCCAAAAGCTGCAAGTGCCCTCCTGCAGCTCTCCCACCACCACTGCAGCGTTGCAGGAGCCAAGTGCCAGACTCCACTCTTGGGTAAAAAAGCATCTCGTTGGGCAGGGAATTCCTAACTGATGAATGAGCATTTTGAAACACGTTCATGCTTTCTGCATTACCTGGCTTTGTATGTAAATCAGACAGTAAAGTGCAGTTACCAGCCAACAGATCTTTACTATCTAGTAAATCCTACTTGGCTCGTGTGCCAGCATGAGCTCCAGAGAAGGCGGCTGTTTCGGCTGCTGCTCGGGCTGCGTGGGAGAGGTGCTGCACCACGCTGCTTTCAGCAACACCCGCTCATTAGCAAGGCTTCCTCAGCTCCTGCCAACACTTTGCCAGACATTCAGCACAAAGATGGGCTGTTTGCCTCTCCCAGGCTGAGCAACAGATGATGTTGAAGGATGGCAACAGCAGCGACCGGGAGGCAGGGAGTGTGGCAAGGAAGGGTGAACAGCCACGAGAACGGGGCTGCTTGGCAGCCACACACAGAGCACACGCACTGGAGTCCATACCAGAACTTCAGCTTGGATCAGAAGCGCTTTGGAAGCAAATCTGCTCACTGCATCTCTCCATGCTGTAATTCCCATCATGGAACAGCACGTGAATTCGATTCCTGCCAGATGCAGGCAGGCACAAGACCTGCTCTCACTGCAGCTCCAGGCATCCAGTTTGCATGAAGAACTGAAGCCCAGCGCCTGCCGTGCCCTGGTCTAGAGTGGCTCCCTTTGAGCCCCATTTCTGAGTCACCTGCACATGATCTCACTGGCCAGCTGACAGCAGAGCTGTCCAGGCTGCACTTTCAGCCATCAAGACTGATGAGATGAGACAGTCCCCATGCTGTGGATTGCAAGACCTTGAGCTTTCAAGCTCTACTTTATTTTCTTTAACTGCCATGCTAAGGAATGAATGGTGCCTGCTGTATCTTCAGTTCTGTCCTGCCAAGAGCACTGATGTTCTCAGAGGGAAATTTTGGTTTTTTCCATCCCACTAGCTCTCCATTTCATTCCATATTACGCTTCCTAAGGCAACAACATTTTTCTGCGTCCTTTTGACAGCACTGATACTCCTGTTAGCATTCAAGCAGTCGGGTGAGAATAAATGGTTGCAGCCCAAACCCAGAAAGAAGCAATACCTGCAGCAGGCTGGTAATTGCAGCAATTGTGCAAAGCTCACATCTGGAAGCCTTAAAACAGAGCAGCACTTTAGAGGTGTCCTTTAGCCACACATTCTTTTTATACATCCTGCCACACTGAGTATAGTATGTTTTGCTTTCTGAGCAGAACACATTACCAGTCCACTAGACTACTTAAGCAGTTTTTGTATTCATGAATTTTAAAAAAGACCTATTTACTATTTAAAATGTCAGCTTAAGTCTATTCATCCTAATCAGGTACCGAGACCAGCAGCGCTGCCAGTGCCATTTGTACCCTCACGTCTCATCTGATCAGTGAAGGAAATAAAAGCTGAGGCAGGCAGATGGCCGAATCAAAGAGAAAGGTCATTGCATACTGCAGCTGATAAGGTGAAGAGAATAAAATAGGGAAGGTGATCTTCAGGGAAAAGGTTAAAACGTTGCCTCACCATTTGGAGGCTTCTGTATGGAGATAAAACAAATACAAAGAGAAGTATCATCAATTTCACTGAAGCACTTTCTCCTATTGTTTAGAAGAGAAAAAAATTCTGAACCTTTCTCTTCTTCCCCATCTCTGTCATAAAAATCTTTATTTTCTACCTCCCATTTAAGAGACAGAAGAATGCCACAGATCTGTGCTGTTATTCTCCCCATGTAAGTGAGGCATCCATGCTAAATGCTTTTACTTGGCTAAAACAGTAAATAAGCAGCAATGTTATAGACAACTCCCACATCTCTTCTCAAATAATTCTAGCTGTTGGCAGCTGTCTCACCATTTGGTGTATTTTAACTAAGTTTGAAAATCCCTAAAGTAAGGATTTATTATCTCTTTCAGTTAAGTACGAAGTAAATCTATCAAGCCATATAAATTATTCACATTAATTCTAGAAACGTAGCAAATAATATAGGACAGGAAGGGCACCACAGGAGAGGGATGCAGCATCCTTTACTTAAAAGACTGTGGTAAACCTAAATTCAGTTTTCTAAGCAGACCATGTCAACTTATAGAATAAAGATGGCTCTTAAAAATTTTAAAAGCATGGGTTGTCATGATAGTCACTGGGGGTTTTGAAGAGAGTACAGGAGATGATCAAAAATGGGATACTGTTTCAGGTAAGCATTTGGTTGATGGCAGTTGGTTGGTACTGATGCTTTAAGTTTTAGCTTAAAAACCAAGGACACCATTGCAGCTTCAGGCCCAAAAGGTGTAAACAACAGCAAATTGAGGAGAGCAGTCTGGGAGGATGGGACTTCATAACCTGAGGCTGTAATAGGACAATGAACCCCAAAATGTAAATGGACCAAAAGTGTGAAGACTCATGACTCTCATGACTTGGAGTTCTACCTTGGGCAGAGCCTTGGCTGGGCTCTTGTGCTGCCCGAGGTGTATCCTTTGAAGGCCTTTCAATAAATACCTGCTTGATTCCTTTAACACTGTCTAGCCTCTCCAGGTCAGCCTCTCAAGGCATCAGCACAAGGCAGCAGTCTTGCTTATCTTTCTGTAAACATTTGTGAAATGTCACAGTGGTGCTTTGCATCACTTATGCCAAATCAGTGACTGGTACTGGGAGGAGCAGTGAGCCAGCAGGATCCAGGTATTTTAAGGTAAACCCCACATGCCCCAGGGAACTGCAGACATTTAAAACTAATCAAGCACTGCACACATTATACATCTTAACAGTCTCAACACAGTCAGATGAAATACTCTGATGAGCCTATGCAAAAGTATATAAAAAAGTATAAAACCTATACAGCAATACAAAAACTTTACCATCTGCTGTAAGCAAAGCTTCTAAACCTTTGTTACAGCAAAATGTGTCATAAATACAAATTATGTAGAAATAAATTTGTGGGGAAACTTTAACAGCCATCCTTGAAAGCATTACTTTGGTTGTCATTCTGAGCATATGAAGCAAACAAAAATCCTTCTTCCTCAAAGACAGAAATAATGATTACAACATAATGGCAACCATAAGCAGTGTACCCAGCTGTGTGAAGACAACCCCTAAGGAGAGTTTTAGGAAGCATAGTAAATTTGGAATGAAACACAAACAGAACAGAAAAACAAACCATTGCAGGTGATGCCTTGTGAAGGCTGACCTAGAACAGAGGCTAGACAGAGTTAAAGAATAAAGTAGGGATTTATTAAAAGGCCTCAATGGATACACCTTGGGCAGTACAAGAGCCCAGCGAGGGCTACACCCAGGATGAACCCAAAATGGTCACAAAATGGACAATCGGTCATGGGATCTCTCGCTTTTGTAAGTTCTGGTCCATTAGCACATTGTCTAATTATAGCTTTAGGTTATGAAGTCCCATCCTTCTTGGTTTTCTTTCTTCAGTCCACATTGTTTATACTTTTGGGCCTGAGATTTGAACTCGTTTTCCTTGGTCCCAAGCTAGGAAAGGAAATTGTTTTGTCTACCTACTCTGTGAAGAGAGTTTACCATCCCCTAATATGAAGTTCATAACTACACACTAAAGCAGTAAAAGCTAAAACCTAAGGCATCACAGGTATATCTGAAAACACCCCAAAACCAGACCAGAGAAAATAAATACAAACGAACATGAAAGAGTGTCTCAAGTGAGGCTAAGGTGAGGCCTCACATGGTTGGGATAAGCAGCAACTTTTAAAAAGGCTTAGCTTAGTGATAAAGTGTTACTCTATAACAAACAATCCTACTACTATCATGCTCCTCCGTGGAGAGGAAAAGCCCTGTGCCCTGAATCTGCACCCTTTCTAACACCCACTGGTACAAGTACACTCACAGAGCAAGGATCTACCCAAGGGAAAGACACCATGGCCAACCAGCCAAACCCCAGGTCCTGCTGAAACAGGGAAGGGGAATATCCTTGGCTGGTAACGTGCAAACCATCTACTGAAAACCAGGAGGATGAGACTCACAAGAAGAGGAGGCAGAGGGACAGGCTGCAGGTGACAGCCCGTGCTGGGCTGTGGAGTTCAGGAGAGCAAGGGCACTGCCACCATGGCTGGTGACTGCATCCAGTTTGTGAAGGGTGACCGGCCACAGTGGGCATGGGCCATTCAGAAAGGAGAGAAGGTGACTGGAAAGGGACTAGAAAGTTAAACTCACTAGAGAAATCAAACATTAACAGCAGGATGACTCAGGAAAACTTGACTAAAACATTCATCAGCACTGGCAGATACCAAGAGAGCACCTGATTTCCAGGAAGAGAGGAAAGAGAGGAGTTCTGCCACCCCGCTCAGTGTAGCTGGCAGGACTTCTGTTTAGAGCTGCTGCCCCAGACAGAGAGGACAGGCTGTGCAGTATGAACTGGCATTAGGGTAACTCAGGCAGATTCCCAGGCCCCTTTTCCTTCCTCTACCCTACACCTGACTGGCAACAAGTGACTGCTGAACAGAGCATTTTCACGTGGTGCCAGAGCACAGAGGGACTGAAATGCGAGTGACTCAGAAAGGCAACAGCTTGAGACAAGCTGCTGAGACAGCTCAGAACAGTGGCCCTCAGCTCTAATCTCCAAATCACTTTGCACATAACCCCTTGACAAGAGAAAAGCACAGAACTCCACCCTGCTCTGGCTAATCAGATAAGAAGTTCTCTATTCAGCTGCAGCAGTAGGAATAATCTCCAAGAGACTACTATATTTAGCTAAGAACCTTAGGGGCAACTTGTCTTCTTATGTAGCTGAAAAGCTCAGCCCAGCACAAACCTGAGAGCACTTTCCTCTTGTAGGAGTGCACATCTATGTCACCCACAGATGAGAACACATTTCTGCAGAAAAACCTACACAGACTTGACAGCACATGAAAAGAGATTCTTTGCCTGTTAGTAGAGAAAGCAAGATACGAAATCCCATCTCCCTGCTTTATACCTAAAGGACTTCTTTTTCTCAGGGTTCTTGTTCTTTCTCTTCATCTTTTGATAAAAAGATGGGCAATTGGGAACCCACAGTCCTTCTGGAGTAGCCTAACTTCTTTTCAAGTCCAAGAAAACTGGGAAGGGTGTTCAGTGATAAGCTCAAGTCTCTCATGACTGTTCTGCAGCAGCAGACACCAGGGACTGAGGGATTCTAGCAGGGATCATAATTTATTTTTATTCCCTATGTATCACCCTCAGTGTTTTAGCACCTGAATGCAGATCCACTTCAATGTGTTAAAAATCCTTGGACTTGAGTTCATGTATGGACTCACTCTTAGCAGGAATGCTTCAGACTCAGAAGTAAAAATCCACACCCCCACAGGGCAAGCACTTTTTCCCAAAGCAGACTATGGCAGGCTGAATTTCCGTGTGATTTTTCAGAAGGAAAATATGTGTAATGTCACCTTAAAGAAAATTCACTGTAAAAAATCATCTCTAGATAAGCTGTTCCAATATTTATTTTACTTCTTGGCTAGGAACTAATACCTCAGCTCAAAATTTAATTTGTACAACTTCAGCTTCCAGCCACAGGATTCTAATGAAGTCTTCATTAGTATAAGGTTTACACTCAGTTCAGTTCACAGTGAGATTTTAAACATTTTTAGAAATTACATCTTTGCTGTACCCTTATGTTGTTCCAAGAGGAAAAGAACACCTCTTCATTATTAACACAGTGCCCAGCACAGGAGAAAGAACACAGCTGAAAAATACATCAAACACCCATGTTCCAAGGAGACATTTCCCTTCCTCCCAACTCCATCTGCATACTGCAAACAAGCTCAGTTTGGAGCTTCTTCTCAACACCATGCATCCTCTCTTACAATAAGGTGTTTTTCTTCTCCCTTCATCTTGGTAAAGTGAAATCTCAAATACCCAAAAATCCATTTCAGTTTAGGTCCATGAAAATTCTTTAAAATTGAAAGGACAACCACAAAAGCTGTAGAAGCAGCATGCTGAGTGACCATCAGTCCTAACTCAAACCAAGCTACAACAAGCACTTATAAATGCTTTACTAAGAGAACTTTTGAACCAAAAAATTTCAAGCTTGCATATTCAGTTTCTATGTAGAATTGCTGTCTAAGAATTCTGGTCTAAATTATTTGAATTATTTCAAATCAAAAAGTGGGAAATTTGAGAGAAGTAAGAACTGAGAGCCAGAGGTACTGAGATTTTTAGTTGAACAGAATAAAGATTAATTTATTTTCCCAAGAAACAACCGAGTCTAAGATGCATAAACAAATCTGTTTAATTTACAATTAACCTACTCTATTGCACAATTGGTTTATGTAAGTTCTTCCCAGCAGGATGAAAAGCCTCTCCCGCCTTTAATCTGATTACAATTAAAAGATTAAATTTAAAGTATTTTTCTAGTAGGCCTACATGGGTTTGTATTTTAAAGTATTGTGCTGGGTCACTAACCTACAAAGACAACTTCCATTAAAAAAGTGGGCAAGAATATTTGCTGATTTAACTTGTATTTTCTGCCTTATTCTTTCTGGAAGCAGAGCTGGCCTTTAACACATTTCACTGGAAAAAAAACATCCCTAAAGCCACCTGTAGGGAAATTCATACCTGCTTAGACCAGCCAGGAACTTGGAGCCTGAATCAAGTCTGCAAAAGAACCAAGTATGGATGTTAGCAGCAACAGCAGTATCTCAAGGGAATCTGGTTTTGTAGACTCCATCCCTCATCCCAGGAACATCATGCCTTGGGATCAGAGATAGCATTTGGAAGTCTAACATTTTCACTTCTGTTACTGGTAAGTTAAAATAAAGATTAACAGCAAAATCTTACTAATCTAAGGAAAGAAACACAGGCTCAAAAGTGAGATTTTATTCATATTTGTTACTTATGCACAACCCGAAGTATGATAAAACTGATAAAAACAGCCTAGAATAGTGTTTACATCACTAAATTCAATTCACATTTCGTCCATAAAATACCAAAAGGAAAATGACAACATTGCAGGTTCAGAAAAACAGGTTGGCTACTATGACTGAAAAATCTACACTATCTCACTGGTCACAACTGATTGCTTGTTTAATGCTTATTACTTAAAATAAGCACAAATTACAAAATTTCAGACACATCCATCTTCTGTGCTCATAAAATATATCTTCTCTCATATCAAATTTCAGTAGATTGGAAAGAACTTTCTGCTGAAACATTTCATTTCAGCATGTATCAAAAGAACATCGAGAGTGCTCTCACCACCTATGCAGTGATGTAACACTGAGGTCCCAGTTGCACCTTCAGCTTCCTCTCCCAAGGATCATTTTGCAGGCCACTGTGCAAGCACACCGTGATGGCAAGGACAAGCCATGTCCCTCATGGTGCTGAAAGCCACCATCAGGCTACGGCCTAAATTCTGTCCTCCCTGGTGGACACACAGACCTCAGACTCCAGGACACAAAATAAAGCACACTTCAGCTCTGCATTTTAAGGCGAAGACAAAACCAGCTCTAAGTGGGACAGAGATCAGCAAGTACCTTCAGCTGCCCCTGGTTACCAAGAGCTGTGGTTGCTCACCGCTATGCAGAGATTGGTCATACTTTGTGTGATAAATTTTAACACCAGCCCTGAGGCAGCACGTTATCCCTCTACCATAAAGGCAGCCACCAAGGATTGAAAAATCATATGCAGATTAAACAGCAATGCAGTAGCCAACAGTTTGCATGCAAACATCGTGTTAGACTGTTACATTCTCAGGACTAAAACTGTTAATGGTGTAAACACAGGTTAGATAATCACCTTCCATTTCTCTTTTTATTTTACATACTTCTTTTAAGAACAGATAGGGGTGCCTCACAGAACAAAGGAGGTTTATCAAATGTTAGACCTGGAATTACACAGACTTCAGTTACAAAGATTAAAACTGTAATCTGGTAAGGAAAGAAATCTTCCTTGCTATGAATAAAATTTAAAAGCCTCATTAGGCAGAGCAGCAGCCTGACTCTTGGTCCAGAAAAGAAAAAAAAACCCCAAAACAAACTAAACCATTTTAATACCGTACGGCTGATAAAAAAAAATGGAAAACAAGGAAAACAGAGACCGTCAAAGCAGGCTTTATGGCAGCAACTATGCCTAGGAAACGACTAAGAAAGTGATTGTATATATATATATATATATGGCATAGTACCTCAATAGCCGGGAAAGGACTAAGAAAGTGATTGTGTATATATATATATATATATATATATATATATGGCATAGTACCTCAATAGCCATCAAAACTGCTTTAACTGCCCCTGTTTTCCCCTGTTTTATCCATGGGATGTACTGGGAAAGAAATACATTCAAAATAAGAGTTCTGAGTCAATGTGCTACACAACTACACATGTACAAATCAACAACAACAGAACTTATTTACACACATGTATAACTACAGGCATAAAGACCAAGTTTAATACTTGTGAAATGTATCTGATTGCTAGATCCAGACTGTTCCAATCTTTAGTAATAGCAGTAGCATTTCTGCACTGCAACAGCCACAGGGTTTCCATCAGGTCTATCCTGCATCCAGTTGATCTTATATTAAGACTGAAAAGCTCTACAGGTATTTTCATTTCCATTTATAACACAGACATGCATCTGCTACCCAGTAGAGACCCCCCCAACACTCTTCCTAACAAGCAGCCAGTAACTTAGAGCTGGTACCATTACAGACATATCTGTCTGCTCACCAAATGTTCTTTTTTGATCACTTGGGGTCATTCTTCAAAGTATACATTTCGTCATGTGCTACATTTTTAAGATAAAAAGGAAGATAGTATAAAATCAATTCTGTATGCATAAAAACTTAAGCCCAAAAGTGGTTAAAAATAGACTAAGGTGGGCATAATTAGTACCTAATAAAAAAGCTAGAAGTCACATTTATGAAACTCAACACTTCACTCAGCTATACAGTAAGCTGCCCTCAAAGACTAACAACCAGACCAATTCACAAGTATCTAAGTTGCTTACATAATTAAAAGAGTAAGATGTAAAGTCAAAAAAATATATTTTATCCCTTCAAGAACAGGAAAGTAAAATAAAATGCTGGTTCTGTAACAGTGCAACAACTGCATCATATCTTGCACGCAGCACAAGAGTTGCTACATTTAGTGGCACTTAAGTATTATGCAGTAAATACTGAAAGTAAGACAAGTTTCTGATCTGCATAAGCATAATCACATCATTATTACCAGAGTTGCTAAGCTACAGCATTCTGAATAATACCAATTCAATTTTAGCACTTCCCTCACTAGCCTTAACACATGTCAACGTCCTGCTTTACATCTTGCTAACAAAGCAATCACCGAAGCCAAGTATTTAATGCAGTTGCCAGCAGGCTTGGACCACGTTCAATCTGACCAGTCGTTCTCGTCAAACTCGGAGTCGTCGTCGGAATCGCTGTACTCCACGGCAATGCGCCTCGACAGGATGGTGGCCACGTCATTGCCAACGGGCTCGCGCTTCGCCTCCTGCTCACGCTGCTCCTGCACCTTCTTCAGCTGAATTCCTGCAGAGACAACCACTCTCAGACAAAGCTTTCCAGACGCTAGAGATTTCGTATTTGACAGTTATTGGTTTGTTGCATCTTTACAAAATACTCGGGAAGAAGGAGGGGAAAAAAGAAAGCAAGCATTGAGAGAAGAGAGCCTCCTTGAGCAAGGAAGAGGGAAAGACAAAAAAGGCAGATTGGAAATAATTCTCAGAGACTGAATACTTTTGGACTTCTAAAACTGTCAACAAAATGTTGAAGCTAAATGTTCCAAGACTGTACAGGTCATTTTGATCTGAAGATGAAAGTTTTCAAAACTGTATTTGGAAATACTGTTAGACCTACAGCTCCATATTGTAAGCAAGGTCAGGAAGCCAGAAGTCATTGGTTAAAAAAATCAGTGGGCTGAAGCCTGGTGTTGGGTAATTCAGTTCTTCTGAACAGAAGCAAAAATCCATGTACATGTACTGGCACTCTACATAATGAACACATTATGTAGTGTGTTCATTAGATTATGTCCACACAAACACTAGAACACGCTTGACACAGCTGTGAAGCTTTAGGTGCTAGAAAATGATCCAACCTCACGCTGACAAATGTCAGAACAGGTGTGTGGTACCTGTGGTTAATGAAATCTTCCCAGCTGGGAAAAGAAGCCATAAACTCATTTCAGTGGTAAACACTGTGCTCTCACTGTAAAAAAGGAATACCTAAAACTCAGTGTGCACTTACCCATCCTGATGGCAGCCAGCAGATCGCTCCGTGCATCGCTCATCGGTGCCTGCTTCGCCTCCGACACCGGAGGAGCGTGCATGGGGGAGGAAGAGAGGGATGCACCTGCAGCAGGAGGGCCTGGAGGGGGAGGAGGTGGGCCAGGAGGAGGAGGAGCAGTGACAACAAGCCCACCAGAAGGAGGAGGATGAGTAGCTGCATATGTAGAGCCAGTCACCAGTCCGGAATGGGAAGGTGGCACGGGAAGCTGAAGGGGACTAACAAACGCAGTTTGTGCTGAAGGAATCATAGGAGGGGGAGGAGGAGGGGGAGGACCTGTAGGATTGTAGTAATCCACCATCTGAGCTGGGAGCATCCTATATAAAACAGAACAAAAACATTTAATGCATTTGAAGTTAGAACTTACAAAATTATTGCCCCTTAAACTGCACTCATCCAACCTCAGGTAAAACAAAAATCAAAAGCAATTTAAACTGGTGACTTAAATATACAAGTGATTATACATGTAAGAATTGTCAAATATTGCTGATATATTGAGATTTAAGACAAATATTGAAGTTAAAAACAATGGCCTTTCAGCACTCTACAAAGTGAGCTTCTTTATCTTAATTCTCCTGCCCAGTTAAGTATGAAGCTTCATTTCTTATTAAACATCTACTCTGTGGGACTGTTAAGCACAAAGTCTTTGAAGAAGAAGGGAACAAGAAAACTGCAGACTACATCCTTCAATTCCATAGAAGATCAAGAGGTAATAGAGGACACAGACATGGAGAACAATAGAAAGTATGAAAGGAAATATTTACCCAAAGGTAAACGTATCTCATGTGCTTCTTTGGTCAAATTTAATGAGTTTAAATACCATTTAATTCAATTGATACATTTGATTGATTCCTTAAATAGGAGGCACAGGGAAGAACTCATATCTTTGTTAAAATGTCATTGAAAGAAATCTTAATCAGGAAAAAAAAGAATTTATAAGAGTTATGAAGTAGGTAAAGAACTAGATACAGGAGACAGGAGCTGAAGCAAAGTGGCTGATGACATTGAGTGGCACATGCCAGTGCATGACAACTGCAACACCCCGACAACAGTCATAGACCTGAGGACCAAGCACCGAGATGTCTTACACACTGTAAACAACAGAGAAAGGGCAGGCTGGAGCAGACCCTCCTAACTGAGTCATCTGCAGCACGATAGCCATGAATCAGGCAAAGGCTATCCCAGGGTGCATCAAGCAAGGATGACAAACCTTGGCTTGAATAGCAAAAAAACAACACAGGCAAGAATGACTACAACTTTCCTGGGGTTACAACTTGAAAGTTTAAGCTATTTACACAAAAGACACAGACTTATTAGAAAACATATGTTTTCTTGCAACAGAAGAACCAGAACTCTGGAGCAAGCCCTCATTCAGAATGCATTCAGGCAAAATATCTACACAGGCATTTGATAAATCTCTGTCTTGAATTAAGGAGCAGCATTCCTCCTGTGGCAGTATGGAATTTGTGTCTGAGGAGACCCCTTCCAATTCTGTCACATGCTTCTCTAAAAATGCCTTTCAGGGATACAACAAAGACTGCCAGATTAATCACAATCAACAATGCTCTTTCTGCACATTTCCTGAAGTTTAAAATATTATCCATATTATCCTTAACTACTTTCTACTTTAAAGGAAAATTATCTCTTCTTCGATATTGTATTAGGCACCCTTAATATTTTACAATCATACTGACTTCACCAATACACACTTCATTCAATACAAACTTGGTTCCTTCTGCTTTCACTATTTTTTCACTTAAATTCGGTTCATACATAGAAATTATATCCATTTTCTTCTATTCTCCCCAAGGAGGTAGCTAATGTATTTGGGATCTTTTTCTTTGATGCATTACACGTTATGATGGCTACAAAAAACATGCATTCCTCTGCTTTTGCCAAGAATCCACTAGACTAAATCAGACTTACCCATATTCTGCTGGTACCACAGGTACTGAGCTGTGCTGGCCATCTGGAGGCTGGGGTGGAGGGGGAGGTGGCTGCTGAGGTCTGTTTAAAGTGGCGTGTCGTACAGTGGTGGAGGGCGGTCTGTATTCATGCTCGTGGCTTTGGGACGCTGCCATGTACTGTGGACCATCTCCTGCTCCATAGGAAGGCATTGAAATCTGCTGATGGAGGGAATGATTCGGAGTAGCAGGATAAGAATAATCTGTAACATCGGATGCATGGGACCTAAAATTAAAGTAAATTGATGCAGAAGAACAGATTATGTGAGTGCAACAGGGTATTACCTAAATAACTGACAAAACAAGCAAAAAAGAATACAATCAGCATTATTTTTCTTGCAAGAGGATTCCCCGATTTATCAAGTACCACTCCCTTTTAAGTCCACAGAAAGCACAAGAATTTTAGTAGCCATAATGAAGCTTATGGTTTTTGTCAATGATTTTGACAGTCCATTGTTTGAAATAGCAATACTTACCAGCCTGCCTCAAGTAAACAGTGGCAGCAGAAAAAGAAAAGCAATACTACAAGCACTTGCAATTATGCGGAAGAACATATTTTACCAATGCAGAGAAAACCAATTTTTAAAGTTAGAAAATGCTTTTTAATTTGTTTGCACAATTAATTTTGTTGGAAGAGCTTAAAGAAACTGGGAAATGTAAGTATTAGTTGAGCAGAGAGTTCATAAAGATACAAAGTCTAGGATGTTCTGTCAAATAAGCCCAAGAGAGGGAGCAAAAGGATCTTTTCATCCCATTACTGTGAAGACTTGTTTTAGTAATGAACAATGGTGCAGCCTGGCTTTTAGTGAACACAGTGAACTGATGCACTTATCTGTGAGACTGGAAGCAAGGTAAGCAACAAAAAGCCAGGGCTTTGAGCAAAACAAAATAACAAACCCTTTGGGCATTTTGTCCTCTTTCATGCTTCCTGCCTGTTCCATTTTCTTTGCGTCACTCATGAACTCAATGCCCATTTTCCTTCTCTCCCACTCTTCTTTTCTTGTTCTTACTTTTCTCACATTAATTTGCTGGTTTCTGTTTGGATTCAGCTTGTGTTTCTCTCTCTAAAGTACAATAAGTATAACAAATACATTGTAAATTGCCACAGTCCAAACACAGGGATGTCAACATTTAATGCCTGAGTCTTACAATTAGTAAACTAGAAGATATATGACCAATTTTTTTTTTTTTTTACTTTAGCAGTAGGAAAATAATGACAGTATAACCAAATGCACTTTTTTGGAACCTGACTTACAGAACACTGCTCACGCCATAGCTGGCAGCATGAAAATGTCTCTCAAACCTGTACATATTTTTATATGTATGGATTTTATATAGCTTAAGACTACTCCAAGGTAAAAAATAGAAAGCCCTCTCTCCACCTCACTACCATTCTCAGAATTAATGCTTCATAGATGTAAAACAGATTTCAGGATTCAATCTCAGATATTTGATTCACTGAAATGTAAAATACTCCATAATTTATAAAACATAAAAGGCATAATATAAGTACAAGGTATCTGTCACACAAACAACATCAAAATCCAACACAGCCACATCCTACAATTTCTGCTTTAAAAATGCCCACAGATTGCAAATACCACATATCTGCAAACAGCCAAATACATGTTGACGTTGCTGGAAGATAAAAACAAATCATTTCAATATGATAATTTAAACTCAGGAATCCTGGAGGCAAAGTGTTAAACCTGAAAAAAAGACTCAAAAAGTGCAAAACAGAACTCCTGATGAAAAAATCCACAGCTTTTGGAGATCAACCTATGTAAAGCTTAGTCAGTCTGCAGCGTTTCATTAAGACTAACAGAAGACAAAGTTTTGCATTAGAAACTATAAAATAAAACTAAACAAACAAGACTTTTTAGACAGTGAGGGAGTCTGAATACATTACTGAAAGACCAATAGCAATATCAAATACTATGTTTCAATAACAAGTTCATTACTTTTCACAAAGACCACAACACTGCAAAGTTCTGAGCAGATTTTTATCTTTTAAGGCATCTAAAGGCATCTTTCCACACTCTTGCAGTGGTAGCTGCCTCCTCAACTTAGCCATTCAACAATTTAAACACTTTTTCCAGTGGACCCTATTTATTTCTATGCTTACTGCTAGTACCTAATCACAACAGACAAAGGAAATAAAATAAGTGGAAAATCCTCTGGTGAGACCAGCTTAGTGCAAAAACTAAGACTTCAATGCACATCAGGCAGCTCCCACTGAGCTCAAAGGGAATCTCAGTCAATGAAGACGAATTCTGCTGCATTATCTCTAAGCAGAGATTTTTGTTATTTCAAGCAGTAGCATCTCATCTGGTTTTGTAGCTTGGTTTTTAGACTAATATAACATCAAAAAGCTGAACTCTTCTCCCACTGAAGTATTCCTTACAGGCAAAAGTATTCTTGACTGAGTAGATCACAGAAAAATATTTATTAAGCTACCAGCAGGGCACAACAAACTAGACACTAAGGAAGAGCTACTGACATTATCTAGTAGAGGCTCAAATGCTTTGTAACTACAGACACTGAAGATGAACCACAAAGCAGCCAACACTTCTTTCTCTGCAATACAAAATATTAAGAGGATAAAATGCTCATGTGAAGCTGAGGAAGAAAAAAAAAATTAC
The DNA here is from genome assembly GCF_014805655.1 of Passer montanus. Taxonomy (NCBI): domain Eukaryota; kingdom Metazoa; phylum Chordata; class Aves; order Passeriformes; family Passeridae; genus Passer; species Passer montanus. Next base: position 3,007,540 of record NW_024368818.1, read on the forward strand.
AGAATTTGTTATGTCGTTTACGCTTTAAAATAAATTTGAAAAGAATGTTTTAAACATGCATTGTATGTTTTGTCTAACTATTCCCATCCTGTAAAAACACCTAATTCTACTCAGTATTGCTGAACATACAACTGTGGTACAACAAACAGCTTTGCTGTAAACAGACCTAGTATCTGGGGACAGTGATCCCTCGGAAGATGCTCCATGGTACACACTTTGAGACAACCTGTTGTCAGGTCTAAGCTCTTTGTCATATGCCATCATATTCCACTCCTGGCGTCTGTTCCTGGCTTTTCTAACCTTTTTCACCTCACGGGTGGTGCCATCTATACGCTTTTGCTCCTAATGTCCAAACAAAAGAAATAAAGCATGCAAAGAGAGAGAAAAAAGGAAAGGAAAAAAGCTGGTTAAAATGCAGTTAGAGTGCATGAAAATAAGACCAGATTTACAGATGAAGCCAAGTCTTCATAAATTTCTCTGTACTAAAATACTAAAATAAGAGTATGTCCTTACGCTATGAACCTCATTAGTAGCAAGACTTTTGATTTGCCTTTGTTCTGTAAGGATGCATGTGCTACTGTGATGCCAATCTCCTGGTTTTCCTAATACAGAAATGGGACCAATTTCAAAAGCCAGAAAGTTGAACTTCTTTTGACATCATGTCTTTTATTTAGACCACCCTGAAGCACTTGTAATTTTCATCTCCTGAAAATCAAACTTCTGAGAATGTTAAATAATCTCAGGGCTATTCTGGTTATTCATTATGGTCACAATCAACAGAGCCAGGTGAAGTATGGAGAAACTGGACACACATTCCTATTCCATAGTCTATGTGAAATTATCTTTGTTTGTTTTAACTTCCTCTCCCTTCTTAGATCTAATTAACTACTGAAATTCCTCCTAGTTTCTCCTCATCATTGATATAAAAATGAATTACACTAATTCTCTCTGCAGTGAGTCAGCAATACTCAGGCCAGCAGAATATTACAGCTGGATAGGTTCATTACAAACTTGGCTGCTTTTATCTTTCAATATAGCATCAGGCTCAACCAATGTCAGTGTTTATCATTCCTGTTTATCTCTACCTCACTGACAGCAAGATCTCCTAATATTGGGACCTAATGCTTTCACACCTTGGAAATATTGTACTTACCTACTTCTGACTACTCAGTATGAATATAAAGCTCATACTGGTGCTTCTGCACAAAAAATGAACAAGATTGCTCAGATCAGACTGAGAAGGGTCAGCTACTCCTTTTCTCAGTATTCATGAGAGCATAGGGGTTTTTTCAATCAGCTCTGGATCCTACACCCTTGATCTATTAGTAGGTTGGTGTTAGGCTTTTGGCTGCTAAGAAAAATAGTTTCTCAGGAAAGAATTATATTGGTATCCTGAGAATGCAGTCAGTGAATTGTATTAAGAGAAGAGCTTGGTCAAATTCTGGTAGGCAAGCCTTTTACTGGGGAACCTAGACCCATAAAATAAGGGCTAATAGTTGGAAAGCCAGCTCAACAAAAAGTTAACCACAGATGAACACAGGTTTTTTACTCTAACAGCACTGAGTAAATAATTCTGAAATAATGTGTTTGTCATTACGTAACTAACAAAAAACTAACAAATGGCTTCCTTGTCCTTGTTTTGAATCTCTTGCTCATTCATGCATATTTGCATGAGGGACCTGCTGACCCTCCTAACATTTAGAATGTCAGAAACGACTTCTTGAAGTTCAACACCCAAATGTTTTGACAACTCCTGCTCATTTCTACAGTAAACAGATTTTTTTGGTCTGATTTGTGTTTAATAACAATGATCATCCTGGTTCTTAATCAGAAATATTTTTCCTCCACAAACTTTTCAGAATCACACCCTTTTTATGTCTGACAGCCACTTTTTCACATCAAATTCTGCCAACAGAGGATTTGAAGCAGAAAGGACACAAGACTTAGTCACACTTTATTTTAAATATATAGAGTTTTGCTAATTGCCATGCGTGAATACATGCTTGTTAAAAGCTTTTCATCTGTCTTTTTCAATTACTTGCTGCAAATATTCTGTGTTTTTTAATTTTTTAATTATCCTGAGTCATGTTTTTTCATTTTTCTTCATTTCAGAAGAAAGCTCAAGTAAGCATTTTCACTGAAAACACTTCATTCTGTCTTCTTTCAGAACAAAAAATTTGTCATCTGGGGGTCACAACTATCTATTTCTTGCAAGATTCTAAATAAAATAAATATTCACCTTTTGCTCAATATATGATGCTATTGGGAAGACAATCATTTTAATACAATTCCTGTACAGTCATGAATGCTTACATGACTGCTTACAGTTACTGCTTATTATTTAGAAGCTTAGTTTTAAAGAAATCAGCTTTTTTATGAAAAAAAGTTTATGAAGTTTTTAAAAGTTTAAAAAGTTTAAAAAATGTTTATACATGTGGATGTATAAACAACAAAAAATAAGCACAAAGCTTAGCTGGTTTTAATTAGATCAGATTTCAGCTGGACAGGTTGTTCCAGATCAGCATCTGTAAGCATGCTAATGAATGCACTTGAATCCCTTTTACTCAAGCAGTACTAAACCCTACTGGTAGCAATATTTTGATTAAATATTTTATCAGTACATCTCTAAAACATTAAATTGTCTCCAAAACAGTGGGGCAGCCCTATTCCTAGCAGCTGACAAAGCTACATGTACCTCCAGGAGTAGTTTTAAGTTGTTTCAGTAGCAGTTTCATTCCCTTGACAATGGTGACAGCTCTAGCTTTACGACCCAGGGCAAAGAGACAGAGTTGCAGGGGAACTGAAGCCTTTCTAGATAATTACAGCTGGAAATATTTCTCAGAAAACTGAAGTAATATTGAGAGAAGTTACTTTTTTTAAACTAACTGTAATAGAAGCTGTGGCAGACAAGTGGGTGCTGTAGATCAGGCCAGAAAACAAGGCATTCATGTTGGCAGGAAATTATTTCAGCGAACACAAAACATATTAGAGCTTCAAACAGGGTGGAGTTAATTGTAAGTTCGATATTTGCATCAAGAATTAGCAAACAATATTTCAAGCATCTTAATAAAGAATTAAGAGCTAGTAATAAAAAGCAGCTTCAGCAAGTATTTGCAATACTTTCAAAAAACTGGAAGCATGACACTATTTTCCTGACCACAAATTTATAAAAGCCTATCAAAACACAAGTCAGCAATAATGATTTCTGAAATACGAGCTTTCCAATTTTAGAAATTTTTAGTTGCTAGAATAGCTAGTTATTCTCAGATAAAAAGCCAGCACAATAAAGAGAGAATTAGAACAGCTTATCCTTTGTTTAATCACAATTGCCCTACCTACAGTCATTCAATTTGGAATACTACTGGTACATACCAAGTCAAAGCTACACTGAACTCTCAGACACTGATCTACAGAAAGTAAAAAAATAGACCACACTAGATTTTAAACTTAAAGGATTAAAATTACATTTTTCTTCAGAAAAAGACTGCCTGAAGGAGTCAAATCAGAGGATGCCTGTCAGGTATTTTCAATTAAACTGTATACAGAAACAAAAAGCATGATATTTGAGGCAAGAAAATTAAACAGCTCATAAAGCCCTGGCTGCAACAGCTCAAGTACTTAGGGCAAATTATCAAAACAATACTGGAAAACTGATTCTCTGGTGCAGGGACTACTCTCAGATTTCAGCAAGCACCTCAAAAATTGAGGCTAAAAACTAGCTGTATTTGGTCAGCTGATGTCTAGCTTGTACTTTGTTAAACTATAGACATTTATTTCACCTGCACAGTTTCTCAACAACTATCAAGTTTTGTGCTTCTGTAGAGCACAAATTAAATAAAGAATTCTCATTTAATAGATTGAAAATGTAAGTTCAGCTATCACATTGTTAATAAATGCTCTGGATTCACTCCTGGTTACTGCTACCATAAGGACAAGAATAAAAGAAAAAGGACATTTGGTTCAGCAACCTGTGGAACAAAGTGTGTCTGGGACACATCTCACCTAAACCATCCTGCTCTCCAAAGGACACAGGACATGAAATGCTTGAAAACCATCTTCTGGAAAGCTAAACCTGAGATTTTTTTCCATCACACAGTGAACTTTATCCATGCAGACTCAAGTCTATGCTGCTTTCTTCTTAGTTGGACTTGGCATATATTTAATCAAATCAAATAGTACTTCAGTTAGAATTTATTAAGGGGTATTTCTGTGATGTATGGCTATAATACTACATGATTGGAAGTGAGCATATTTGCATTTGTAGACTGTAATAAGACAATTAAAATCTACAAAAAATATACCATGGATGGAAATAAGCAGGATGAGTTGCCTAAGATAAAGTCTAAAAGTAACTTCTATATATATAAAGTAGTTTTGTAGAAATCATTCTACAGGAATAAAGAAATGCTCAAGTGATTTTTTAAAATCTTATAAAGGCATCTGTATTTTTTCCTTTAAAATGAGAATGGAAAAAATGGGACACTGGAATGGAAAAAACTCTAATTCCAACTCCTTTCCTCTCCCATTACAGTGTCTTTTTCTGGAGCATAACAGGGCCATTTCTCTGGGTATCAATAAACAGATACTGGCAAAGGAGTCAAAACAGCACCTTGGAAGATAACCACAGCACTCCTAAAATTCAATTTGCTGCCTTCTTAAAATAGACAGGACAAGCTATAAAAATGGAATGTACTGAAACTACAGCCACACAAGAGGAACAATCTTTCCATGCACACAAACTAAGTATGACCTTTACGCCTGGACAACTGCACATAAAATTGTAATGTACAAATGTGTTATTATGTTTCTGCTTTTACCTTTTGTCTCCTCTTTTCTTTTCGCTTATCTTCAGTATCTTGTAACATTTTTTCTTTCCAAAGATCAAAAAAATAGGAAGGATCAGTATAGAACTTCAATCCATCTTTCTTATCATCCCTGGAAAAGCAGCAGAAGAAAAGCTAAAAATACATGAACTAGTATCTTTTAAATCCAGAAAACTTACCTTTGATGATCATCCGAGCCTCAAGCTGATCAAGCAACAACACTTGCTAACTGAAGGTCCATAAACAAATACCACCACTGTCTGTAGCAGCAGCAAAACCACATCCATTGGTCATAAATCCTACACATTTACCTTGCAGTTAAAAATTCTTATTCTTAAAAATAAAATACACTGAAAATGTTGTGCTACACCATTCTTAAAACAGAAATAAATTATTTATTGCAGATTGAGTTTTATCAATCTTGAAAAATCAAATCTCAATAATCCATGTAGCTTTTCCCCTCTGCTATAATTATTAGCAAATACAGTTAGGAAATAAAGGGTAAAGTACAAGAAGGTAAACAATCAATATTTCCTTACCTATAAGGTGAAAGAATATTCAGAGGTGGTGGTTTGTCACTTTGATTATAAATATCAGCCACCGGGTTCGGAATGCTGTTCTTTGAAACTACCTGCTGGTCTTGAACTGTTGAGCTCTTGAATGCTTTTTTCATGTTGATATCCTGTAAGGATACTATTAGAAACAGAAATACATTTACCATATGTCTGAAAGGAGTGAAAGTGGATACACAAAATCCTTTTTTTACTAATTATTTGAAATATTTTCAGCAAGTTAGCACAAAGACAGGTTTTTCCTTAGTGGATAATCCTGATATTTAAGTGCAAAGACACGTAAAAATTACCATAATAAAACAGATTTAAGTCTCATTTGGTCCAGAACCTCACTTAAAATAATGGGACCACTGACTGTATCTTGGAAGATGGTGCAAGAATGCTGTTGCATGCAGACGTCCAACCATTTCCCCTTTTTATAAGGTTTATCCTGGTTTACACTGGCTTCAAGACTGAAACACAAGGCCTGGTGTTCCTCTGGCACAGTGTGTCTTATAATTGCACATGCCATCTATACACATATTCCAGCCCATTCTAAGAATCATTAAATTACAGCTGCAGCAACCTCCTGTGAGAGACAGAGTTCCTCTTATTTCACTCTCTTTCAACTCCCATGTCTTCCCATACAACTAAACACTCCTTGCTCTTAAGTTTTGATCAAATCTCTAGAGAGAGAAATACTTCCACTCTAGTACTTTGAATTTATCTTTTCACATACACAGCTCTGGGGAAAATGACACCAGGCTTTTCATTCTTTCTTTTCACATGAAAGGTTGAAGTTGGTTTTAATTGTTCCTGTCACTTTTATCAAGGCTTTCTTTCACTCTTAATACAAGTTTTCATGAGATGCAGCAAATATTGTTAAAGAAGATCCAGTTAAAGGTCAATCACAATTTAAAAGTGGCAGTAAACTCTTGATACTGTCTTTCACCCCTAAGCACACTGAAATACAGGTTTCAGACTGCAGTTGAAGAGGATGTTGAAGTCTTCACTGGGTTGCCTATAATGACACTGACCACTCCTGGATTCAATCCAAGTGTTTTATAAGAGTGTAAGCTGTAGGACTTGTGCAAACAAAATGCACCAGCTTAGACTCCTTTTATTCCCATTGGCATTTCATCTAATACTTCTTCCCATTCATTCAATGTATTGAGTATCAAGGATAAACTGTGAGAAATTTCACAAGGTAAATGAACAGTAATGGCCAAAAATGTAGTATACTGATAACCTGAAAAAAACCCAAAGGGATGCAATTTTACACTGTTATTGTCTGTCATGGTGGACACCAAGACACCAAATCCCACTCAGACTTCTCTGCTCAACTATTTTTGTTATCTGTGCTGAGATCTTGCTTCTCACTCCAAGAACTAATTAGTTTCTTCTGTAACTTCTACAACAGCAAAAATTTTAAAATAGAATATTTAATGCCTAATACTCGTTCCCCATTCACATCATCTGAAGTATCAAAACATCATTTCTGGAAGTACTTTCTATTTAAATCTGCCTGTAAGTAGAAGGTATTTCAAACAGATTTTTTAGATGTACATATCTGAATTTTTTCATTCTTGTTTGATGGAAGACATTCAAAAGAACCAAAAAAAATTGCTGGAGATTTTTGGAATTAGTTATTTCTATATTTTTGAAAACTTAACCTCATTTATTTTAAAATACACTGTATTAGTTATAGCTAAGAATATAAGAAATCACTGATGCAATCAAATCTGAAGGGCTTTTTAAAACAACCTTGCAATTGACATTTTGCTTAAATGCCAAAGCTATCCACAAACAATCTATTTCTGACAGTACAATGAATTATTATAAAGACTTCAACTTCTACAGTGAAACAGCTAATAAAACTCACTACTGACACTAAGGTGACAGCAGTTTGTATATACAGCTTATTAATATGAAGCATGATTAGCAATGCAAGAGTAACAACTGCTGTCAATTTAAAATAAACACTGATTAAATTCTCAGTCCATACACTAGTTTCCCCTTCCATAATATTGCTTTTAATTATTTTCCAAACTCTTAAAACTAGCTGGGTGGTACTGCATAACACTAATGAGACATTAATGAGGCATTAAAAAAAAAAAAAAAAAAAAAAAGGGGAGGGGAGGGGAGAAAAAAAGCCAGCAAAACCACCTTGAGAACTGCCATTTCCAAAAGTACAGTATATTAATATATCATCTAGTTTGCTCATAGTACCAACATGATATGCCTCAAAAACTAAGCTGAATAGTGATCTCATAAGAGGTTAGTTTATGTTCCCATATAGTTCTTGACTCCTAAGACAGCAAAATGCAGGTGCTTGTACCAAAAAATCAGAGTGGTTTGGTTTGGAGGGGATCTTAAAGATTATCTCATTCCAATCCCCCTACCATGGACAAGGACAGGTAGGAGGATTGGAATAAGATAATCTTTAACATTAATTCTAATTTCACTTAACCAGGTCTCTTTGGAGACAGGGCATCCACAGCTTCTCTGGGCAACTCTGATAGTCTAATAGTTCATATGTTCCACAACCCTAGAACAACAACATGTAATAATTTCCAGACAGTAAGCAGCTAAAAAAGGAAGGCTAAATATTACACCATTATACTATTAAATATCAACACTAAAATTTCATGTTGGCACTAATAATTGGCACTATAAATATATAAACTACAAAAATCTGAATGGCAATTAAATATATAAGTCATATAAATATCACTACTGAATATATCACAAGTAGTATTAACTACTCATAAACTACAAAAATCTGAATGGCAATGAAATATATGTCATATAAATATCACTACTGAATATATCACAAGTAGTATTAACTACTACTAAGTCAATATTACACTACTGTACTGATATAAAAAGTTTTGACATTTTAGTAAATGTCAAGAATCCTCTAAACAGGAAGTACAGGCATTGGCTGGCTCAGACATGTAGCATGGAGGCCAAGATGCACGTTAACAGCTTTTAAAGCTAGACAGAGAAATGCTTTATCTACCCAAATAAATGCTTTCAAACAATATAATGATGTTACTTAAATCCTTTGTTTTTACTGTGTATTTATGAAGTGAATACCAAGCTCATAAGTGGGAAATATTTTAAAAGGAAATCCAGTTTCTAGTGAATAGAACCCCCTAAAGAATTTCACCTAGTTGATGCAAACACAGTGCCTTGTTTAGATACAGAGTATTATACGATCTTTGATGACCACAGAACAGACTAATGTACTAATGTAGTTTGTGATGACTCTACTCTGAAATTGATAGGGACACCCAGCCCAAACTATTTCCAATATTCTGACTTACTCCCAGTAAGGCCTATATTTATTCATTTATGATTTACTACACTCACAAACTCAAAGCCTTCCTCATGAAAAAGGCAACTTAATGGCTCTGTTACTACAGGGCTTCTTGACTCAAGAATACTTTCACTTGCTTGGCTAAAGTGATTATTCCCAGCTTGCCTTACTGAGACAACAGGATGAAATATCGTTACAGGATTACTTTGAAAAGACAGAGGTTATTGTGCAATTAAATACTGTGCTCTTGTCAACATCACTTCTGGCTCAATGCTTTCATGCAATTACCTACCCTCTTCCACTGTTGAATCCAGCTGGGTGACTTTGACAGCAAGGCGATCAATTCTGTCTTGGAGGGAATTTGCTCTGATGTAGAAGCTGTTGGCCTCATTAAACAATTCACCAAATATGTCTTCAGCATGTTTGCCTGTGTAAGAAATAGACAAGGAAATCCCTTTGCTAGTGGCTTACAAAACACAAGACAAATGGCTTCAGTACCATGAAATATAATAAAACACAGTAGCTGTAGGATTAGAACAGCGCAGTTTGTCATTCAGCAAAATTTGAGGCATAAGATGTGTGCAAAAAAGTCAAAATATACCATAAATTCTGGCTGAAGTCTATTCTTCTGGACATCCTGGTTAGCAGTCTTCTTAAAAACACAGGGAGACTTACAAATTCTAATCCTTATGTAGCTGAGCTAGTGCCAACTGACAGACAACTGAGCATTAAAACCTGCCTCTGTGATGAAAAGGCCTGAAGTTACTGCAGTCAATAAAAGCTTCTGAAGTAGATTTTGAAATTAAAATCTTGCAATCCACAGTAGCACAGGCCAACATCAAAATTAAAACAGCGTTAAACAGATAAAAACAGCAGCCCACTTACCTCTACAATTGCCGACTGCAAACGCTGCTGTCCCTGGAATCATTTGAGAGAGGGTCAGAGGTCACTGACCACATTTACCCAGGGCCATGCTGGACTTGGTGCACAACCTTTTCAGCCTCCCTTTCACCTGCTGTATGTTCTCAATCACTGTGACAGTGGACAATGCAGTCCAGATCACCAAATCACTGAATCAATTAGGATGGACAAGACCTCTGAGATCAATGAGTCCAACCTATGTTCAAACACTACCACATCAACTAGACCATGGCACCAAGAGCAAGATCCTGTCTTTCCTTAAATATCTCCAAGGGATGGTGACTCCATAATCTCCTGGGCAGCCCATTGCAATTTCTAATCACACTTTCTGAGAAGAAATTCTTCCTCACATCTGACCTAAACTTCTCCTGAAGCAGCTTAAGACTTTGTCCTTTCATCCTGTCACTTGTCACCTGGGAAAAGAGGCCAACCCCCACCTGCCTACACCCTCCTTTCAGGCACTTGTAGAGAACAATAAGGACTCTTTTTCTCCAGGCACAACACCCCCAGCTCCCTCAGCTGATCCTCAGACTTGTGCTCCAGACCCTTAACCCGCTCTGATGTCCCCTGAATCCACTCCAGCACCTCAATGTCGTGCCTGAACTGAGGGGCCCAGAAGTGGACACTGCAGGACACCATACTCAAAGTGTGGCCTCACCAGTGCTTAGCACAGATTTGCAGCCTCAGGCCCTTCCCTGAAAGTGCTACAGTGGACAGAAGGTGCCACATGATAAACCAAATCCCACCCTGATGCACAGATCGTTGTCCTTGGCCATTCCTCTCCCAGTTCTCCCACAGGACTAGGCACACTCATCTTTGATTCTCTTCATGCCCCACTCCACAACTCTCATCCACTCCAGATCAGTGGCTCCAGATCCCCAGTTTAAATAGTTCACCTGCCCCAGAACTTCCCTACAAATTTCAGATTTCACCCAAACTCATTACTCCCACTCACTGAACTGATGGTCCCTCCTACCCAGATACTGATATTTCATTTAAAATGAAATATCAATTTCTACAATTTCTGCAGCCCAACCCACTCAAGAAATCCTTGTAGAAAGAAAAGTCCTGCCTCCTGCATTTAACCATGTTTTTTAAACAAAAACTAATTTTAAAACACTACTTCTGAATTAAGCTCATCTTGTTGTGACCTGTATCAAGAGTCTGAAGAGCAGAAATAGAAGGGGATGGGGTGGGGGGGGAGTAAAACTTTCCAATTAAGTTGAAAGAATACGGAATATGCCTAAATGACAGGGACTTCCAAAGCAGCCATTATTGATATTTTAAGTTGCTCCAATAAGCAACCTTAATACTTCACAAAGAAAAGTAAAAAGACAATGAAAATTTCAGTTAAGATCCCATTCTGTGAACATCTGGAGATAATAACTCATTGTAAAAAAATGGCCACACTGAGGAAATCAACAGGACAATCTGGTCTTTTCTTGGTCACTTACCTGGGAGGGGTGAGGAACAACAACTAGCCTAAAACATTATCTGAAAACACTGTGAATCAATCACAAGGAAAAAAGTGATTGTCTGTGAATGAAGAACTTAACCAGTAATAGTTTTCATTACTACATGTAAGATCAGCCAATAACTAACCCAAAATGTTAAGATATGTCAATGTATACAAGCTCTGCTTAATATATATATATGTGGAAGGTGGATAAGAAGGCTATGCTATCTACCTGTTCCTAATCTCCTGCCCCTCCAAAACAGAAGTCAAACACAGCCACAGAATAGCTGAAGTTGAAAATCATCTGCTCCAATTCCAGGCTCAAAGCACAATGAGACAGGACTTTGACCAGCTGGGTTTTGAACACTTTCAAGGATGGACGCTCCACAACTCCTCTGGGCTACCCGTGCCAGTGAACTGCCTTCACACTAGGAGTGTTCTCTAAGTGTTCCCAGCAGCTAGTTGAAATTTACTTATAATCCCCACTTGATTTAGTTGCTTCAAATGAAGATGTTATTCCAGGCTATGGAAAAAATAAGCTTTTCAATTCTTCAGCTAAATAAAGCAGTTATTACATTCTTCAGCCACCAGTATTCAGAGCTCAATCAATTTTAATAGATGGTAGTTTATGTTAATATATTGAAATCAGCCTGCTGAGAGAGGACTGCCACATCCTAGAATTAAACACATCACCCCTAGAGAAGTCGAGGAGATGGATGTTTGTCAGTTATCTTTCAGAAGGCAAAGTGGGAGCATACTTCTTTTAATATTTGATTTTTTTTCAACACTTCCTAGCCCAGAACATGTGAAAGACAGATTGTCAATCTCCTGTCTGTGAAAACAGTGACATGGTAAAGCAGTGTTGGACATGTTGTTGTGAGTAACATGATGCAAGAAGTTTTAGAAATAAAATAATACTTCAAGTGTTTTCTATGTTGCCATTGTTTAAATTAGATCTTTAACAAAACAGAAATAAGCAGGAAAAAATATGTCTTTCAATTTAAGAGCTGATTTTGGTACTGTAAGACAATAATTTAAAAAACAATAGGTGTTTCCCAACATGTGGCCAACCTATACATTAATTAAAAAACCCATCTAAGAAATTATGCCGTCTTTTCTTCTAAGTTTCCCTCCAACTACATAAGACAGTGGATTCTATGGGTGGGTGGAATCACTGTAACTGGATTAACTAGAAACATAAGAATCATGCTTTACCCCTCCTCTTTTTTTAAAGATGCAAAAGTGGTAGGCTGTTACTGACTAGGTCTTGATTCCCATCTCCTTTCTCACAGCACCTCCAGCATGATACTTAATGGCAAAAAAGCAGCCTTTCCAACCCAGCCTGGTTCAGCAGTACTACAGAGGAAAGTGACACAGGGGGATGTAGTGTGCTCAGGCCTGCACGAAAACTACTGAAACAGCCAATGGCCAATCTACCCAAGAAAATACCAGGAGGCAAGTTGGTGAATATTGTTCTCTGCATGAAAAAAAAGTCTTCCAAATCTCCACAGATTACACTTCCTCCATGCTACTTAGAGGTACTGGCTGCAAATGCTCCCTGTCCTTCCCCTCCAGAAGATTCTCTCTTCCCAAGTAGAGGTGAATCCCGTAGACAAGATTCTGCCTTACATAAAAGTGCACAGTGTCATACAGAATGCTGCTCACTCTGCCTGTGCTGGGAGCCAGCTGGCTGGAAATGAACCCAAATCTGAAAACATAATACAGAAAACACTCTCCTGAAAGCACATTCCCTTTGGATAGGAACTTGTTCACGTCTCCCAAAAAGAGCAGAGGCAGAAGCAAGCCAAGTTTGTATGCAACAGTACAGACCTGCCAGTTTTTAAAATCCACACTGAACTCATAGTGCAACACTAAAAAACCAGTGTGACTGCAAGATAGACCTGAACATTCTTGCTCTACGCCTCAAGCTGTGGGAACACCAACCAGCTCTGATGCAGTCAGCAGGACATTCTACTTCAGCTCCAGCACAGCATTTTTCTGTGATCATTTCCTTGCTCCCAGTTGGCTCAAAAGACAGGCAAAGCAAATGCTGTCTGCAGAAAAAACCCTCTGCAAACATGACATATTTCAGACTGTGGATGAGAACAGGGGTACATTTCACTTGTTAAATACCACGTAGTCATCTGTTAAGACTAAGGACACATCATTTATTTGCATAGATCTTTAACTTGACACTAACAGAACTTTAGGGGCTGTCTACAAAGACTTCAGATGACCCTAGAAATCTGCTAAGGGAAAACTGCTGGATATGAATATAAGTAGTCAGTTCCTCGGCAACAATCATAAGAGGATCTAAATACACTGTATAATAGATTAGCCCCAAGACCAAATCTGGATAAATGAAAGCTGTACACATTCCTAGCAAGTCAGACAAGTAAAAAGTGTATTTTCTTCATTTGGACAATCATAGCACAATACCAAAATGAGGTGCTATCATTGAAAATGAGGTCTTATCACTCAAAATGAGGTCTCCTTCAGTATTAGAACATTAGCCATTCTCACTTTTCTGAAACTTAAGGATGGCACTACTAAGCAACTGTCTGAAAAAACAATGAAACGCAATGACAATGCAAACACAAAGTAACTCTCAATAACATTAGACATAAAATCGTAAGCTGCTGTTCAAGAAAGGTCAGAGGATCACTTGCAAGCTTATTTGAAAATAATAATTCAATGCTCAGCAACAATCAAAATTCTACAAATTCCTAGGGCAATAACGATAAAACAGACTTCTGTTTACCCTAACTTACATATCCAAAGCAGAAATAACAGTGATCAGAAATACAAAATGGTTTCTGTTCAAAAAGATCACTTACAGATCAGGTCACTTCAACCTGGGAAAGATATCACCAGGAGAAGAGGATAAAGACTTAACAAAATCACAAATTATTATGGAAATGCACAAGATGAAAGCGCCTTTCATTATTTTTCATCACACCAGAATGAGAAGGTGTCAAAAGGAAGAAACAGGTCAACTTCCATTGTGGGACATTCTGCCAAAGGTCATTGGTCAAGAAGAAGGTGTAATCCCTATTTCAACAGATCTAAGCAATACCACAGATGATAGTTTTACAAATGCTCATTACATAGGATGATTCAGATGGACTTCCAGCTCAGAAAAATCCCTAAATCCCTGACTACTGCAAAGAGGAAATGCTGTGTCTCTTGTCCTCTTTCCCTAAGCAAAGGCTTTTTCCTATCATCATGAACTAAACGCCAGTGGGCCCTACAGTCTGAGCTCCATACAGACTCCCAGTTTTAAAACCATGTCTATTTACAAAGAGAAGCAACTGATGAAGCAGTAATTTCTTTTCTAGGAGCAGCGTTATCAGCACAAACAACAGCTGCTGATTGTTAAAGACTGTCTGAAAAACATCTCTTATCCCTTTCATCAAAAATATTGTTCATCTTGCAAACACTCCAGTCACGCTTCTAGAATTGCTAGTGGTGGTGTCACCTGACAGGTGTGGTGTGTAGGCCACTCTGAACAGAGCTGATGTTAGCCTGCCTCAAGAGTAGCCTGCTCAGCAAATGGCATCCTTTCAATGTGCTTAATTTCATTCATATGAATTGAACACACATATGTATAAAAGAGAAGGCTTAAGAAATACTAGCACACTACAAAAAACTAAAATTTCAGTCAAATGTGTCATTTGATGTCAAGAGGCAGAAGAGTTTGCTGGCTCAATTCTGTAGAACTCAAGTGTTGGTCTTGTTTCTTGCACTAATTTCTCTCACTTAGAAAAATTCCTGGTCTTCTATGCTCTGGTCTTTTGGTTGGGACTTTTCTTGGTAGTAGTTTTTTTTCCTGCTTGTTTGGTTTTTTGTTGATTTGTTTTTGGGGGTGGGGGGAGAATTGGGTTTTTAATAAACTTCAAAATATAGAAGAGCATAAAGGCAATTATTATTATAGCATATAATTACAATATATAAATGGTAATGGCCCATACAATACTTTTGCTATTTAAAACAATCCATCTCAAAGCTTTTCATCATTAATCAAATACTTGCAGGAAGTTACAGATACTTACTTAAGCTGCTTAGCTGGCGTATGATAGCAGCAAGGGTGCTATTTGTTACACATTCCAGTTCACTTGTAATTCCCTCTGGCAGAGCTCCTCGGCAGAGATGCCGTGGTTCAATGTTCCTTTTCACCAAAGGCATGGCTCACAATCTGGAATTTACAAACAAATACATATGACATTTACAAAAATGAAATTCAGAGCTCTGAACCAGTGTAGCATACATTCAGGCTTTTTTCTCCAAAAAGTACTTCACCTTTCTTCTTTTAAAGCCTTGCTCCAGCCTTCCCACTGTAAGATACTGTACAATTCCTACCGGGGCACTGGAGTTGTGTACTCCTGCCAGAATATGACAGGAACACTGCAGAGCAGCAGAGAGTAAAGGCAATATAGGCAATGTAGGCTTTCTGCCTTAGATTTGGTGTAAGATTTACGGTATTCACAGACTTGTGCTGCAGTTCCAGAATCACTGGACTTCAGTGCACATTTGCATTTAGAAAAAACTGGCAGTCCCCACAGGAGTGGCAGGAAAGGTCACTGTCTGGAGCAGGCTGGCATCCTGCCTTGGCAAGCTGGCCACCAACAGACCGACCAAGCACTACAGCCCCCAATTACGTCAGACACCGACCTACCCCAGCTCTGACAGTTTTCAGCAAAAATGATAAATTCATCTGACACGTAAGGGCAAGTGCCTCTCAGAATTAGGCTGCATGAGGAAGAAGATGGTTTTCCACAGGTGGAGCTGTATGGCATTCTGAATGGGATAACCGCATTCACTGAACAGCTTTTGAGAACATGCCAGATGCAGGAAGACATTTATCTGAGAAAACTAAGGTTGTCAGAACTGGTTTTCTTGTAGAAATTAAATAAATGAGGATGATGTCTTGGTTCCAGCCCAGACCAAGGGGAGGGACCAAGACATTGTGTTATTTGATACCATCTCACATCATTGCCAGAGGCAGGGAAAAGGGATTCCTCTCCCGTTTCCAAGAGTCAGTGCATTCCTCTACAGTCAGGAACAACCTGGCTTCTGTCAAGTCAGGCTCTGCATTTTTTGAGCATTTTTGCATGTGAATAATTCTCTTTTTATACATTTTTCTTATTAATATTGTTGCTGCTACTGTTTGTTTTCTTATCTCATTGCTGTTTCCAGTAAATTGTTTAATCTCAAGCTGTGATCTTTGCCTTTTGTGCACACCCGGGGCTGGGGGGCAGAACAGGGGGAGAAGGGGAGTGAGCGAGTAACAGTGGGGTTTGGAAAGTCTCTCTCGGGAGGAGAAGTAAATTGTGCAGTACCATTCCTAAACCACAGCAGATGGGGAAAACGAAAACAAAAAGAGATCTCAAAGCATCACAAAAAGGGCACAATGGCATAGAAAACACTGTCCTGCAGAGAGCAGCTTTGAGAGCAAGGATGCCCAAGTGAGACAGAATTATCCTAAAAGGGAAGCAATATATAACAAAAACATCTAAAGCAGTTCTTTAAAACTATACTTACACAATACTCAACTCGATTACATTTTTAACAGCAACAATTCAATGTCCATGTACTACTCATGAATAATACTCTGTTTAAAAGCATGTGGCATGGAAATTTTCTGGAACAAGAAGTTACATTATTACCAAGGACATAGTCATTTGGGAAAGACTTAGCTGAAAATTTCTTTTTTTGCTGTATTAAAGCAATTAAAGTAGCCTTTCAATTTCTCTAATTAAAATCACATTAGTAAATTAAAAAATCCTTTTGTCTTTCAAATGCTGCACAGTAATTTTTGTAAGGACTTCCGCCTGAAATTTAAAATATTTTATTCTCAAGAACATTTCTAAAAGCTTAACAGCCTTAATGAACAAAAAGAAACTATTTAACTGTAAGACTATTTCATAACAGGTCAGGAAGGAACAAGCTCATGACTTCTAAGCAGTAGTCTTGAATTATATTGCACTGCTTTCTTAATATGAGACAATTTGAATATGTCAGAATTTAAGGTTAGCTGAGTTTGCTAAATTTTACACAACACATCAGAGGTAACAGATGAACAATTTCTGTGTTTGATAAAAAACCTTTCCTGTTTCTGTTCTATGTTTTTGTATTCCTCTACAACCATATACATTTCAAAATACTACTTCATATCCCTGCAGACACTTTTCTGAACAGTAAGTCAAAACTGCAAATTCACTATTACTGAAGAGCAACTTCTAGCACCAGCACTCTGTAAACAGGCTAGTGCACTGGAGCTACGAAATAGAAGTAATTATGAGGAATTCTTCCACTGTAATGTGAATGTTACAGTGAAAATGCATTTCATATAAACATAATTTGTAAGAAATAAATTAAAAGGAGCACAAATTAATGCTTAATTAATTATATGACAAGGCTGGTTTTCCCATGGCTTTCTGTCTAGCACTCTCAGAGCTGCCCCCTGCCCTTAGCTCTTGCAGTTCACCCAACTCCCCCACTAGCCCACTGGAAGCACTATGGGCCCAGCTCATCATCTGCTACCCCTTGAAACACCTACCACACTGGGTACAATCAGAATGCCTTCCACCAGGAGCTCTTACTTCAGTCCCTTCTCCACACAGTGTTCTTTCTTGCCTGTAAAAGCTAATTTGAAGAAAACATACAACTGCAGCTTGAGCTTTTTGTTTTCTTGTCACTTACTGATAAAATGGTCCAGTGTGCTCAAGAACTACCAGGAGAGTGACAGACCAACACAAGAAATCCCATTACTCTAAAGAGCAGGCTAAAGCACACACCACAGCTGAGGATAGGGGAAAATAAACAACTTACATATTTGAATGCATGATTTAAATTATTATGTAGCAACCTCATTTCAGTTTGACGTTTAATTCCAAAAAGTAAACTGAACACCAGTGAGTAAATATATGCAAGAAATTAAGCAATCCACTACCTACTCCTAATCAGAGGAAAAGAAAAAAAGAACTCTGCAACTGCATTAAGTTTATTCTAATTTAAACCCTCTACCTAACTGAATTAACCACTTACAGACCTATTCAGATATTAACCTATTACTAAGTAAAAAGCTTGTGTCCTTACTACTAAAGCACAACCACCTTTTTCTTCACCACACACAACTCAGATGAACTTAATCCTTTTTAAAGAAAATGCATGAGAAGTGAGGCTAAATTAATTTCAAAATGTATGTAGCAAGAAGTCAGATGAGGAATCAAGACAGAAGAGTCTCTGAATTACAGGGTCCTCATAAGACACAACCAGACTGAAGGGAGTGTGTTACCAGGAGCAGAAACCAAGAATTTGAAATGGCAATTCCACTGCCTTCCACATTCATCTTCCACCTGTTTTGAGTCACACTCAGACCCAGTTTCTTTCTAGACAAGAAATACACTGTGATGTCACTATATTAAATACACCGGCATTTAGAAATCATATTCAATTTTGCAGTACAGAGGTTTAATAACTTCTCTTCACTTCTGCCATGGTTTAACCCCAGCCAAGAGCCAAGCCCCCCAGACAGTTGCTCTCCCTGTCTCCCACCAGCCGGACTAGGGAGAGAATCAAGAGAGTAAAAGATAGAAAACTCATAGATTGAGATAAATACAGTTTAATAGGGAAAGCAAAAGCTGCCCATGCAAGAAAAGCACACCAAGGAATTAATTCACTGCTTCCCAAGGCAGGCAGGTGTTCAGACGTCTCCAGAAGAGCAGAGGCCCATCACACATAATGGTGACCTGGGTAGTCAAAGTACTGCACCATCACTCCAAACATCCCCCCTTCTTCCTCCTTCTTCTCCTCACTTTATACACTGACCATGATGTCACATGGTCTGGAATACTACCATGGTCATTCTGGGTCACCTGTCCCAGCTGTGTCTCTTCCGAAATCTCCCAAGCACTCCAGTATTCTCCTTGACAACATCGAAGTACAATAAACAGAAAAGGCTGTGGCTCTGTGTAAGCCCTGCTCAGCAATAGCACCTCTAATTTATCAACCGTGGGTTGAGCACAATCTGAATCTCAGCTCCCTACTAGCCACCGTGAAAAAAAAAAACTCCACCCCAGCCCAAAACAGAACAACTTCCATCCACAAATAACTGAAAAATCTAATGCAAATCAATCATTATTTTCAGAAATTATGTCAGTGCAGTAGATTGGTCCCAATCCTAAGTCTGTAATTTTTTTACTCATTTTACTCCATCTAAGTACACAATGAAACCAAAAACTTGTAGTTTGGATAAAGGGGTTCATCTCCACTGTGAGGCCACCTACACCTGACAGCTGCCTTTAAACCATCAGCTGCATCAAGCACAAGACTCTAGAAAGATGCTATATTGCACATATAGAACTGGCTGAAATGGTAATGTATGACACATTAGTGGCAGACCAGAAAAACTAGAGGAGTCAAAAGGGGAGAGAAGAAAAACTAAGAGGGTGAGATGCCGCTTAACATCTCACTAAACCCATGAGTGCCTCACTGGACATGGATCAGATTTGACATCTGGCTGGACTGAACTCTCACTGGAGTACAAATGGACACTGCTCTCCAAAGCCTCCAGGCATCAGCAACTCGATTTCCACACACATTCTGAAAGGACAGGACATCAAAAGCTTGAATTAGCTTAGATCATCCCATTAAAATTCAGATTTTGCACGCTTCCTCAGTATTCTCACCTCCCTTTCTCTTCTTTCTCTCTCCCCCTCCCATAAAAACTTGTATAACAACTCCATAACAACTTGCCCTTTGTCTTAAAATTAGAATGCATTCATCCCAGTACTCACTGCTGTAGAGGCAAGTGTGCTATGTAAAGACTTAAAGTATTTCTGCTTTTCTTTGCATGCTTCCCCCACAGCCAGAGAAGTACCACTCCAGGTCAACTCAGACTGCCTTGCCCTGGACAGCAGCTGTTAAACTGCTTGCAAGAAGTCTGACACTGCCTTGGCAAGTCAGATTCTTGAAAAATCTTGTAGAGAGCAGATGTACAGTAACAAACTTGAAAGATGAAAAACAGCATGTGCAATCTTTCCAAACAACAGCAGAGCACAGCTATTACAAGAGACAAGATGGATTTTTCAAATATTTGAGCTACTGGCAAAAACTTGAAGTACCAGCTGTTCCCCAAACCTGCCTTTTGTCCTTTCACAACCCCAAAAAGGCACTGCAATTTACACGAGTGCTAAAAATAATGTACCTGAATTTTATGGTTCTTTAAGTTCTTTACATATTCACTAATACCACAAAACAAATTCCAATCCATTAAACAGCCTCCCTACTTGTGAATGTTTACTTATTACATTTTCTCAAAGACACTGTTCAACCCCTTTCTTAAACTCTTCAGAGATTTCTTCTTATATCCTCTAGTAAAATATGACAAAGCTGAACATTTTACCATGAAAAAGAGTTTACTATACATCAATTCTAAATTCTCCCTGAATATAGTCTATTCTTTTCAGAGAGCTTTGAGCTTTCCATTGATGAATCTCCCAGCTCTCTATAAAAAGAGAACATACCATAATTCTCTTTCTATGGAGAAGAAAAACGAGACAGACTGAATACACAGCTTGCCATGAGTAATGTACCAGATGGGATTCCATTCAGAATTAAGCACCTCAATTTGTATGACTACATATCTATGAGCTCAGCAGAAGCCCAGAGAGCAACCAAATCCCTGCATCTCTTGACAGATTCAAGAATGACACAGTGTGCTCAAACACCTCATGTGTAAGCTCTGATAGACACTCACCTAAATTTCAGTGTCTCAATCTAGAACTGCATTTCACCTCATCAAAACCAGAGAAATACCATTGGTTTGCTCACATCAAGCCACACAACCAAGTTACACTATCTCCTAATCACAGTCTCCATGTCTAGGGCATTTCAACATTTAAAACCTTTACAGACAGTTAAGTTTTCTCGTATCTGATGTCCTAACAGTCAAATCTACACACAATTTCCATCTCTGAATGATACCAAATTTAGTAATACTGCCATTTTCCTGTTCAGGTTTGTAATTCTAGATAGCCTGCCATCACCCACCTTCAAGACTTGTTATGTGCTAAACTGGAATAGAAGAGGAAGCAGAAAGGTGAAAGACCCCAAGCACCAGCTTTCAAGATGCTCTCCCATTCCCTTTTTTCCCCCCAAGGAGGTGCCATTATCACAGATCTCTATGTCATCCAAAGGCTCTTCATCCTTCACAAGACAAAAACAAACAGCTACATGGAGAATAAACACTGCTATGCCTCCTATTCTAATGGAAGGAAAGGAATAAATATGCCTGTAGTGCATGCTCCTTTCTGGTTTTTCCTTATCCTACGTGACCAAGAACCCGATGTTTGTGAACCTTTCCTACTTGTCATCTCTGAATGTCATTTACTACCTGATCAGCAATGACAAGTTAAAAACCAAACATAACTAGCATATATTCTGGAAATTATTGAATTCAATATTCATCTAATGGCATTCTTCTGTAATTTTAAAAGTTTTGTGCTTTTTTCTTTTTTTTAACTGGCTTCATTCTAACAAGAATCTGAATCCACATTTTGTGTACTGCAAAACAATACAGAATATTTAGCCATCAGTTATTGTCTCACAGTGCTCTCTAATACCACAGAATTATTTTTTATCAACAGGCTTCTAAACAAGACTAATTTTTAATAGTCTCTTCTAGCTATTAGAATTCTATCAAGTATGCAATTCCTCTCTCAGCCACATTACTATGTAATTACTATCAAAACAAAATATTGTTTTACTAAACCACAATCATTCTTTAAGTACCAAGTACTTCACTTTTATTAGAGCTAACCCAATCAGAGGGACATTGTATTTTTTAGTTAATATACATATTTTTTCACATTTCACATAATTTTTAATGCAACTCTTGATTTTGATAGGAGTTTGGTGATGCAAAGGCAGACTTTTGATATAACTATGCACAAAATCTAATTGAATTCTATTTCCTAAGGATAATTAAAAATCAAGAACATTTCTTATCCACAAAAAACCCCACATCTTTCAACAATATATGTAAAGAGAAGTGCCTAGAAAATGTCCTCCTCACTACAGTTTAATATACAGCCAATATACACCATCGTTTTCACAGATCTTCCTCCTGATTGCCAGGTCTGCGTGAAAGGGACGCGAGTCAAGGCTGGAATGAAAGCAGGTTTTTTCCTCTCAGCATCAGACCACCACTTCTCATCTTCCTCTCGCATCATACCAATCTAAGCACTAGCAATGATGAAAAGGGCACAGAAATTCCTAAAGCTATTTTGTTTCTTTAATAGAGCTCTTCAATGTCCGTTGCAATGAGCTGCTTCTGAAGGTTCACCAACTTGGACGGTTGTTTTGTTTTCTTTTCTTTATTTGGCAGAGTTTTTGTCTGTGCTGAGATCTTCAGGGCAGATTTTATGGTCCAGTGATATTATGAAGGAAATCAAGGCATTAAGTAATGACAAGGGAAAGGACAACAGGAGAAGGGATGGTAATTAGTTTTGCTTATCTGCAATCCAAAATTGTATGGATGTACATTTTCCTAGTCATCCCTTCATATATCCAAAAGACTTGTAAGAAGCAGAACAATAGCCACCTCTGTTAACAGAGTGGGCCTGCAACACAAAAGTTTGCAGAACCATTAAATGGTGAAGGCATTAATTCAGGAATTTCCATTAATTAAAAAGTTGGGAGAGAAAAAAGTGAACAGATCTTCACAGTAGTGAACATTTACAGGTACTTTACATTTATTCTCAATATTTCTGATTAACTATAAACATGCATAGAAAAGATAACATTCACAAATGTAGGAAAAGAGGCCCTGAGGATGATTCAACCTAAAATTTTTAAGTAGCTATTCTTTCTTTGACACTACAGATTGTAATATAAAAGGCTTTAAAATAATATCAACATCTATGATGTCAGAATTTGACTTATTTTCTCTACAGCTTCCAGGATGAGTATTTTGGGGTATTTTCCCATTTGTTCTACAACCCCATGTTTGCATTACCCGCTGACTGTAGTTCAAGATGATCTTTGGGCACCTGCCAGTCTTTGATAGTGTCAAAAGTCACATGAACTTCTGCTTAAATACTTGTGTCTACAGTTTACTGCCGAGTCCCACAACAAAGAAAAGAAGACTGAGGGACCACTTCAAAGTTATTGCATTTACTTTTTCCTCTCAACAGAACTGTAACATATCAAAGCCACAATCCCAAGAATAATTCTTCCCATTTGCAACACTTTTCACAGCAGTTTTTAAGAAAATAAAAGGCTTATCATCAGGAAGTACAGACAGATTATGATGAAGTTTCACCTCCTGCTCCAAAATAAGGGATCACATACATCTCATCCAATTAAACGGCTTCACCATTGTTCAAGGAAAAAATAAAGGTATTTCTCACTCTCTGCTAATGAAGCCACTTAATGAAAGGTTAACGCTGCTTTATCTCAATTTCCAAGTAGGCAACTTTTCAAGCCCAACTGCAAAATACCTATGGAATACAGAATGCATCTCCTGTATTAAGTTCTCACTGTTCAAATTAATGGACTTTGCCATTTATACTCACAGCATTTTTTCCACTGCCCAATATGCAAAAATCTTTGCCAGTAAATTGCATTGGATTTTTTAACTCCTGTCACTTAAATCTTTATACTTTTTAAACATGCCTTATCATTTTCATAAAAATACAGGAGAAGCATATACACAGTATATTTGTCATACTGAAGTACTTTTTTTAAAACACGAATATTTACTTAATTCCATCACCCCATTTCTTCATAGAACAAGCTTTCCCCAGAACATCTATGCATATCCCTTAACTAGTTCTACCCTCTCTTACTTTTCTCATGCTTATCTTTATCCTGAAAACAGAGATCTGAAAGCTGCTATCTTGAATTGTGTCACTTTCTTCTGATTATCTTCTCCCTTAGAACAGCTTATGGCACTACAGTAGCAGTTTCAGACTTTAAGCATCTCATTTTGAAATAGCCTTCCTGAATATGATTTCAGATTTCAATTCCTTAAAATTCTCTTCTTTGAAAGAAACAAAAAACAATGCAAGAAATACACTGTGGTACCACTGAACCTGTGTAGTAAGCTTTGAAATCCAATTTCTCCTTTACTAACACATTTTAGTCTTCCTTGACACCCAGTGTTGCTCAGATATCTATTCAGAAACAGATTTGCTTACCTGAAATTTAACAGAAGTTCACAGAGTGCACAATGCAATAGCTTGCTGCACTGAATCAAATCACTCTGCCAGCATCAGATCCACCCACCCTTTACTACTCATTCTGTTTCAGAATACAGATGATCCAGGGCACCTTCACACATGACTAAAGTCCCTCGCTTCTAAACCACAAGCTGTCTTTTCTCCAACCAAAACTTTGTTCATTAAACCAGAACATTTACACTTTGTCTCAAAAGATGTAAGGCTAAAGGGTAAAAAAGAAATCCAACTGAGTAAACTGAAAGACATCCGCACATGGTATACTTATTTCTGTAAAAAAGAAAAATTCAGGGTAAAAAAAAAAAAAAGTTCATTAAGAGCATGAACTGAAAAACATGTACAGAGTCTTTTCCCAAATAAGTAAATCTGAATCTGTTTTAACAGAACGCTATTACTTGACACTGAGCTTAATGTTAAAAAGTGGCCATCAATACATCAATACAGCTGAATGAGAGAAAAGTTGGTTTCTGCCTGTATGGGTCTAAGTCCAGCCTGACTACCATTAAATTTATTAGTTGTTCAATATAAATGACATTTTCTCTTCTGCTTCTTTCCATATTCACGTGAATGATCTTAGCACACAGGGAGTCATGAGACGTCCCATTGTTTCTTTCTGCTGAATAAACAGTGACCAGTTTAAAGTATCAACAAAAGATGCCGACACGTTAATCTTGTTCTTAGCGTGATGGCTGCTCATCCTGCTCCTAGTCCCTTCCAGATGGCTCAGTGTGAAAGAGATGGTGGGACAGGGAACAAGGAATATTCCATGCTGTTCTGAACATCTGCTCCACTGCATTCACACATGTAAAAAAAAACAATAAAAATCTTACCGCCACTATCAATTTTACAATTTCAACCTAACACTGCTAGACTAACACCAAATACAATGTAAATGTTATGCAGGCACTTGAGAAAGCAAAAAAACCTCTTTTCAAATCATGTAAGAGCATTTGTTTCATTTTTGCTATCTTAAGAACGGACTTGTTTCAATCACAAAGTACTTATGCTGCACCAAAAACACGGTTTTCATTCATATGACCTTTCTCTATTATACCCCAAGAATTTATTATTATCCCTTCTCCTATTCAAGCAAACAGAATTGAACTGAGTCACCATTTGTTTCCCTTTGTTTTTATTATTTGTCTTTACAGCAAAGATGCACACTACGCATTTGTTGGAGCTTGTTTAAATTTCATTTGTCCAGTTTGGTACAGCAGCTAAAAAATACTTTGCTTGTGCATATAAAGAAATAGTGGTAGCCTTTTGTTTTTTAAAGCAGGGTTGAACGAAATGAAAATATAAATACCTTACTACACTATACTGTCAACCTCTCAAGTGGCATTTACCCTTTAAAAATACCACCTCTTTCTTGAAAAGAAGCATCCAGCCAGAGCTAGGAGAAACTCAGAACAGAAAGAGGAGGAAGCTGTGCTTTGTCCTACAGCACAGGAAAGAAGACTTAGATTGATCACCCCCCCTTTTGTATCATCTCGACATGTGCGAGCCATACGGCTGCTGAATTATTCAGCTCTTTGTACTTGGAATACCTAATGATTACATGTATGAAAATTTAGAAGTACTGAAACACTGACTGGAAGTGCAGCAGATTGTAAAATCTAATTTTGTTTTGACCTTTAGTACCCTACATGGTAACATTCAGCGAGAAGTGTAAACCAGATGAAGTCAAAAGGAACAAAATCACAAAGCAGCAGAGAGCTAGTTATACCACCAAGCTAATTAGGTCAGGAACAGCCCTCCACTAGCAGGTCGAAATGTTTCCAGATGACATCTGGAAACTGGCTTGGATCTTAATCAGATGTGAGCAGAGTGTGCTATGCAGACAGAGCCACACAGTTCTCACTTTCCACAGCAAAACTCAGCAGCCCAGACAGCTGAGAAAATGTCTACAGGCCACTATCTCAAACCCCAGAAGTATTTCCATGAACTGGCTAACATAAATTAAGCCTTAGAAGTAAATAATGGTTGAAGTAACTTACTGTGTACTGCCACACTATTGATTCCCACCTGTTTAGTACCTCTTAATTTTTCTAGCATAGTAATACCACAAAGCAACAAATAATAATTAAAACAAGAATATGACAAAACCAAGAGAACTGCTATTGAGTAAACACTGGTACTTAATTAACAATACCACCACCTGAAGGAAATTTCTTTGTTCCCTACCCATCTACTACAGTCCAAAAAGCATCATTACAAATAAACTTCTTCAGCTGACAAAATAAGACTAAGCGTGGCTTTTCATGTCCCAGTTTAGGATACACCACTGAGAAACTGCTATAAGTATGACTCTTTCAACAGTCTCTTGAATGATGGCATTAAACATCTTGCAGTGCTTACTTTAAGCCTGTTTTGGTTATCTGATGCACATTCTTTTAGGAGTTTAGATTATATACAGTTGCATTCTATCTACCCTACAGAAATGGGAAAATTCTGTGACAAGAACCATTACCCTATAATTCCTTTACACTGCTTCAGACAATTTGATGCTGGAAGAACTCACAATAGTATATTGAAACAATTGTAAACAAACCTTTTCTTAGTGTTTCAGACTACAATAACGTACAAATAACTCCTGCAGACCATTTGAAGTACATTTGTCCCAGCCTTCCTCCTTCACAAACAGCAAGGGTTATCAAAAGCAAATGCCTTGATTATATAAAGAAAACCTAAGTTGCAGCTAGGCTTGCTGACTTACATTGATCCCATTTAACAGAGCCTTACTGGATTTAAAGTGCTCGAAATAACTGTCTGGGTCACAGTCCATGTGATAAAGGCCACCTGGTGAGGCCTCAGGAGCCCTCCTGCAGGGACAACATGCCATCCAGATCCTCCAATGACCTCAAGCTAAACCAGTAGCAAATTCAGTAATTTGTTTCTCAGAACTCCAATTAACCTTAAATTGGAAGGGAAAGTAAAAAAGGGATCAAGGATTGAATTTTTTGTCAAACAACATCCATTTTATGGCAATACACAGTGTTCCCCATTTCCCATATCTAACATTCACCATGAAAAACCTTTTAAAATGGAATTTTTCCAGAAAAAAATTCTGTTCTTAAAACTCTTTTACTCCCAGCAGTTGCTCTAAAATGTCACACTGAAGTGTTACATTTTCACATAATTCAGTTAATCCAAAATTTTAAATATCACACAGAAGTGTCAAGTTTTCTTATATTCCTTTTCTGTACAAGAAACCCTCTGGATGTCATATATGCATATACACACAAGTACACTTTGTGTACATTTATGTTCTATATATACACACGCAATTTATACACATTTATTATACATATGACACACAGAGAAGATGGAAGAGACCAATAATGTAGGTCAAACAACAAAAGAAAAAGCACAAGATTAATGTTGAATTGCCATTATACTTCTACTCCCAACAAACCTCCTCCACTCCCAGTTCTCAGCAGGCAGGAAAGACTTTACCACTGGGAAACACCTGCAATGATGTTTTTTCAGGCTATCACCCTATGTATCACAATCCTTAAAATTCTTCGCAGTCAAAGCAACATCAACGTTCACCTGAACAACCACACAGCAGCAGCAGAAAGTTCCTGATATGTGTCAGGAAACACATGGACAGTCCATGAAGATTTAAATTATTTAAATTAAAATAAAGCAACATCCCTGGAGTTCCTCCAGGTGAAGCTTTACACCCACAAAACAAATTTTCCTGATTTTGACACTCCCACCAACATTTGACGTTACCTATATACCAGAAACCTGGAAATGGCAACTAACCTATGTGAGGGAAAAGCAGATTTATTTTGGGTGCTTTCATGGAAAAAATGAACTAAATATTTTGTGTCTGTATTCAACAGCTGAGTCTAAGTGAATTGAAAATTCCCAACTATTTTTATCCTGAGCCAAGTGTGCCATCTGTTCCCACAAAGTCCATCTTCTGGTAGCTACTATACTACAGCATTATCACGAAGTGCCATGTGATCAAGAATTGAAATCAAGAAAGATACTATGAGTGACAGAAAGCGACACTCAAGACAGTAGTAAAAACAATTTAAAAAGAAAAATAACAAAGAGAAACAACACAAAAAAGCCAACCCACCACCCCCAAAAAAATCATCGCAAAGCTCAAGCAGCCTTATCAAGGTCCCCTGTTAATACAGCTTTTTGTGTGGTTATTTCGCTCTGATGCCCAAAGAAGGCTGAGCTCTGGTCAGAGACTTTCCCAGGGTGGGGACACATTTTATGTCTTTCCCACACATTATCTGCCTGTGCACAGTAACCTGAGCACCAAGGATGATATTTCCCTCTCCCAGCTAATCTTTCTTGCTCTCCTCCACACAGTTAACATCTTCAAGTTAATCACAGAAACCATTCCTGCTTGACACATGAGAAATAAGCAATGTGCAATTTTTCAGTTTATAGAATGAAATAGTAACAGTATACAGATGACAGCAGAACATCCAGTTATCAGAAGTACAGGAGCTCCCTGTACCCCAACAACTGACTCACAAGCGAGTTACACAGGGTCCAGCAGAAATCAAGACAGATCATACTCCTTTTTTCTGCCCTTATCAGTACTGAAGACATTTTTTCAAAACTAATTTACATGGGCAGATATCCATTTATACCTCTCAGCAGAAAGAGAATACTAAGAGAAACAAAACCACAGTAAAAAAACTTAAATCTAAATACACTTCATAAATTTGTTATTAATATGTAAGGCACACTAAGATTGTAAGCAGGTACAAAACATCACATCCTCTTGGTGTTTCTGCCTCTTCTATGACAGATCCTCTCTTCTGCTAGGATCACAAATTCAGATGTCAAGGTTCTGCCCATCATTACCTTCTTAAAAATTCAACATATAATGTTTGCCTCAGATTTTTCTTTTTCTGCTGTTTTGAGGTTATAGTAGCATTTTGTGTTGGAGTTTTGTGGGTTTTTTGGTTTTGGGGTTTTTTTGTTGGCGTTTTCTTGGGGGGGGGGTTGTTAAAGCTAAAATCAGTGTCACGCAGTACTACAAGTAACATGCTTTGATACAGTAACACTGGCATACAAAACCTCATTTTCAGCATTAAAGAGATTTCCTCCTTACACATACAGTAACTCCCATTGTGAGACAAATAAGCTACTGTAAAACCATAGTGAGTCTCAGACAGAATTCAGCAGTGAGTCTTCTGTAAAAATCCCCTTTCAATACTTGAAGGCTGGAAGGAAAGTTGTGTTCCATGAAATCTGGCATTGTATCAACACATCTCCATGGAGCTGGCAGGATAGAAGTGCTCCAGAAAACAGCTTCAACAACAAAAAAAAGGCATTCTTGCAACGTACAAATAATCACTAAGAAGAAGCTTACACAACTTTTTCTCCTAGCTAAAAATCATCAAATCACAGCTAAGATTACTGGGATGCAGAGGTTATCAATGACAACACTAAATTCTTTATATCTGCTTTATTCCTGTATTTCAAATCAGTGCATTAAAATACCCCTTGTGGAACCTTTTGTCTGTCTTTCTTCAAGACATATATATATATATATAGAGAGAGAGAGAGAGAGAGAGAGAGAGAGAGAGAGAGAGATAAATATGACTTGAAAATGTAAACTTAGCTTTATAAGGAACTATGAAATTTCAGAACCTAACACTGAGTACTTGAAAGCATCACACTGATTTATAGCTATGTCTGTAATTCTCTTCTTTTAGTCAATGCCAAGCGTGGGTGAATGCTAAGTGTGAACTTGGAGGAAAACAGTCCTACATAGAATAATAAAAGCACAAACCATCAAAATACATGGAGTCCACAATAAAGAACAACAAGAGCCATCAGGTTTTTCATTTGTGAGCCTCTGGGGATGTTCAAAGGCTTCAGAGACTGCATTAGCAAGCTGTGTGGTACAATAGGTGCATAAGCACCTTCAGAGCCGAATAGCTGCTGGTGATGATCCTGAGTCCATCTTGCATACACTCTTTTTTGTAGGGAAACAGGAATATTTGTTCCAAGCTAGTGCTCTCCCAGTCCTTGGACCATCAGATGCTGACACTGTCACCTATGTCCATACAGACAACGTTTTGGTTTTACACTCATCTGAAAGAGTTCATATACTTCACATCTGGGGAATTTGCATCATAAATATAATCCTGGATCCAAACCAAACCTACAGCATAATACATCCTACAATGTTGTTTCAGCATGCTTTAATTTACTATATAAAGGCTGAAAAAGAGTAGTTTTATTTTGTTTTAATTTTGTCAGGACAGGATGTAAGAAGAGAGGCAAATACAGGTTAGAAAGAAAAAGAATCATCTTAGGGCTGAAACTATGTCACAGTATTTTTTAATTATGCTTCCCTCCAATAATTACAAATGAATGTTCCAGGGAAAAAGGAGGAATAAAAAAAAATATGTACAGGAGTCAGAGTTACCTTGATCCTCTCACTCCCTATAATGCACTCAGCTTCCCATTTGGGAAGGATCTCATCTTCCTTACTGACTGCCAGTCAAACACACAGCAAAATCCTGGCAATAGAGCCAACTAAAACCCACTGAAAGAGGAACACACTGCCTAAATCTAGCAAGGCTGCAACTGCCAAGGAGTGTCACCAAGCCTATTACAGTAAGGTTACCCAACATGTGCACTCCTACAGCATCTGTATACCCTGACATTAAACTTACTCCCCAAACATGAGAAAGGCAGGAAGCAGCATCTCATTTATACTGCTGAGAGGCACTAGAGCCACTGTGTGCTGGTCAGCATCATCAAGGCCTGTAGAAGGATCAGAAATTGGACCTGGTTCACATCCATACTCAGCAACAAATGTTTCAACCACAAGATGAGTTATGTTTCCTTCTCAGAAGAAAAACCCAGTCATTGCCTGAAGATCTGCTCCATTTAAAGTTGTGCTTTTGAAGACAGCTGTAAGCCAACCGGTTCTTGATTTAATTAAATGGATTCCTTTTCCCATTCCTGTTTCAACATTTGTGCTGCTATAGCTGCTGCTCCTAGCTGAGCTGCTTCTCGTGCTGGAATCAGATTGGAAGTCAGCAAAAATCTAATCCAGGGGAAAGAAATCAAAGCAGTTTATGGAATTACTACCCTTATATCTGAGAGCATGGAAGTGTTAGTGAAAGCACTCAATCTCCTTCAGGACAAAAGAGAAAAAAGAAAACCAAAAAACAAAGCAATTCAAGCTGAATTCCCATTTCATACCCAGTTACAGTGTTTAGCTGTGCAGGTGAACAGCAAGCTAAGCACAAGTGACTAGATAACAAAACTGAAAGACTAGCAGCTGCTTCCTGCAAGAAATTGCACCAATATTGTCACGTTAAAATAATTTTACTTGAGTCATAGAATATGCTGAGTTGGAAAGGACCCGTGAGGATAGTCCAGTCCAGCTCCTGACCATACAGGGCAACCCAGGTACTTAGAAGTGTTGTCCAAATGCTTCCTGAACTCTTGACAGATTTGGGGTCACAACCACTTTTCTGCAGAACTGATTCCAGTGCTTGACCACAACTCTCAGCAAACAACTTTTCCCTAACATCCAGTCTAAACTTCCCTGACGCAGCTTTATGTCATTCCCTTGCATCTTGTCACTGGACACCTGACACAGGGTGGACAGCACCTCCCTTTCCACCCCCTCACAAGGAAGTTGTAGACAGAATAATAAAGTACCCTCTTCCCGAAGATACACAAAATACCCTCAGCTGATTTCTCAGAAGTCAGTCTCTCTAGTCCCAGTCTGTCCTATTAGTAGGAACACAAACCAATGACACTAAAGAGCTCAGAACTCTTGCAATTTTCAGGAACTTTCTGCTGACACATTTCCCAAAACCATGTAGGCATCCCAGCAAACTCAGAGTAGGTCAACAAAAAATTTACTGAACAGAAGAAAAACAGATATCCCATGTGTGCATTATAAATTCTGATTATCACGTTAGCCACATAAGTAGTTTATATCTGTATCCTTTCCATCTCTTTCTGAAAAACATGCTTTTAGTGAATGCTAACCTGGTATACATTGATTTCTGTGGTTTGTTCATAAAAAGAAACAAGCAGCATCTACTTATAAATATTTAAAACCAAATTTATTTTTAAAGAATGAAATATTAAATATGTACTTTTTAAATAAATACACAGTACTCTGAAACAGAAGCGTGGATAGCAACTCAAGACAAAAATTAGTATCCTCTTCTCAGGAACAAGAAGTCACTTATCTGATGAAAGGTACCATCACATCTCAAGAAAAGTAGTTACCCTTAGCTCCTGGTAAATTGTGAAGGTCCCTTCTTTCTTTCCAAGAGACTAAGATAGAATCAAGGACAAACCATTAAAAAGTTAAGGAACCATTCTCTCTATGTTTTCAATACAAAATCCAAATTAAATACAAAATGATTTTGCAATTCACAGAGAACAGAATATTTCTTTACCTGTTCACCATTAATCACTAGTCATAAAATGCAAACAGGTAGATTGCATGTTGAACTGATCACATCCATATTTCCAGTTGCATCTATCAGCATCCCACAGCAAAACACCTGAAGCCATTCAGTTTTATACTGATGATAAGATGCCCTGCCCATATCTTAGAGCCACAGTCCAACCTTCTCCTCCTTTACAGGAATCCTGCTGCTAGTGCTTTATCTCCTCCTCCACATCCAGCATCGCTGCTCTGTGCATAGCTGCCGACACAGCAACCAAGATTGGTGTCCTTCACATGCCCTGCATCCACTCTCCTCTGGACTGGACTGGACTCTGCTCTCCACACCTCACTTCTGCCATGCCATGTCTCACTGTTTCTTTGGAAGTTGCCAGCTGGTCCAACAAGAGTTGGAGGCATTGGTAGCTAAGAGGAGAGATATAAACTAATCCTTTTGACCATCCTTTCATCCCTGCAGTTTTACAACACAGTGTTTGCCCTACTGGGTACAAAACTTTTTTTTAAATTATTTAAACTGTTTACTATTCAGAGACAGATTTTAAAGACTCAGAAGAAAGAGTCCAGTAACTAAAAGAATGGGATGGGTTAGCTGCTCCTCCCCCTTTCCCATCTACCTCCCAGACACATTCCAAACTCCCCTCCCACTGTCAGTGTAAAACATCCTGTTCAAAGGCTGTGTTCTTATTTGAATATGAAAACTCTTCCAATACACCCCATAGCATGTCAACTCTTTCCACAAATGCTCAGAAATAAATTCTGCTTCTCCCCACACAATAAGGCAAATGCACCTAGCTTACTAAATGCTGACAGAATGCAGACCAGGGAGCTACCTGGAAAGACTCAGTGCTCTATTTCTGAAGTGTAAGGAGCCATTAATGCCTCATTTTAAACTGTTTTAATGCAAAGCTGAGGCTACCTTGTAGCTGCAACCAGATAATTTCAGGGCAGTGTGTTCTATCTTGAAAGCTCTTCTCAGTGGTGCCAAACAACAAGACAAGAGGCAACGGGCAGAAACTGAAGCACAGGAAGTTTCACCTGAACATGAGGAAGGGCTTCTTTAGTGTGCAGTGACTGCACACTGGAACAGGCTGCCCAGAGCGGGTGTGGACTCTCCCTTGCTGGAGATGTTCAAGAACCATTTGGACACAACCCTGTGCCATGTGCTCTGGGATGACCTTGCTTGAGCAAGGGAGGATGGACCAGATGACCAACTGTGGTCCCATCCAACCTGACCCATTTCATGAAATACACAAACCGAATAATAAATGAGGAAGCCTTAAACATTAATGTTTTATTTACAAGTAAAAGTATAACACTGCAATGAGTATTGATGAAATATGCTTTAATTTTATTCCTGAATTTTAAAAAGAAAGGGCAGCCATCTAGATCCTGATGATCACAGCAGTCTCTTGTAAACTTAAAGAAAGCAGTTGGAAATCAATTAGGGCACCTATTTTCAAAGAAAGAAAAACCCAACGGATGTTTTTTACCCCTCCACTTCCACAATGGTCAGTAGTGAACCTTGCCTCAAAATATCTTGCATACTGGATCAAAACACTTTCAGTATTTCCTATCATTAAATTGGTTTGAACCAAAAGACTTCCTAGATGTTCATTCTTAACACTAGTAAGTAGATTTTGAACCTAAACATGCTGAAGTGAAAACAATGCGGGGGGATTAAATCCTGGCATGTTAATATTCAGGAAGCTTTTGTTTTTCTTTAAATATACAACAGAAGCAAAGAAAGATGCTGAATTCTGAAGTGAACCTACACCAAACTTGCCTCCCTCACAGCAGCACTGTTGCTGTTCTATTGGCAATAAAATCTTCTCCTGTGAAATGCAATTATTAGTTTAAAACTCATTCAGCTGATGAGATGCCCCAATCTAAGAGGAATAGATTTCTTAACTACAGCTGTGACCAACTGGCTGCTAAACAGAAAAAGGACTGCTATTGCCATCTCTGTGATGAGGCTCCAGGGGCAATGCTGCGGTTGTTGGCACCCTTCCTGAGGCTGAGAATCACAACAAACCAAGCAAAACACATTGTGACTGGCGACCAGTTTGTTTTTATGGACTGACAGGATGACTGTAGGCACAAACACATTGACTGCAACTCTCAAAGACCATAATTTAAAGTTATCTGTGATTACATGGATCTTCCATACACCCCACCAAATTATGTAACAAACCTATCAATGCTTACATTGCTCTTAACTACATTTCAAAATAATCAGTGTAATCTACATAGACTACAAGCACATATGGAAAAAATGAAGCCATTAGAGACTAATCTACACACAGTTCAAGAAGTAATTTAACTACATCAGTTAAATTTAGAAGCTGATTTATTTAATCATTGCGAAGGCAACCAAGATTTAAACCTCATCCTCAAGCAGATCCCTGTGCACTAGCTGCATAATTCAGAGGGAAGTTATTATGATGCCAATCACAGAAAAGTTCAGAGAAGAGGCCAATGACTGCATTTATTTGCAGAGATGAAAATTTCCCAGTCTCAGACAGTGATAACAAAGAATATTTCTATATGTGATGAGCATGCTAAGGCTCTCACAGTGCAGACACCAGTTTTAATGCAGAAAGGGAAGAAATTTGCTAACATCACACCCATTTTGTCAGGCTGCAATTTAATTCAACTCCATGCAGTCAAGTCCAAAATGTAAATAAGTGCATACTGAAAAGAGTTTAACCCCAGAGAGGCAAGAGCTAAGCCAAAATATTCACCCTCTCCTAACATCAAAATCTGATAGAAACCAAGAAAAGCCTCATCAAAAATGCATGTACCTGAAGATCAAAATCTGTGATCATTTCTCTATTCTGTTTTAAGTTAGTCTCTCCCAAAACCAGTTCCACCTCATTTTGGCTTTACCATTTGCAATGCAAGAATTCTGCAATACTTTTGCCTCTCTCATAGGTCTTTTCCCACCCCTGGGAGACCACTGGGAAAACACTGTCCTGCTACTCCCCCCATCCACCATTATGCAATTAGTGATCCACAACTTTTGGCTGGTCAAGTAGTCCAAAAACCCTCCACCTCTCTCCAGAAACTACTTCTCTCCTGCCCAACCTACTTTTCACACTCAGTCTGTCCCATTCTGAAATGCTGCTTTCCTTCAGGGGACTATTCTTAATGGTTTGTTTTAAATCAAATATTTAAGTTACTAAATAATTGTATAATTTAGCAGCCAGATTACACGACTGAAAAGTCAGACAGTACATGCAAAAGTCTTGGCACATAAATTTGGTTTAACCCTGACTGAAAATATCCAAGCTGCTTTCCCAATAAAAGTGTTTCTAAAGACTGGAGTATTATCCACACAGCAATCACAAACATAATTTTAACCTTTTTTTTTAAAAACACGTAAGTGAATACACAGTATTTTTATCTGCCAAAATAAGTGTAAAGGTGTATTTCTTAGAATTGCTTGTATGTGACGACAAATGAATCCTTCTGGTAGTCTATTGAATTGACAGCTGGGGCTAGTAAGCATCAGAGGCTGTTTTCAAGCCTTGCATCTGGTATTTCATTCCTCACTGCATGCTCTCTAACTTTCTTTGTGGACGACACTTTTGTACCATAGTGTTGTAGGTTTATAATGGACGTTTAGAAAAGCCAGTGCATGCTACTCACACCGTATGGCATTTTAAGCAATCCACAACTTTTACAAACATTTAATATAGTGTTTTTATCAACCTGACAACTTTGGGGAGCATTTATATTAGCAAAACACAGCAGGAAATCCAGAGAAGCAAGACAAGGCACAACTATAATCGAAGTGACAAAATGAGTGACTTAATTTCAAATTCAAATGCCTTACTACACATGAAGGTGAATTAAGCTGTTTAATATTTTTATTGTGATTTGCAAGTGAAATTCTTTGAATAGGAATTTAAAAAGAAAATACATTACATTTCTGTAGAAATCAACCATTATTTTAAGTACAAGTTTCACATTTTATTGATCAGGTAGTTTCCAAATTGTGCATCAAATCCGAATGTTTGTGATACATGAATGATCAATGTTCAACCAAAAATTAGAATTTGTTTACTAGAATTAGGTTTTAATATTTTTAAAAAAACTTAAAGGTTGATATTTTCAAGTATGTTCAGCATTGTCTTTATAAAACCATCAGTTACATTAAACTCCAGACTAGTTGAACACTTGACACTTCAATTAAACTCTACATGAAAGCTGGGCTTAAACTGCACAAAGAACAGAAAACGCTTGATAAAACTGCACTGAGAATGAACAGCAAACATCTCAAAATAATTTCTGAAGTTTTATTAATGGATATAACCTAGGTAAAATATTCCAAAACCAAGGGTCTTATTCCTGTAGTAACTAATTTCTATAGCTCCCCGTAAATAAAAGCAATGATGTTCCCATGCAGCATCAAACGCAACTGAAATATAACAGTGCTGTAACACTCACTGCTTCATTAAATAATAAGCTAATCTAATAACCTAGTAGTGAAGCATATTTTCAATTTTAGATACATCTATTTGGTTTACCTTTTTTTTTCTACAGACTACTTACTTTCCCTGACACATTTCCTCCACTTTTGACATTTACAGCAAGAGATCTTTTTTCCAAACAATTTCAGAATATTACCATTGATTTACCTTTCCATTTAATGGGTAATGCAAGAGGGGTAAAGGGGGAAAGAGTGGGTTTTCTTTTACCCTTCTCCTTCAAAAGCTATTACCATAACTCTCCACTCCAGTGTGCACCATATTGCTTCCTTATTCTTTCATTACTCAAAACAGTTTCCTACTTGAAATTTGTGAATGCACACATTTTCCAGAATTCATTTTCCTAACTTAAAGTAAAATCTCTTTCAGAACATATATGCTGAAAAGCATCTTGAGTATCATCAGGCATATCCCCAGAACTCAAAACTGAAACAAGCATAAGTGAATTTCAGCTGAGTGGGATAAAGTGTGGCAAAGGATCATAGCCAGGGATACAGACAGAGTCAGCTCTAGGACACAGGAGAACAGAATCCTAAACAACAGTCTCCTAAAGCACTGCTGCATACTTTGCTGTTTCTCAGAGACCTTGACGCAAGGCTGGCCATGGTTTCTGGCCAAGGCAGCACTGTGGTGTGCAATGCAGGAAGTCTCTCTTACAGGCAGCTAACACTACTGTTAACCTCAACCTCTCAGGAGGAAGAGCAACAAATCTGCCCTTCAGCTTCTTCCCCTGCTCAAAAACTTTCTCTCTCCCACTGCAGACACCAACAAGCTGCAGCTCGCTGTAAACACACACATGCACACACTTATCAGCTTACTCATTGTAACAAAATTGTCTGCACTTTGCCAGCAGTCCTTCATTAGCACCCCCAGGTGTGTCCCACCTCTGATGTCACACAGTGAGGGAAGTGCTATTCTTCCAGCAACGCCAACAGATAATCCTTATCTAAAGGTCCCTGGTATTGAGTGTGGCAGCTGAGACAGACTGGGGCAGGGAAATATTTCCCCACATAGCTAGTTTAATATCAATAAATACAAATCTTTTATTATCCGTTGCACTTTGATGCCAACAAACATTCAACTTCAGCAGATTTAGTTTAAATCTCTTAGACAATACATCAACAAAATACAGATTATACAGGGTAAAAGTAATTAACAGATGCAAATTTATAAATCCAGTAGCTCATGAACAACCATGAATAAAGTAAATTTATTTCGGTTTCTACACAATAAGATTAGTATTTAAACGCTACCAGTCTCCTGGGTGAACAATGCTTTTGACATTTGTTTCAGGGCCTAATACAGCACATCTTCAATATCACAAAAATATAAACCTCCTTCCAAAGGCTAACTCAAAACTTTCTGGACAAGTTTCTAAAATTCATCACTGGTCTTCAGTTTGAGGGACTTATCACAGTCATCCAAGCTATTTAATAGATTTACACAAATGCAAAGTAAGTGACAAGGAACGTTCAGCAAGAGCTCTCTTGAACAACTTACCATTTAAAAAGGAGCGTGGAATATCCGTACTGTCTACGCCTCTGAGAAAACAGCTGCTCTCTAACTTCCTGGCACACTCAGGTGGCTTTTTCTGCAAACAAAGACAAATCTAACTCAGCCTTTCAGTAACAGAATAATTAAAAATATGCATTAAAAGTGGGGCTCGCTTCAGTGATCAGCTAAAAAAAAAAACTTAGTAAAATATGCATGAGTAGAATCCAGACAGCTTTAACCATTTTGTGCTAAATATTTCATGATACAGCCTAATTTTTTTTCAAGGTAACAAAATAGCTTGTGTTATTTTATAATCAATTTTTAAATAGAAATATCAGCAGAGAAAGTAACATTTACCCACTTGAAGACTGTGGGGATGGAAAAATGATGTAACAGCCTATAGTAATGCACAATAAAACAGCAGTCTTAAATCCCTCTGAGATTCTTCACAACAAATTAAATACTACTGAACAGAAACCCACTAAAACAGACTAAAAAAAAGGCAATGAGAATTTCTTGCAAAAATTAAGTAGTGAGATGTTTCCATGAAAATATTACAGTTCCTAGCATCAACAGAACATTGTGACTTATACATTAGCATTTAGTCATACACTAAATTTCTGTAAATTAAGGGGTTTTGCAGTTAAGATATAAATGCCCTTTCTACAAGAACTATATAAAAATGATCTCTAAAACAGATCACTTGCTTTGAGGAGGCTGATACTACTACCAGGATTTTAAAAAGGTGCTACTCTGCATTTTTTTGCCTAAATAATTTAGACAATTAAAATTTACAAGAGGAAAAAAACTACTTTATCTCAAGGACACAATTATAACCCGTGATGTATAAGAAAGACAAAGCAACTAGAAGAGCAAGACACTGTTAAAGTCACCACAGAGATTTCGCAAGGGCAAGACAGCAGTGTCCTACTTGCCCACTGTCACCACCTGCCTTGCTCACAATCCTTCATTCTCCCTCAGAATACCAAAGCTTTAAGGTGCCCAGACCTTGATTCCACTAACCACTGGTGCAATAACCACCTATTCCAAATAAAATATTGGCCTCTAGTTAACCTGCTCACAAAAATCTACCAGTTGGCCAAGGTCTTGGTCCTCACTTAAGTGTTTATGTGCTTAGAGACAAATTAAAGACACACATTATAAAGGCTCACATATGTACAATTCATTCATGTTCTCATTACCAGGACAGGTGAACTATATGGGGAAAGCTATTTGCCTAAGTTAACACAAGATGGACGTGGAGGGCCACAATGATTATTAGAGGGGCTAAAGCACCTTGTCCTATGAAGACAGGATCCTAGACAAGAGAAGGCTCCAGGGAGATCTTACAGCAACTTCTGGTACCAAGAGGAGACCAACAAGAGAGCTAGAGATGGACTTTTCACAAGGACATGTAATGAAAAGACGAGAGGGAATGGCTTTAAACTGAAAGAGGGTACGTTTAGGTTATATACTGGAAAGAAATTCTTCACTGTGAGGACAATGAAACACTGGAATGGGTTGACCAGAGAAGTTATGGAAGTGTTCAAGGGCAGCTTGCATGGGGCTTGGAGCAACCTGACCTAGTGGAAAGTGCTGTGCCCACGGCAATGGAATTGGAACTAGATGTTCTTTACAATTCCTTCCAATCCAGGCCACTCTGTGATTCTGTAAGTGACTTCAACCAGCAGTGATTTAAGCATGCTTGTGCCTCAGGAACAGTAAATCTGCTTTAGAGCAAACAGCACGACATAAACAACACTATGGAACAGACATCATAGAGCACTTATAGCACAAGGTGACTGGAACTTTATATAGATCTTAAACCCTCTAGTACTACCAGGGTATCTGAGAATGTATTTACACATTACATTATCCTCAGCAGCAAAGGCACTTTAGGAAGTTCTCAGTTCCCCACACGAGTGGCACATTTTTGTGCACGTGCTGCAGTTTACTGCCATCATTTACATTTACACACTGCCTGCAGTGCTGCACTACATAAACAGGATCCCTGAATTTGTGATGAGAGAACCCCTCACTCAGATCAACAACACAGAACCTATACAGTGATGGAAAGAAAACTGAGAACTACCACACCGTGACGACAAATCTCAGCTTTCACAGTGAAAATCAAATCAACTATGTTGACATGTATTTCAGTATAAATCCTTACCTGGCTAAATAAAAACATCAAGACATGGTCAATGTCAAGCAGTTTTAGATCTTTGCTTTGCAGATTTTTGATTATTTTTTTAAATAGAATATTCAAAAAGGTCTAAGATAAACCAGAGACAAAGTGTTGGACTCTCTATGTGTTTCACATTTAAGATACATAGCTATGATGAAAACACAAGATACAGGAAGGAAAATATAATTTGGTACACCACTAACAGTCCAGCAATACCTACCTACTGCCCAACTGTGAAAACACACGCATTCCCTTTTGAATGGATTCTTTCTTTCCCATGAAATCCCCAAGAGGGGAAAAAAAAACCAAACAACAAAAGCATTATAAAAAGATTCTTGCTCATTATCAAGAGCATCACTGACTCCTCTGCCAAGTGACCCATTTGACGCATTCACTGACTAAATTACAGAAAGTACTGAACAGTTTCAACAGGATAAGAACTTAGACATGCAGAATGTGTAACACTGACTTCTGGTAAGAAATTTATATCCAGCTGAATTGTGTTTAAAGTCAATATTTTAAAGCTTTCTAAACAAAACTCCTAGAAATGAGGATATTATAGGCAAGCAATTTGAAGAACAAGATGTATGGCACACAGAGGATTACTTCAGAAATCCACATGAAAAAAACCATAAAGGATTTAATGTAAGACATAACTTTTACACAGATTGAGGATTAAAAGTATCCAAATGGCAGGTCATCATGAAAATGGTGAAAAAAGGATTCTATTTTGAAGTCTGCTTTCTGGGGTAGGGGGAGGGGTTTTAAAATATGTTTTCATATATGGAGACTCAAAGCTTACCACTCTAGTATGAATTCAAGTAACTGCATTACGAATGCATACACACAAAAAATGAAGTTATTTAAAACTTCAGTACCCATTTGCCTTGTTAAATTTGTGCATGTATTCAATCTCAAAAGCATGAAATTCAATCTTAGAAACTACTGTAACTCTGCAACACACGTTTGGAAAACCCAGACAGGTTCTGAAGTCTTCAAAGAGTAGAACCTCCCATCAATTAGTGGTTAGATCCCCCTTGATCTTATGCACTTCTAGAGTGGGATGGGGGCTTTTCTGCATAGGAGCCATGCAATCAGTTACTTAAAACTGAGGGGCCTCTCAGTAACACATCTAAGCAGCTTCCATAAGATTGATCAAGACAACTCAGACGTTTCTTATCTTTAACTCTTTAAACTAGATTGTTCCATATCCCAGTCTTAAATCTGAGCACAGAACAGGAGCAGCATAAAGACATGGCAACTCATGTTTTCCAGGTGTTCTTTAATTAAAGAGTCACTCACTGTTGTCTAATCCATGAGCCTACAACTCATGTTTTCCAGGTGTTCTTTAAAGAGTCACTCACTGTTGTCTAATCCATGAGCCTCTGCAGTATCCAGAAATGCAAAATTACTTGAGATAAACACTGTACTTGGAGTGGAGAGAGCAGCCTGCCCTTTGACAAGCCCTCAAGGGATGCTTTCCCACTCTGCATCTTCTTGAGAACCACTCTGACAGTCAGACTTAGTCACCACACCCAGTGTGTCCTTTGCCACCAATTCCTTCCAAGGAACAAACAAGTTCAAGTTCTTGAAATTTTTCTTCAGAGCACAGGCAGATAAAGTAAAAAAATCCAACCTGTGTGGAGTACCTGGTGATTCTTTTATTCCATTTCACTCACTGGATTATGGTACAAATATTCACTACTTGACTGAGTATAGCAATCCTTCAGTACTGGACAGAGGAAACCCATCTAAACAGCAGGCTTGCAAAATCCTACACATCCTGTGGAATTTATCTGAGGTTAAACACTTGATCTTCAGAGATTTTGCAATCTACAAAAGCCAGCCCATCAAGCCTACAAGCCAGCTAGTAACAGCAGTGGTTCGTCAGACATTCTTTGCTGGTAAGAAGTGTGACCATCCCTACATCTATCACCTCTTTGGTGTCTCAACAAGAGGCCTGCCCAGGACTACACTCTTCTGTGGTCAGCACTGACTCTTTACGGCAAATTAAACCCTGTAGATCTCTTGCCTTTGATCCAAAAAGAGAGGGTTCTTTCACCACCAGGAAAGACAAAAGGCCAATACCTCTGAAAAGGAACAGATTTCAGATGGGATATCAATATCAAAATGTTTTCAAACACTTGAAAAGGTTTGCTGGTAGCGTTCACCAACCCTAAATTCTCCACAGATAACACCCCTAATATCACAGTACAAGTCTTCCGTGTATCAGCCTGCTCCATCTCCCAACACAGCCCTGCACTCTTCTCCAGAAGGTGAGAGTATACATCTTTACAGAATAGCAAAGAGCTCCCTCCCAGCTCCACTCCTAGCCTGTAGAGATGTCTCCCTAATGCCTCACTAAAGGAATGCTGATGCCTTTACTCAAGTGGATCCCCACTCTCAGGTAGCAACACTAAAAATGGGTCATCCTCAGCAGACTGCATCCCTAATTTCAGTTGTTACCCACCCAGCATTACACAGCACAGTTTTTCAATTACTAATATTTAAGAATATGTTTCCTCAAATAGAAAGGTCCCTCAAACTGTACTTTCTGAAGCATTCAACCTCACTTCTTGCTGTTAGCAGGCACTGCTAAAAAGCATGAACATCTAGACAGATGCTTTGTGTAAGTACTCCAGACAGAAAACCTGTGGGTTCATTAAGGGGATTAGTCCAAGGCTAGGTGATGTGACTTTCAAGTTAAATGCTTCATTAAAGCATTTAACTTGAAAGTCACATCACCTAGCCTTGGAATTAGGTGACAAAAGCAATCAAAAAATATT
The DNA here is from genome assembly GCF_014805655.1 of Passer montanus. Taxonomy (NCBI): domain Eukaryota; kingdom Metazoa; phylum Chordata; class Aves; order Passeriformes; family Passeridae; genus Passer; species Passer montanus. The sequence continues at coordinate 3,051,243 of NW_024368818.1, forward strand.
GTCAGGTCATTAACAGCCAAAATTCAAATCAAATACCAGATTTCACCTTGTGCTGAACAAAACTTAATATTTTCTTCACCTATACATCTCCAAAAATAGTATAGGGTCATGCAGGTTGTACTCTACAGTTTCATAATGTTAGAGAGAAGTGGCACAGTAAGGGAAAAATGAATCAGCACAGGCCAAGAACCCTGCTGAAAAGCATTAGCCAAAAATACCATATATATACACACATAAACCACAAATGAGACACCTCAAGATTGAGAAATAAAATCTAGTAGGTTTCAGAATGTCCAGAAAAAAAAGAGAACTTAAACAGAACTGATGTGGTTTTTAAAAAGGGGAAAAAACACCACACCAATAAAGAAGTGCAACAGGGAAGGAAGCAGCACCAAGGTCCTACTAAACGACTCAGCACTGCTGTAGCTGACAGCCAACTTGAATTCCATGGAATCAGAATTATGCAGATGGTCACAGCCTGGATCAAGCAAGCAGCTGCTCTCTCTAGCACACCCAGTTCATGGCCAAGACACTTTTACATCTGGATCTAGCTGAAAGCAACAACTCACATCACTCTATGGCTAATTTCCCCACAGCTTGGCAGCAAAAGAGCAATGAAAAAACGTAAGAGCACTCAGATTTAATGTTTGGAGACAAGAAAGCATATCCTTTACCCTAGCAGAAAGAATGATGCTTTGTGATCTAGAGCTGGGTATAGAAAAAAATTTCACCTTCCCTGTTATTATGTCCTCCTAAGAGGCCACATCCTTTGTTTAAAAACCACAACTGAGATATGAAGCTTGCTTCCATTGGAAACTGCTTTATGATCCCTTAAAATGGCTTTTTAAAGTACATAAATAGCAAGAGGTCTAAAACAAAACATTGGACTTGTGGTAGATGATTAAGTGACTGCTAGGGGCGAATTAAAAATTCAGTGGTTTTTTCCATTACAGAATTACAGAATGGCTTAGGTTGGAAGTGACTTTAATGATCATCTTGTCCCAAACCTCCTGCCATGGGCAGAGACACCCTCCACTATCCCAGGCTGCTCAAAGCCACCTGGCCTTGAACACTTCCAGGGATGGGGAATCCACACCACTTCTGGGCAACTTGTTCCAGAGCCTCACCACCCTCTGAGTAAAGAACTTCTTCCTGTCCACTCTCTTTTGTGCTGTCTCAAAAAGCCTTCTCTTCCCCAGGCTAAACAGCCCCAGCTCTCTGAGCCTGTGTTACAGGAAATGTGGTACAACCTTCAATATTTTCATGGCTTTTCTCTGGACTTGTTCCAACACAGGAAATGTGGTACAGCCCTCTGAATATTTTCATGGCTTTTCTCTGGACTTGTTCCAACATGTCCACATCCTTCTTACGTTGGGGGCCTCAGAGCTGGACACAGCACTGCAGGTGGGATCTCACAAGAGCGAAGTAGAAGTTGAAAATCACCTCCCTCAACCTGCTGGTCAGGTTGCCTCAATTACAATACTGATGGACCTGGGGCTGCCCAGTCCCAAGTTGGAAGACCATGAGTGTGGGAACAGTGAGTTTCCATTTGTGAACAATGAAATTCTAAGGGACCAGCTGTATCAGCTGAACATTTTCAATTCCATGGGGAATGATGGGATTCATCCCAGAGTTCTGAAGAGTCAGTGGATGCTTCAGCAGCACCCTTGTCCATCATCTACCAAAAGTCTTCAGAGTCGATAGAGGTCCCTGCTGGTCCAGATCTAGTTTTACTCCAACTTACAAGAAGGGTATGAAGGAAGATCCAAGAAACTACAGACCTATTAACATTGCTTCAGCTCTTGGAAAAATTATGGAAGAAAAATTATACTGGGTAATACTGAAAGGCATTTAAAAAATAATGCAATTATCAGGCACAACCAATATGGGTTCACAAAAGGAAAGTCATAACTAATAAACTAATTTGGTAACCTTTTCCAATAAAGTCACACATCTAGTAGACAAAGGGAAGGCAGTAGATGTCTTTTTCTGGGTTTTTAGGAAAACTTGATACTCTCACAGCATCCTCCTGGACAAGTTGTCCAGCTGCAGGACGAGTGGGTTCATGGTGTGCTGGGTGAAGGACTGGCTGAAGGGCAGAGCTCAAAGGGCTGTGAAGTGAAGGGGGCTACATCCAGCTGGTGACCGGTCCCCAGCAGTGCTCCTCAGGCATCAGTTCCAGGGCCAGTCCTGTTCCTGTACTTCCCAACGATCTGGATGCACTGCACCTTCACTGATTTGCTGCTGATACCAAACTGGGAGGTGCTTTTGGCTTTTGTGAGGAACAGGGAGCTTTGCAGAGGTGGATCTACGCAGACTAGAACACTGGGCTATGATTTGTAGCATGAAATTTAACAAGTCCAAATATCAGATTGTGCACCTGGGACAAAGTAATGCCAGACAAGTATAAACTGGGAGAGAGTGGAATCTGGATTACACAGTGGGCACAAGCTCAGTCTGAGTCAGCAGTGAGCTCTGGCAGACCAGAGGGCAAACCCCATCCCAGGATGCATCAAACAACATCACTAGCCAGGCAAAAGAGGAGATTGTCCTGCTGCATTCAGTGTTGCTGTGGCCTCACCTCAAGGACCGTCTACTGTTCTTGGCTGCACAATTTATGAAGGGTGTGAAAGTGCTTGAACGTGTCCAGAGAGGCTCAACAAAGCTGGAGAAGGGCCTGGGAGGAAAAGTCCTGTAATGAGTGGCTGAGGACTTGGGGTTTGTCTAGTTTGGAGAAACAGAGGCTGAGTGGTGACCTTATTGCTCTCCACAGCTTCCCAAGGAAGAGATGTGAAAAGAAAAGTATTGAGCTCTGCTCCTTGGGACCCAGTGACAGGATACCTGGGAATGGTTCAAAGCTGCACCAGGGGAGGTTCAGTCTGGACAGTAGGAAGGGTTTCATCCCCAGGGGAGGGTCACACACTCAAACAGGTTTTCTAGAGAGGTGGTTGATGCCTCAACCCATAACAGTGTTTAGGGACATTGTTCAAATGCCTCTTAAGGACATGCTTTAACTTTTGGTCAGCCCTGAAGCAGGCAGGCAGACGGACTGGACAAGGGCTGTAGGTGCCCTCCAACTGAAACACTCTGTTCTCATAAACAGCTCTCTCATATGCACATACTTATGTATGCATGTAGCTAATGCTGTGTTATTCCATTTATAAATCCCTGTGTACCTACAGAAACAGATCTCTCTATATACATAAAACCAGTACGTTTTATCACTAGGAAGATATTTGTGAAAACCATGGGGTTTTCCTGCAATTTTAAAGTCTTTAAAACCATATAAATTGTTTTCAAACAGACCTCATACAGATTAATCATTAAAGAGCCACCATTTATAAAATTAAAATTCAATGCAATTCAAAGTTAATGACTCCTTACAGCTGACCTATGGGGTTCAATCAAGGACATTATTATGTAAAGAAATAAGGGGGTGAAAAGGGAGGGACAGAAGTGAAAGCATTTTAACAGGTGAAACTTACATATTTAATTACTCCTTACTTCATCCCAGCTGGAAAGCTGCTCTTGAAAGAGAATGGCATACCTTAGCATTAGCTACATGGTTCAGGTCTATCCCAGTTTCTCTACATTTTTTTCCCTCCCTTCTCCTTTTTTTAAAGGGCCAGATGCAACAGACAGTTTTGTTTGTTTCTTTTGGGTCATTTTTGTTATAAACATTTTTATTTATAAGCCAGTTAAACTAAAGCAGTTTTGCATGGATCTGTGACCTCAAATCTCACTCAATGTAGAGGAGCTTAGCAGTTTAGGAAGATCAAACAAATCACCAGAAATCCAGAAGTATGTGAAATAAAGTCCACTTTTTCTTTTGAAAAGAAGGCTGAAGTGGCTTAAAACAATCATGCCTGCTGTTACCATGGGATTTTTATGGTTTTAATTAAGACCTGTTTTCATAAAAAGGAATTTTAAAATACTTTTTTAATATGGGTAATGAAAAATATCTACTTCATTATCCTAATCACATAGCCCATCCAGGTCTGCCTTACCATCACATTCAACACCATACATTTGATACTAACTAAAGAGACTAGTTTTACCTGTTCATACTACATGTTCCCATAAATTCAATAAATCTTATCCTTCAGATTACTTCTCTATGACATTCACAGCCATGTTTAGTATTTTCTACTGGGGGGAAGAAGAGGCAGTCAGCTGCCACAAACCCAGCATCTTACAAAGTAATTTCCATCAACAGATTTAGAAACAATAACTAAGATATGATGTGACCACAGAGAAAACCTAAATTACTTAATACATACACTATATACATCTCAGATATCTCCATAATAATGTGACTGCAGGTAAATTATCCTAGTCTGGATTGGTTTCTTGTCTGCATCCCTTCCTCAGTCTTCCAACAACCAGAAAATACCCATTTCAATTTTGCCTTCCTCTATTAAAATTTTGAAAACTATAAATAATTTAGATTTCCAATAATTAAATACAGATTTACATCATGTAAGATGCAAATTATCTTGACTTTTGGGAAAAAAAATAAACATTTTATGTGGCAACTGGTTGCTGAAAGACATGGGCTGCCAATAAACATGCAAGAATTTTTTTTCCTTTGAAGAGCAGCTATTCTGTTTAACCCTATGTAGGCAGGAGTGGAGGCAGAGGATGTGTCACAGGAAAGAAGGGATGCCATGTCCCAGGGCAATGCCATGCTTGCCCAGGCAGCAGCTGACAGCTCCAGAGCAATGTGTGCCATACATTCGGAAATGGAAGCAACGATATTCTGGATATTACTGACCACTTCATTCTGGGATGAGAAGAGAGAAAAGACACAGGACACCCAGCACAGCTTCAAATCCACCTCTTCCCACCTCCATATAAAGTGCAGAAGCCACACAATGCTTTGAAGAGTAACAGCTCCATTTCCCAAAGGGCAGGACCAGAGCTGTACAGCTGTGACACATGGCTTCCTCTTTCCCTCTTTATTTAACAGCTGCTTGGTGCTGGCCAGAGAGCAGTACAGGAATAAAATACAACCAAACAGGGAGGCTCAATTAAAACTACTGATATGCCATGCATTAAGCTTTAGTTCAAAGAGCACCAGCACATGCACTACAGATGGGTGGAAGGCTGCAAGTAAAGCCACAGCAGATGCAGAACTTGATGCCTTTACTGTTCTACCACACCTGACCTCAGTTTGAACTGCTCATGTAGCTCTTCAGATGTGACCTCTATGACCAAGGAGTGCTCAGGAGGCGTAAGCACCACAATCATTTGAGCTGACCATTCATGTTATTACAGGTTATAAAACCTCTGACAAATTCTGCATCAAGTAAAATGAACTAAAACAGCTCATCCAAGAAGTCACGGAACATGGTTTGTTTGGAGGTTTTTGTTGATGTTTGGGGTTTGTTGTTGTTTTTTTTTTCAAAGCCTCCTTTATAAAGTACCACTTAAAACTATCATCTGATCCCAAATGATACTGTGTTTCCTTCTGCACAGTGCAGATGAATACTGGCTTTGTTATTTCAGAAAACCTTGCTGCAGATTATCATGGGAATCCCACTTTTTTAAAGAGATGACTGCCCTCAACACTTTCAAGATTCAATGTTTTCACAACTACCTCATTTTCAAGTATAACAACAGTATAGAGATATTTTGCCATTGAGAAAGGCATTTATTTAGGTGTAGCCTACTACCAAGTTAACATGTAAATAAGTCTGTTCTGCAACAAAACTACTTCTTATAGGCCAGCTGTTCCATAGGTCACATTCTCTTATATGCAGACTCACCAAAAGTTGTTTCAAGCCTACAAAAAACATACTGCTTAAGGTTCCCACTTTGGCCAAGTCTGTTCTTCTTTTAATATCCAATAAGAATCTGATTTAAATCATCAAGTTTAAATCATCATTTAAATCATCCTATATGCTTTGAACAAGAAAAGAGGATGAACAATTCATTATACACCTGCAGAAATGAGCAAAAAAAGTATGGAAGGCATATTCAGAGAACACTACTAATATAATGCAAATTAACTAATCCACAGTAGAATTCAATTATTTCTACAGTCTTATCTTCCTACAGTTAGATTTATTTTAGTATTTTGTTCAAAGTGGATTTAGAAACCTTAAAAATACACTTCTGACAAAAGAACTCGTGTCCTTCAAGCTTCATATTTCACACAAGCTTTTGTTTGAAGGTTTCCACTTATATTTTAGCTCTAAAGTATCAGGTTAAACATTTTAAAGAGATTATAACAACCCTCTATAACCCTCAATTAAATTCACTAGTTTTACTCCTCTAGATTGAACATCCATACTTCTCACCCTCACATTTCAATCTCCTGATGTTTCCCACTCAGTGCTAGAACATGTCATTCTTCTCCTTTCTTAGCCTATCCCTATAAGTGAATGAACCTACACAAACTTATCTGAGTAACCCAGACTGCTGTATGCTGTGCTTATTGTTCTGTGATGAGGCATGAACAAAGTTATCTTTGACCAACAAATCAAAGCTTCACTATTTAGACTGTCATCCCTTAGGTTCACAAAACCTAATTCAATGTACTTTCTAATGCTTCATATTCAAAAGCATTAACAGCAATAATTCCACCAGGATGAATAATAGTGGGGATACTCAAACTACGGATTCGGAGTCACAGGTCTTGCAGTCAACATCATTACCAGAAGTACAAAATAAGGCTGCATTTCTAATAACTGAACCTCAAAATTTAAGTTCATTTTAAAAAATTGGATTATTACAGGCTGCCTATGTGCTTCTCCAACTTCCTCAGCTCAGTTGGCTGAGAAAAACACTTGCCAAGCTTGGATTAGCATTTAGCAGCTTTGGGGCTAACTGTGCTTATTGTTTCAACCTTGAAAACCCACTGTATGGACACACTATTATATTTAAGCTTCCAGAAGCAATTATCATTTGATTCTGCTGAAAATACAGTTCTACTATATGTTTTGAAAATAAAATCACTTTTTCCTCTTTTAGAAGTCTATGATGATACCAAACATATGCTTGTTTTCCAAACAACAACTGTTTAAAAGAAAGAAAACTCTTTCTGATGTTCCTGCCAAAACCAACATTCTGTGGCTTAAAGAAATTTGATAGTAAGCAGTTCACTCAGCTAAGGGAAGAAGGATTTACACTTGGCAAGGATTTACACTTCATGTCTTGCATCTACTTCCCTCCGTTTTAAATTTTTTCGGGGATGTACGTGGCAACTGGGAAGGGTTTTTTGTTGTGGCTTTTGCTGGAGATTTTTTTTTTACATCTCCAAGTATTTCACTATCTAAAAATAAGACATCAGTGGGTTTTACTAGAAATGACACAAAGCAGAAGCTCATCATAATATTTGTCTTTTTTACAGGGAATACTAGGATAGAGGAGCAAGTTTCGAAGGGAAGTAAAAGACTTCAGAAAAAATGCATCAGCAAGTGTTTGCAGCAAGAGGAAGTGGAAGAGAAAATGCAAATGAGGAAGTGGCACACAAAACATTTAACAGCTTCATTTTAAAGCATGGAACAGGGAGAGAAGGAAATTAATTTGGGGTTTCAGCAGTCGTTGTCACAGGCAGCAGTAATACACAGCAGCCAGTAAAGGTGGTTATTTCACTGCTGCCTCATAGTTTCAGACTAAGAGACAAAATGGCTAACAGAAACATGCAGATTGGACTATATACTATATAAGATTTATTTCTCTACATTTCAGAAAGCCAGAGGTTTAAGATGAGAGTTCAGTCTGTTACAATATTTGACTCTGTCCTTCATCAATAACACATAGGAACAGTAACTGGACCAATTTACTAAATAATGTAAAATATTTAGTCCATTCCAAGCAGCTAAGACAACAGAAGCTCTGAAATTTTCCCCAGCTTCGGAGTATTACCTGCCTCTCCCCAGTTTTTGCAAATAGAGTTCTAAATCCCACTGAACAGAAACTTGCCATGACCCTCCAAGACACAGAATTTACTGAAGGTTGCTAAACCTGCTCCAGCATCAAGCCAACTAGTCAGACAGTGCTTCAGCCAGCTGTGTGACCAAGCATGACAGCAAGCTGCAGATCCAAGGACCTCAGAATTGTTAGTACAGAAACCAAAACAAGACTTTGCAAAGCACACACTTTCTCTGGTAAGATGGTAAGTATTCTAGAAAAAAATAAAAATCAGAATCTCAATGATGTTACATCAGTATTTCAGATGCAGCTATTTCAGGATGATAAAAATCCTTAAGGCTAAAAACTTAACCACGTATTAGTCCACCAACATGGAAGCTTCTCTTGTCAATACCAGTGCAAATCCAGTACAGAAATTCAGCAACTAGACATGAAGGTCTGTCTTTACAGCATGAACAGCTTGAGCTATAACTAGGTGTAGCTCCTAATGTTCACTGTGTGCTTGTGTGGAGCTACCCACCCTGAATCAAAGTACACCTGAAATTTCAGCATAGTCTACAAGAGCATGAGCAGTGCTTGATGACAGAGGCAAATGTTATAATAGCTACACTTCATGTGAGGGCTGAAAGATTATACCTCAGTGTGTTCTCAGGCATTCCTCTGGAAAGCATTTGCACCTCCTCCTTTCAACCTTCAGGTATATCACACTTACCATGCCCAAGCTTCACAACTCTTTACTAGTCATAAACATAGCGACTGCTACAGTGAACATGCTCAAGACATGTAGGATTGGAAGGGAAAGCTTCAAGAGAAGCAAGCTGGCTGAGCAGAAGGAGACAGGATCTCCTCCATCTAGGGACAAAAAAAAAAAAAAAAAAAAGCTGCTGAAATGCTAGTTCCTGGTTCCTTCTGCCAAAAGAAGAATGGATAGAAAGCACATGGCTTGCACATCTGCTTGCCTAGTAATGCAAATACCCTTCTCCTACTATTCAGTTAAATTACCTGACATTGTAACCAAACCACTTGTATAATTGTACCAAGACGTCCTCTTTAAATAGGACTTCAGATTTAACTGCAGCTCCACACCAGCTCAAGCTGGCAAGCAGAGGTGAGAAGAAACTTCAATATTGCATGTGCAAAAAACATTGATACAAGAGTGTCCTCAAATTCAGCACAAAATCAAAGGCTTAATTTGAAGTGATGCATTCTTGTCCATGTTTGCAGCTGTTTAAGCATTCAAAGCAGCAGCCAAGCTTTATAAAGAAAAACACTACTTTCCCAGGAAATAACTCTGCAGTAAATCTGTGCTGATATAAGTTCCAGAGAATTTCAACATTGTATAGAAAACTCATCAGCAAGACCTAACTGCTGCAGAAAAACAAACTAAAAAGCCACATTGCCACTAAAGCCCCCCTTTTAATTCACAAGTTCAAACTTCATTTATCCATTCACATGTAATGAGGCAGAAGAACTCCTCGAAGAAGTGTTTCCAAAGGCTGTTTGAAGTTTCAGAATAAAACAAGCTTTGCAGGCCTTGTCTTCTAGCACATTAGTCTCCACAGCTGCCTGTTGCTCTGTTACAACAACTCCAAGTCCATAGTAAATGAATGGCTTTCCTCAGCATCACTCAATATCAACCTTTTCAACTATGGGATTTCAAAACCAACATCAAGAAATTAATTCCAATGTTCAGTGGATACTATTAACATGTTTTGATGTATTAGGCATCACCCATTACACACACAAGCTCTCCAACTATTACTTGTTATGAGCAAAGTAGCTTGCCACTGTGAATATGCCCAAGAAACCTGGGATCCATCAGCTGAAGTACTGAATAACACTCAATTTCTCTGCTTCTAAAACATATACTTGAAAATGTAAATCAGTTCAAGCATGCAAGTGGCATGAGTATAATGAATACTCAAAACCAATATATTTAATAAATGTGGCATGCTATGCTTTATCCTCAGTAGAAACTCATGCTGTCCCCTATCACTGAATTTGGCTACCAAATCTCTATTAGAATAAAGAGATTATATTTGTTAGATAGGAAGGGCTCCAAGAATCTTGAAGGAGTAACTAAAATTCTGCTGAATTGAGAAGTCCACCAAAAAAAAAAAAATCCCAATACATTCTGGGTCATTTCTAGACGCAGAAAACACCATCAGTTCAATAGCAGAATATTTCAGTATGTGAAAGGAAAAACTAATTCACAACATGTTGAAATTCCAGACACCTATAAATCCTTAACACAAATAAAAACCAGCAAATCCAACAAATATTTACCATACCTAGAAGCCTTCAAAAAAATTCTCCAGCTACCTCACCTGCCAGAAATGAAGAAATCAAAGACAAGCTCCAAGTATGCAGCTTAAATCAGCACAAAGGCTGTTTTTTTTTTGATCTCCAGCTGTTTGTACAAATTTCTTAACTTCTTCCCAAGAATTCTGATTCTTCTTGTGGCAGAAGAAATTACATCCATCAGTAGCTAAAAATATTTCAGTTATTTGAATTTTCAAAAGAGGGGTAAAAAACAACTGTGCTTTACAGTTAAGAAAAGAACTCAATGCAATATTTCAACAACTTTTTTCAAAGGTTGGCTTAGTTCTAAACAATAGTTAAACATGAAGGAAAACATTTGGTTAAAATGTAACAAATAATTCAGGTGCAACTCGAGGTTATTGCCATTATTACCTCTAAAGAAAGACTAAGCTCTCCGGAGAGAATGTGAGTGCCACGGCACTTCTGCTACAGAGCAAAGGCTTGAGATGCTTCAATTTCATTCTCAGTCGAGACACTATTTTTTCTTAGATTACAGGTATTCTGTATGTGAGCCTTCCATATGGAGAAGTTAATAGCCACCCTCCACCTCCACCTTTTCTTTTAGGATAATAAGCAGTGACAGCCTGCGACTCATCATGCTCCTTGTACAGGGAAGCTTCCAAAGGCGAAGCACAGTTACATCCTACACTGGAAGACATTTGTAATCTGATCCTATCAATGATCTTCACATACTGCATGCCATTAAGATTAGAGAACTAAGAAATTAGCCTGACAAAAGCAATTGCTCCCCATCAGTACTGTATATTAATGTATTTCTGCTATTGAGATAATTAACAAAAGTTGGTATCATAACCCACTGGGCACGCACAGCCTGGTCAGTAACTTACACCAGCAGTGCAATTCATGTGATACACTGCCTGTAGCTCAGGATCCTGTGCAAACAAAAATAAAATAAAAACAAATCAAAAGTAACGACCACAACTTGTCTAATAATTTTAACTGGAGCCACACATGAACCAGGAAGTAATAACACATTCCATTTGAATGGAAAAGTCCAAGCAGAGTTGTATTATACAAGATTGCAGTGCAGTTACCAGACAACATTAAGTACACATCAGCTAAAGACAGGCCTGCAAGAGCAGACTGAAATTACCTGCAGCAGTATTTTTTCCTTCTTCCTCACACAAAGCAGTCAAGAGAAGAGAACTCTGGAAGACAGTGCTCTGAGACTGCTCAAAAGAACAAAGTACACTAATTCGTGACTGTTCATGCAGGAAGTTTAATAAAATTTAAAAAGAAAGACTTGCGAAGGCATGAAAGCTAATTCATGTCCAGGTCACATTGATACAGTGATGGAAATACTCAACCACCATCAGCTCTTCTGGAATCCTTCACCAAAGTATCTGCTCTGGTTCAGTTAGCTTTCCAGAAACCCTGTCCTTCTCATCACTGTATAAGACACTTCAGAACACTCTATCATCTGTCAAATGATGGGTTTTCTTTCTCCTTCCTCCATACAGCAATATTGCCCACAGACAGTGTCATTCTTGTTTCAGAAAAATACATGGCATGTACCTTCTCATTGAAGAATAAAGTAAATAAACCTGAGCTAAAGTAGGCACACTAAAGAGTAGCTGACATACAAGGAATTTATATTCCTACTCCTAAAATCATGTTTTACAGATAAGACATATACTGAAAGACAAAACAGGTTTATGCTGTTATTACCTATGAAATGTCACATGCGTTATACCATGTAAATAAAACACAAAGCCACGTAATTCATTCCTGTAAAGAAAATACATTTTTAAAGCACAAGCAGTTCTATTTCTGGCATGTAAATTAATTTTTAATACTTCCATGGACAAATAGGAAGATTAACAAAGACTATTCAATTTCTGTAACTATTGAGTATAATCAAGACTATTGTTTCAGTATCTGATAAAAAAATGTTTTCTATTTTCTCTTTATTTGAGGAAAATAGCCATGGAAAACGAGAAGAGGACTAGCTCAATTATACATTATTTCATGTACAACAAAACCTCTGTGTTCACTGCCTAATAACTCCATTCATACTGCCGCTAGCTATATAAACACAAAACTAATCTTCCAGCGAGGGACAGAAAAAGTTTGCTTTGCACGACTCATCCCCAGAATTCAGCTGGAAACAAGTCAAGTTTCCACATCACTTAAGGGAAACATAGTATGGTCCTAGTCTCAAATGAATAGCTACAGATAAAACATCCTAATTCTTACTAAGAATGACTTGGGGCCCATGGGCAGATAACTGTCCTTCCATCTTAGCATATTTTCTTCTGATGAGAACTTAAAAGGCAAAAAAGCCATAGCATAACAACTGACAAAGCTCAGTTCCAGGCTCAAACACAAGAGTTTAATCTTCAATCACTTAAGTTTCCAATCACTGTAACCAGTAACTTTCAAAGATTTCCAGCTTGAGCACTACTGCAGAGTAATTATTTTGTATCATGTCAGCCTCCATGTATTAGAGGCCACATAACTTCGTATCTGAACTACAGAGCACTGTAGTGTGGGACAGCCTACTGGAGGATAAGAACTGCAGCCTTATTCCATTACTTCATTCCTCTCTTCAAGTACACTCACTATTAGTTTATGGAAAATACTGTATCAGCCAAAGTCAAAACAACAGTCTGTCTCCTCTAAATGTAATAGTCTTTGATTCTCTAAGTCAAGTTTTAAAAAGAAGGCCAGTCTTGCATGATAGGCAAGAAAAAACAACCTCCTCATCCCCAGATTTAAAGTTTCATGAAGTTCCTGGCTGCTTTCATCATCTGCCCCATCTTTTTCTGATAGGAATACTGTCCCCTCATTCTCTGCAGTTTACAAAAGAGGCACAAAGAACTACGGCTTTTTCCTATTCCTGCACAAACAGCACACACACTACACCATTTGTGCTTTGAAGTGTTTTCTATCAGGGAATCTCACAACTGCATCCAATCACTCAAGTACCGGCCCCACTTCACAGATTACTGCTCAACCCAAAACTATCAGCCCTTCTCCTGTTATCTGCAGCGAATACGAAACTATATCAGAAAGAAAGAGCATAAACAAAGCATTTTTTAACTGCTTTTAGGTCAGTGTTAGACATTGAGCAGCTGAGATAAATCCCTGTCTTCGCACGCCTGCACTCACTCAGACTCCAGGCTTCTTCTCAGCGACACATTTACTTAAGAGCCAAGTAGAAAAAAAAAAAAAAAAGGAAAAAAAAAAAAAAAAATTAAAAAAAGAACCCCAAACGTGGTGGGGCGGGGAAGGGTTTAAAACTTCCCGAGCTGTCAAGGACTCCCAGCGCCCTTCAAAGCCAAAGACGATTATTTCTTAAACACCTGAAGAGCGCTGGACATCAGAAAGCCCCGGCGGGGCCGCTCCGGGGGCGAAGGCGAGCGGGGAACGAGCCCCGGGCGGGCGGCGGAGGCAGTGGGCGCCGCGCTCCCGCCGCCCGAGCGCCGAGCTCGGGGGCCCGGCCCCGGCCCCACGCACGGACCGCGGGGGGAAGGGGACCGCGCCCGCGGCTCCGGGGACCGGCGAGGGGCCGAGGCCGGCGGAGGACTCGGAACAAAGCTGAGGCGAGAGGGCCCGAGGACGGGCAGCTCAGCCCGGGCCAGCGGAGCACAGCCAGCAGCTCCCGAACGACCCACCGGCGCCCCCGCCGCGGCCGGGAGGAGAAAGGGGCTCCCGCAGGGCAGCGCCGGGATTATCCCCGCGGGCTGGAGACCGCTAAAAAGCGGCTGCTCCCCCTCCGCGCTCCTCGCAGGCGGGGAAAGGACCCTCTGAGGGCCGCCGCCCGCCCTCCTGCCCTCCTTGCACAGTGGCTGCGAGGGGCTGGAGAGGAGCCCCGCACCCACCTGGCGCCGCGCTCCGTCCCATCCCGCTCCAGCCGCCGCCGCTCCAGCGCTCCAGCCGCCACCGCCTTCGCGGGCTAAGCCGCCGCCGCCCCGCCCCTTCAGCCTCGGGCCCCGCCCCCTCACCGCCCTTAGGGTTCCTGCGCGAGGGGCGGGGAGGAGCCCGCCAATGGGAAGCAGGTCCCGGCGGCGCTGAGCGCTGATCGGCGTGGGGAGCGACCAATGAGAGTGCCGGGGGGGCGGTGTCAGCTGTCAATCAGCGGCCCCTACCTGGGGCCGGCGAGTGGCCGGGCGCGAGGGATGGCGAGTCCGCCCCTCCTCCCTCCCTCCCTCATCCATCCATCCCTCCCTCCCTACATCCTTTCATCTCTCTGCCGGCCAGCGGGCCGACACCCGCCGCTTCGACCCCTGCCCGGCGCGGTCTGGGTCCTGCCTGGCCCCGTGAGGCCGCCCAAGCGCCCAGGGTGTGGCGGCTGCCCTGGGGCTCCCTGACAGCCCCGAGACCCACGTGCCCCTCGGGAGCAGCCGCCTTTCCCCTCAGTGCCCGAGCCGCCCCTTCCCCGCCCGGCCCTGGCTGCGGGACAGCAGTGCCCAGTCCCTTGCACCCTCGCAGTCCCCGAGGCCATCAGTGGGGTCGGTGCTGTCACCCACGCACCGCCCCGGCCCCTTTTCTGCCCGCAAGAGGCCTCTGCGGCGCTTCTGCCCTCATTCCCGACTGCCACGAGCACGCCCACCCCCGCTGCCCTTTTCTTGCCCTTGCGACCCAATTCCTGCTGAATCCAGCTCCTGGGCCTCCGGGCCCCCAGGAGATCCATGTTTATCCAGACGGGCTCTCTCCCGCTGGGCAGGTGCGCTGCGGGGGCTGCAGCTGCCGGCCGGGCCCCAGCCATGCGCCCCTTCCAGCCGGGCCTCAGTCCCCGGCCTTTGTGGTTATCCCTGTCGCGGGGGCTTTTGTTGCGCGCCGCGAAGCCTTTAGGAAAAAAGTAGGTGGGAGTGCATCACGTGAATCAGGTTTTGGAGGGGCAGGGTGGGTAGAAAAACTGCTAAGTAGATCTTAATGGCCCGGGCGGCTTCAATAACTAATGACAACTAAGGCAGGACACCCAAGACCAGCGAGCTCATGAAGGTGACAACCAGCTGCTCTGCCCCTTTCAGCGGGCTATCCAGATCGATAGAGTCTCTGCTTGGCCTTTATATGGGACGAAAAGGTCAGGAAGACCGCCGTGATGATGGAATAATGCTCTGCAGAGGAGGAGCAGGCGATGATGGGCAGCAGCCGATGTAAGCGCCCAGCAGCCTGCCCTCATCCATGGGCTGCTCCGCTGCAGACACTTGGACCCCCAGGAGCGGGGAGGCAGTGGCGTCTCAGGCTGTGGAAAGCTGAAAAGGCAGCCATTCTCTCTGGAGTCATATTAAATAAATACTGTTTAGTCAATAAAAAGAATCACGGCTGAAAGTAGAGTTTTTTAAACACCATCTCCAGTCAATTAGCAACCAAAAGTTTACTGAACTCAACCCAGTTGAACCACTTCAGTTACCCACATCTTGCCTTAGAGCAAAGTTGCAGGCTCACAAACACCTCCTTTTAACCAAAAAAAAAAAAAAAAAACCCAAAAAAAAAAAAACACCACACAGGGAAGCAAGAACCACCACAAAACCTCTATATGTGGGATTCCTCTAATTCTCAGAAAAAAATTATTTGTATTTGAGGTACTTGTGTCGGTCGTGGTAAGAAGCAACAGCTGAGAACCACTGCTGTGCTGTAATCACTCCAGGTTACACAGCAAAAAGCAGCAAGCCAGCTTTGAACTGTGGATGGTGACAGTTTTATGATCACCAGCAAAGTAAACAGAAAAGTCTTTAAGTAACATAATCCTAAAAGAAGGAAGTACCAGGCTTTTTATTCAGCATAAGGGCTTTGTGGGACAAAAATCCTAAGAGCAAAATAGTCTCAAGGTTTTCAGAAAAATTCATTCTCTATCCAAAAAAAGAGTATTTTTCCTGAAACACATATGCAGCAAGTGGAAACTCTTCAAAGACTGTAAAACAAAACAGAAGGAAAATTACTTGCTATTGTGTAAAATACAGCTGCACTCATGCTCATTCAGTGGTCCTTTTTTTCATGCTAAAAATGGGGTCTTGAGGTTTTAAAAATATTAATTTCAAACAGACCTATCTCTACCAGTACTTTTTTTCTGCTCCATCAATACAAGTAAGTAGCCTGTGTGATGCAAGGTATTAATTAACATTTATTTCGTTCCGGCTGCTTCCCAGTCCCCTGGATTACTTCATAGCTTTCATTTTTCTCCTCTGTATTCCTGACATTTTTAATGCCATTTCTAATAACATCTAGATCTTGTAAGAAAGGAACTCAGGCACAGCTTTATTACTGCTGCTTTGACCTTGCTTTTGAATTTGCAAATAAGGCAAATCTGCCAAACAATTTGTGTTGAATTGGTATTGAGTTTTCATTAAGAGAAAAAGAAAGGTGGTTAAATTAAATGCAAGGAATAATTGAATCAGCATTTGCATGAACCAATATTATTTTTAAGTTAAATCGTGCTTCAGAAAAGCCTTCTGAATGCAGTAAATAGAGGTTTAGGCTGGCACACCAAGAGATACCCAGGACTGATTTTCTATTAATTTCACTTGAAGGAAGAACCAGACTTCAGAGGGTAATGAAAAGGGAGGGTTATTGGGCACTGAAACCAAGATGAGTTAGTGGAAGTGAGCATGACATTTTCTTAATGTCTGCATCTAATATCCCTGGTTTAGATCAAATTTATAAGGACCTCATCTTCTTGAATAGTTAATTTCACACACACAGAGAAAAGATACAGCATAAGAAGAAACAGTATTTTGAAAGCCTGTTATACAGCTTGTTGCTTCCTGCTGGAGAGCGTATTTCATGATATGAAAACCTTTTTGTCTTTCAGGAAACAAAAAATTGCTGAATAATGTTAAAATAAATAGTGTTGTGCAAATGATTTACAACGCCACTGATAATCATTACAGCATCTCTGATTATTAATGGTACATTGATAGGCCCCTGCAGGGTTTCTTGCTGAATCAGCTTTTGAAATAAATTGCTTTCCCTCCATCCCCAGCCGCAACCCAGAGAAAGGGGAACCATGTCTTGACTGAAGTAATTGATTTAGGATAGCCAGCAGATACAGACACTGCACAACCTAAGATGCTCTATGAATTACTACGTCTCTGTTCATGGAGTTTATTTTCCTTTTTCACAAAACTGATTAGCCTTGATGAGGCTGCATATGTATTTCTCCTACTATTCATATTTTCAGTGTTATTGATATTACCATATGACTCACATTTTTCAGGAATACTTTCCTGACACTATTAATTATTTTGCTTTTTCTTTATTGCTTTCCTTCCACTATCCCTGGATTGCTGGAATTCTGAAAGACTAACAAAGAATATGAAACCAAGATGCAAGCAGATCCTCAAAGGAAACATTCGACGCAAGTTCAAAGAGTCACTGTGTAATCAATCTTGAGAAAGAAAAAACACAGGGAAGCAAGAACAAAAGGAAGCCTAATAACTTTTCAAGACAGCTACTTTCATCAACTAAACAGGAGTTGTAATTCTGCCAATTAATAGTAAGGTCCATTAACTGTAAGTCATAAAAACTATTTGCTATGCAAAGCACTAGCTTTTCTTTGCTGGCCCTGACATTTTGGGAGGGCAGTGTAGCAGGATATCCTATGAAGCAAGGACTGGTGATCTATAGCAGGAGTGGACGGACTCTCTTAATGGTTTTACAGTGTTGCCAGTTGAACAAGTTCCCTCTACAAAAATAAACACAGGAAAAACATGATGCCAAGTTCCCTGAGAGATGTAAAAATGATATGCAGAAAGCTGTAGTTAGTAGTGCAGTGTTGATTTAGTGTGGCACAGCTAGGACTAATGGGATGAAACTAAAAATTGGGAACCAGGGTCAATATTAAGGGGAAGGGAAGGGAAGGGAAGGGGTCACAAGGAAAGTTGGGTTTCTGCAAACAGCACAGTGTGAAATGTTTCAAAGAGTACTGTACCAAACACTTTCCCATCAGCTAAAGATGAGCTCATTTTTTTCCTATAGATTCACTATAGCTTTTTACAAACCCAGCAGTCCTTGCCTAAACTTCTGTGCCTCCTTGTGTTATCACAGCAGGGGTGTAATGTCACAAGAAATCTCTTATATAGGTAAAAATGAGCTTCTTGGAGACAAATAAAAGAGTAAGGAATAACAATATATTGTTCAGTGTCAAAGGATTTATGCAGTATTCTGGGAAGTCCCTAGCTGCTTTCTCACTCTACTAAGCCCATAAACAGACATGGATATTGAAAGATTCATGATAACTGTGTTAGATTGCTCCCAGCCTGATGTCCAATAGTTACTTGTAGACTCACTCCATCCTATTTGTCTGTCCCTCTTGTCTGTCTCAAGGGTAAAGTTTACCAACAGAGATTGCAACCATCCATTTCCCGCTGACTTTCAGCAAGAGGTTATCATTTATGTCCCTTAGGGCCCCTTAGAAATCTCTCTTCTCATCCATAGAAAAGAGTGAGTGCCTCAGTGTTGCACTCCATTACCATCTCTGACTTTGGGAAAGTCAAGGGGACAGATTGAAGATAAGCTGTCTGAACAAGAAGTGGCTTTGTCTTATTTTTGAACCCCTGTGATTTGCCTTAGATATGAAAGTACTTTGAATGATGCATGGATGCCCAAAACTGCAGAGCCAAACCCAAGCTTGTTCAAAACCTTAGAATGTCCCAGTGGCATCCCACTTTGGACAGACATCAGCTGCAGTCTAGTATGTGAGGTAAGGTGAGGGAGGAATAATGAAGGAGATGGCTGTGATGAAATAATTAGTTATGTTAAATTACTTTCCTTTTTTTAATTCAGTTTTAAAAATCATAGTAGGTACTAATAAAAAATATGCTTCTGGCATATCCTGGAATTGTTAGGAGGCATATTCTATAGCAAACAAACATGAGTAGTACAGTAAAAATTAATAAAAATAGAAAAAATATAAAATCCATCCCTTTCAACCATACATATCTTATGGGAATAAAGCTGTCATGGAAGCACCCTGATTACTGATCTCATTGTCTGCCTCACAAGTATCACCTTCTTTTTATGCACAGCTATTTAGATGGCAGGGATCAAATGACCTTGTGTACAAGGATGCACAACAGTGAGTACAAAATGCTTCTGAACTTTCCCTGGCCCATTGTAAACAGCTTCCTCTTAGGAGTGCTGTGACAAGTGAGCTGTCATATCCTGTTATGTGACAGGGGAGTGACACAAGGCCAATGAGACTCTCTCCTTCCAGCAGCTTGACCAAGGAGTTTATTTTCCAGTTGAGATGTGACTCTCCAACTCCCTGTGCCCAGCTTCTAGACACAGTTGGATCACCAGTTAAGCTTGCCCAGTGGACTTGGCATCTGGTATCCCAGAGTGGAAGAAGCTGAGATGTAAAGGATTAAGGTGTGAAGATAGAGGTAAAAGTTGGAGAGCACCAGAAGAAAATTAACTGTATGAATCATAGAAGTGAGATGGAGTTTTATTGAGAACACTTTTCAAAAATGTATGTAAATTAACTGCAAATAGAAAAGTTAACACTAGAATTAAATCATGAGAGTAATGATAGAGACATGGAAAATGGGGCCAAAATGGCAGAAAGAGTTATCTTTATCCATCTTCCTGTGCCAAACCTGCATAAATGAGAGCAATATGATTATAGACTGATGTCTGCTTTATTATTTTAAGGTACTTAATCTAAAGCAGAGAACTTCACCATTTCCTTATGTATTCTTGGCTAGTTTCTATTGTCAAAAACTGTTTGCTAATATCTAATGTAACTCTTCCAATATTTTAGCATATTCTTTTCTCTTGATATCCACAATGGATACAGAGAACAAATGACAACCTGTGATTATTTGAAAGCTTCTCAGTCTCTCCATTCATTCACTCATTCAATAAACTAAACTCTTTCTTTCTTGCCTCATTGGACATGTTTTCTAATTCGCTGGTCATTTTCCTTTCTTTCTTTTGAACTGCCTCCACATATGCTGAAGTTCACTGTCCAGAACTAAACATGCAGCTCTCAATAGCAAAGCCTCATGTTTGCTTTTACTGTAGTAGTATGACACTGTTGATACATATCCCACTTGTGACTCACTGCAACCTCAACATCTTTTTCAGCAAACTTGCTGCCTAGTCAGCTGTTTCCCATTCTGTGTTAACGCACTTGATTTTTCCAGATTAAGTGCAGACCTTGCATTCTCCTCTTTGAAGTTAGTTCATCCTAGTTTTTTTGGCCAGCTGTCCCATTTGTCAGGATCACTTTGATTGCTACTCCACCAGCTTTGTGACCTCTGAAAATGTGCTAAACATACTTTCTACTTCATCATCCAGGTCCCTGAAGTAAATACAAAACATTACCAAACTCAGGACACATCCCTGGAGAATCTCAGGCAACAGTTTTCCACTGTAGTAGTGAACCTCTGCTAACTATTACCTGATCACTGCTTTCCAAAAAATCTTCTCCAGCTTATTAAAAGAACATCTAGCAATGTTAAAAACCTCTCTCAATACCAATGTTTGAAAGGGAGCTGAAGTTAAAAATTTCCTTAAAATTCATGAGTATATTAAATTTGATTGCTTATTTCTTGTTTCTGTTATGGAACATTTCATATTTTCATGAGAGAAACAAAACAATATTTCAGAATAGACAGTAATAGATGGGCATTTTGGATACCAGGCAGAGAAAAGTTGCATTTTCACTCAAAGAAAGTCCTCAGATTTTGAGCACCAGCAAGTAATTTGTATGTGAGTGTTTACTGACATAACTGAGGGTCCACATCACTATGATTGATCTTGAAAATAACAGTTTTCTTTTTAATGAAGTTTTAGAATTCTGTATTTATTAGTTTGCTTTTTTTGAAGCTTATTCTTTATTGTCCTTAACAACATAGCTTCAGCATATGAATTCCCTAGCTTTTGTTCTTTTTGGCTAGAGCTAATACAATTTTGCTACATGTCAGACTCAAAAACAAGGGAAATCATGCTCCTCCTCAAAGCACAATGCACATGTCTTTATGCAGAGTTGAAGAGCAATCACCGTGATGGATTTCCATCTTGCACATTATGTCCCAAACCTCCTGTTGTCTCCAATTAGACTTGTGTACCCACGAAGCATGAAGCACGAGTCCCTTCAGATATCAGTCATGAGCTCAGTCCTGCAAAGCTCCCTTGCCTTTGCGTTATCATAGGCCCTTCTGCCTGAGCTACGTGGAAGTTTTGAAGTTCCACTGTCAGAACCCAGGGTGCCCTGGATGGCTCAAAATCCCGGCAGGGGCTCGGAGACCCTGGCAGGAAGCCAAAGACACTTGGGAATTCAATGTCAACCTATGGAGCAAATTACCAACTTTATATGAAGAATTACAAGTCACAAAAGTTTAAGTAGCATAACAGTAGTTGTCACAGGGTGGAAGGTGGAATTTTAAAGAATTTTACTATGAGGATCTAGGGGGCAAGATGGAGGGATTTGGGCATTGTCCTGTTCTTCTCCTTTCTTCTTCCTCGCCTCCATCTTCTTGGTGATGGTGGCACTTTGGGATTGGTATAGAGTAGAAAGTCACTGTCTAACATAGGTGATAGGTATTGCAACATAATTGTAAATATTGAATGCGTAGGTTAAGTACAAAAGACAACACTAGCCCTGTGGGTGGGCAGTGTGCCTCAGACTGACCTGCAGAATAAACTTCGGCAGGCCAGACAGAAAATGTTTTAGATAAGAAATAATAAACAACCTTGAGAACGATAGCCGAAGACTTCTGACTCCCTCTTCAACAGCTGGATTGGGAAAAAGAGACTTTTTAACACTCCTCGGGGTCACCTTGACCAGAGGAGATGCCAAGATTCCACCTGTATTTTCTGCGTACGCTCATTTCTTTGCAAGATGAAACCTGATATGAAAAGAGCACGAAAAGTATCACTTTCTGTGGCTCTTACATCTGCTTGAAAGCTGCATGGATGCCTGGGGCCTTCAGGGGACATGCCTGGGCTCTCCTTTCTCATATACAATTCATATTGTATTCACACGTGCCCCAGTGTGCAATCAAATCTCATCCGAGTGCATGCAAACTGGAATAGGCAAGAGGCACTGGCTGCACTCTGAATGCTCGCTGTGTCAAAAGGAACAGGAGTCCTTACTCCCAATGGTAATTAAGCCTTGCTGGGAAATCAAGCGTATGTCATGTAGAATAGGCTGCCTCTTCCATTTTCTTTCATTCCCTCCCCCTCTCAACCCCATTTTGGATAGGAAGGAATAATAATAAAAAAAATTAATTAGGGGGAGATTTAGGTAATTCCTAACAGCAGTTTTTCAGTTGTAGGAAAATATGTTGTTTGGATAACAGCATTACAAGAGGAATTCTTAACTGACATTGGAAGGAAATAACAAGACAGAACAAAAACCTGTCAGAATAAAGAAATCTTGGTTAGCCCACAGAGAGGGCTGTTGGGAGGCTCTGTTGCAGAAAGAGAATAGCAGAGCCTTTATGCAATGTAGATGCTCAGGGAGGCGAGGCAGCAAGGAGAAATAGAGGCTATTTGCTCATTCAGTTTTAGCTGGAATGGGAGATGGCTGTCTTTCCTATCATACATCAAACCGAGCTTCAGAACTCCGCAACAAAAACAGTTCAATACAGACTGTCTGCAGCCATGTCTTTTTCATTCTCCTTTTTCAACCAGTGCTGCATGGGAAACCACATCTCACACATGCTCCCCCAGCTGAAAAAAAAAAAGTCAGTTTAGAAACAACTGTCATTACATAGCATATTTTCCTCATTATAAGGCACTCAAAGAATAAGAAAAAGCCATCTGCTGCAACTTGGCTGTCCTTTCTGTTTTAGGTTAATCCACATTTCTACCTTTTTCATCCTCATTCCCAATTAAATCTTTCTCAAAAAAAGTTGGTTTTACAATTTGTATTTAAACTTTCTTATTCATTTCCAGTTCTTTTGTCAGAGTATCAGACAAAATCATCATATCTTATAGAAAATAGTTCTGCCTAAACTTTGAACATGTAACTGATCTTCCATTTTTAGGTAGATCCCTGGGGAAAAGGACTTAAGATCCTATGGGATTAATAGTCCCAGCTTTGTGCTAGATGCTAAAGTAAAATGGCATCATAGCATACCTTGAGCATCAAATACTTCCTTGTACAGGGTTCTTGTGTGGAGCATTCTGTTCACTTCCCCTTTACATTTCTAGGAGTTTGCTAGGAGAAGCTGTTGCACTGTGCTGTGTACAATCAGAGAATTGCACCATGTCCTGTCTCTTGGGGAGGCGTTTGATTTTTGTTCTGCTTGGTTCTGTCTACTGTGCCTTAATCTAATACAAAAGTGTCTGTGTGGAGAGCAGAATGATGGGAAATGTTTGCCCTCAAGTTCTAATGCTGTCTCTCCTATTTCAGTCTTGTTAATGAACAGCAAAACAATACAACAAACCGACAAGTCTGAGCTTCTCTTTGGTATCACAGCAGGCACATGGAATGGCTTCTCCCAGGCATACTGATCGCTTTTACCACATTTATAGTGCTCTAATAAATGCTGCTTGGAGCCGCTCCAGGCAATTGTAATTAATTCTCAGTGGGATGCTCATAGTGGTCACCCCGGATCAGAAAGGTCAGGACTTTGTCTGTGCCTTTACAACATCAGTAAAAATTAAATACCCACTTTCCCCAAAGGTCATCACAAGCCAAATACACAAAACGATCAATCTCAATCGGTTTCTCGTTCCCTGCTGTTTCTCATTATTTCTGCAGATATCCTAAAAATTAAAAGTAAACACACAAACAAATCAAAGCAGAAGGCGTTTTCAGTGTTCATCTAATCCTCTCTCCTGTGCAAGCAGCTGATGAAGATACAACCAGGGAAAGTGAGAGAGGCCCCCGAGCGCGTGGGGAGCCAATTCACCTATGGGGACTCTGGCTTTAATTAATCTCCCTGCCTTCTTAGAGTGGCTAAAAGAGGAAAATCCAGGCTGGAAAACATCTGTTGCACCGCGGAGGCAGCAGCAGCTCAAGGTAGAAGCCCAGGGAACCTGAAGGAAAAATGCTTCCCGTGCTGCCGGCGCGGGCGAGGAGCGAGGCTGCAGCCGCCGCTCAGCACCATGGACAGAGCGCGCCGGGAGGCACTGGGACACGGAGGGATGGCAGGGAGGGGACAGGCAGGCACGGAGGGGTTGGGCAGGTCGGGAGAGGGGCTGCCCGCCCCATGGAGCCCCGAGACTGCCGCCCCATCCCCGCGGGACCGCCCGGCAGCCGGCGGGAGGGAGCCGGCTTGGTGAGACGGCTTTCTTTGCTGCATGCATTCACATCCAGCGCTCCGATGTATTTTCTGTAACTCGTCGTGTCCTTTGAAAAGGGCAACGTGAAATTCGTTGTCAGATTTCTTTCTGTTGTTTTTCTCTTCTTTCCTCTTTTTTTTTTTTTTTGCCAGTTTTTGAAAGGAGGAGGAGGAGAGAGGAGGAGACCTTGATGCAAGCAAAGCACAAAAATGAGGAAGAGAAATAGAGCAGTGTGCACTTCAGCCAAGAGAGGAAGCAGCAGCCAAAATCATGCACAAAATAAAACTGGTTCTAGACTGTTCTAACCCCATAGCTACTCATAACCATGGCCTTCCTCAGGGAGAGAACATCAGCCAAATGTTCCTCACTGACACTGTTGTAAATCTAGGTATACTCTTCCAGTATAACTGTTTTCTCTTTACAGTGCCAGAGAGCATAAATTTGACCTTGGTGATTTTATTAAAAATATATAAATTTTAAAGAAAAAAAAATCTGCTTCTTCGTCTGTATTGTTTCTTTATCTGACAAATATTTTTTTCTTTCACTGGCATGGTGGAAATCCTGAGCACATTATCACTTCTTTCAGAAACTGGGTAATTTTGCTTGTAAATGTCAAGTCCTGTTGTTCAGCATGGGAAGTGCCAGCTTCAGAGCCAAGGCAGCCAGGTTGGCTTAAACAACTGCAAGAAACAGTCTTCAAAGGCTATCAGACACTAGGTTTCATTACACTGCTAATTTCCCTTGGGACACTCAATCCCTGCTCATAGGCTCCTCACAATCCCCTGCAAAATCTTCATCTCAGCCTTACTCTCTTTACAACAATCTCAGTCTCACTCTCTTTACATCAATCTCTGCCTCCCTCTCCTCCACTCTATTCTCACTTCTCCCTCTCCTCCACTGTGTTCTCACTTCTGTGCATCATCTCGCTCACTGTTTTTCTTTTTAGTCATTGTGCACCATCATTAAACCAGCCGAGGAAGAGAAAATGTTCCAGACTCACTGCCTTTTCCTCAGTGTTCTACTTCCTTCAAAGAGCCAGGGAGCCAAATTAAGGAGGATACTATCACATCATATAGGATGTTTTAGGGTCTCTTTCTTATATTTTACTTTCTTTGACTGCAAATCATGGGGTAGTCAAACTCTGAACGGTACAATCTCAGTTATCTTTGGCTACTGAGTATTTGTACTATGAAGTACAAATCAGAATAAATTATCTGCCTTCAACTTGTACACAAGATAATTTAATTTCCCATCAAATAGTGTGTCTTGTAAGAGATGCAAACACATGATGGACTCTGGCTGGTGTTTACTATATGAAGTTCAACAATTCCTATGATGCAGCACTCCTTTTCTGCTTTATCTCTCTATTGATTCCCATCACATAATTAAATTGTGAACTCTGAAAGGGAGAGCCATCTTTCATTTCAAGTACTGCTCAGCATCTGGCCCAGCAGGGCTCTGAGCCCTTATTAGATCCCTGGCAAGGCTGCAATGCAAATAGCAAAGGGACTACATCTGCCTGCTCACCAGCCCCCAGACTCCATGCTTGCCTAATGCAGGGGTCTTACACATCCACTGACACAATGCTGGAGTGACAGATCACTACAGTGCTATTGTGCCAAAAGTGTTGTTATGAATATAAAGGATTGAGCCAGTTATTAATCATCTCAAAGCACTTTACATGGGCAAACATAAATCACAGCACTCCATCCAGTTTGGTAATTACATTCTGCCACAATAAATTCCTTCTAAAATTTCTATCAATAGTAGTATTTTTCACTTACAGTCCTAAACTTTGTTCTTTGTTGCTTTATACCACTAAATAGCTTATGTATTTCTCTTCTGAGGTGATCAATTGCTTTCTATGGAAATTCAGATGTCTGCAGAGCTGCAGTATGTTTTTTATGTAGCTGTCAGAGAACTCTAAAAAGCTATTTCTTCATATTAAATTATGTATAAATGCACAATTTTTTTACTATCAAGAAAATGCATGAATGATGTTAAGCAACAGAGTTCTTCAAGCAGCCTTTTTAAATGCCAGAAGAGTAAACATCGATTCCTAAATGATATTTATTCCATTATGTCATCAAATCCAAAAGCATCCAGAAAAGAGAGATATCCTCCTAATGCACCTTTCAAAATCTCCACACAACTTGGACAGTTCTGAATATAAAATGGCAACTTCATTTGCAACTGGCTATTTATTATTTAGTATACAGTCTATATAGCTGTGCATTCCTTTATAATACATGAGGGAAGCTTTTAATTAGTAAAGCAGGGAAGATTTGACCCTATAGGCAGCCACACTAGAGAGCATTTGGAAAGCCTTGCGGAACAGCAATTTTTGAAGCCTTACAATGCTATTTCTAGCTACCACTCAGGATTTGTTCCTCAGAGAGAGCAGCTCCCCCTGAGCACAGTAAGGTGTTTGTGTACAAGTGGAAGTGGCATACTGGAGCATTCCATGCTGGTGACAGTGCAGGTCATTTCCTTTGTTAAAAAAAATTAAATAAAAATCACTTTCCAGCTGCCTTACACAAGTCCTGATGCATTCTTACAGCTTCCAAATAGAAGATAAATGGACCATCTTTTCAAAACAATGTCTTTGGAATGATGTATTACACCTGATATCATCAGTTTTGCAGCTATCTTTGGAAGCTTCTCTGGTTTAGCAGCAAACTAAAAAGATAAGCCAACACATACTAGGATCTGCATCGTTGCTTAGAAACAATCAGTTTGGGAATGGCATAATCCTATTAGTCTGAGGAAGACCAAAATTTTAATAGACTTCATGCAATTCAGATGCAAACTCTTCCTCTCAAATCAAATTTTACTACTCATATAACAGCTTTCCTCTTTTTTTTCCCCTCCTTACTAAAGGGCGTACAAAATGCCTCATGGCATCGCAACAATGAATAATGATGTGCTAAACCTTTATTGATTTGCTTGGCATTCTCATAGACTCCCCACTCCCAAAACATATGCACTGAATTACACACCCATGTTTGCAGTATTAAAAACGCATTCCATTCAAAAGAGAAGATTGGAGAACTTAAAGGACTGCTAATGGAATATAGAGGTCCAGATTATTCAAGCTGGGCTTGGCACAGGAGCACATCTGGGTGCACAGGAGGGATGCTGACACCACCGTTTTAGGCAACTCAATCAGTTGGCACATTTGATTAGAGTCCTGCTATTGTGAATGGAGAAACACCAGGATCTCCTGTGACTGAGCCAGAGCAGGGCTCACTTTACTGTTCTACTCTTTCTCTGCTGAGTACGGAAGAGGCCTCATCACCTGAAAAGATGGTTGAAGTTGAGCAGAGCCTCAGGCCTACTCTGATGTATTTTCAGCTGTCTCAGGAGTCAAATCAACACCCTGGGGCTGCTGCAGCATGAGGAAGCCCTGTGCTTGTGCTGTGGTGCCAGTGTGGAGGATGCTGACTCCTTTCCTCTGCTCCAGGATAGAGACAGTTCTAGTGATGACTCATGAAGACAACTTTCTGAATTCTAAGTGATTCAGAGCATCAAGAAAGAAATAGAGGTTGAAGTCTGTAGTCTTGCATAGCTACATTTCCAGTTTCAGGAGTACTGAACTAGGCACTGAAATCCATCTTTATTCAGAGGAGCTCTCATTTGCACACCGAACTGCCTTCTGCTTCAGTGGAGCAGAAACTTGTGCAAAGTGCACCATACACACAATGTTTTCCCAGTGGAATTACTTCCTGCCTCATGGCTGTGGCTGCTGGCTTCAACCCAGCCAAGAAGGAGAGTTATCTAACCTTACTGGGCCAGTGTGAAATTCACCTATTGGCTGTGGGCAGCTCCTTCTCAACAGATATGATGATCAGAGCTGCTATGACAACCCAGATTCAGTGCATACCTGCTCAGCAGCCACACAAAGGATGAGAGCAGCCTTACCAACAGAACTGCTCTTCACCCCGAGACACTTCTCTCTGAGGCAGGGCTGAGACTTTCAGGGCAGGAATATTGCTGAGATGCTACTGATGTTGCCTGGACTGAACTCCATTATCTCAGGCTGTCAAGCAAACTTGCACTTTCGACATTAAAAGCATGAATTGTAAAAGTACAAATGGGAGATGATTCTCAAAAGGCATTTTTATAGCCAGCAGAAAGCTTCATGCCAATTGCTTAAAAAGGCTTTGAAAGTTTTCCAAGACAGCATAACACAGGCCCAGATCACTCCTACTGGTTTAGCTTCATAATTGCCTTCTCTTTCCATGCACACTTTTGTCTGTAGCTGAGTGTCTCCTACCCTGCTGCCCATGTCCTCTCTCACTGCCAGTATCCTCAGGAAGGGATGAACAGAGCTTCCTTTCCCACCCCATAAACATGACCTGGCTGTGCCGCAGGCTGCCGTGGGCAGAAGCACAAGGTGCACTTATCCAGCTGTGCCCAAAAATGTTTCTAACATTCCCTGCATGAAGTATGAAGGACAAAGTCCAGCTCTGAGGCACAGCACAGCTGACTGCCAACTCCTAAAACCTGGAGTGATCCTACAGCATTTGGCAATTTCTGCTTAGCCAACACAGCACTCACAAAGCTAAACCTATTCTGTCACCAAGAATTACACAACCAGCTGAGAAGAGGAAGTGTGTGTGTTTCAGCCAGCCCCTCCAAGTGCTGAGTTTAACTGATACAGATTTATACAAGTGACTTGAATAAAAGACTGTACTCTGAGCTCTTCTGGATGTTCCCAGAAGCCTTTTTTCACCTGCATAATGTCTGTCTTCAGCCAGTGCTGGAGGTTGAATAAATTTTTACATGCAGCATTTGGATCAGAATTTTTCTAACCTTCTTGACTGCCATTTCTGCACACGTTGCAGAAGAGCTAGTCTGACCTGGGCTCTCTGAGACTATCCTAGACTGTTCTGCTGTTGTCTAGACCTCCTGGGCACTTGTATTTCCACCTTGAGATCTCCAGTGGTGCTATCCTCACTCCTACATCCAAGCACTGAGAAAATTTTGAGCTAGCTGCTTCAGAAATGCAAAGCAATGGACAATAACCTCTTCTCACTTGTGTTCCTTAACTACTTTTTCTCTTAGTAAGAAATCTGCCATTTTTCTCATATTTTCTACACCTTCAGCATTTTAATTGGCCCATTTCTTATTTCTTGCTCTTTGGATTTTTTTACATATTGCATTTTTATCTTCAGTGTCTAGACACATGGTTCTTCCTTATTACTATATTCTTAGCTGACTGACATTAATATATATATATATATATATATATATATATATATATAAAGCCTTCATGTCTAAACACAGAGAGCTGGTGTAGAGGGAGGGACTGAGAAAATTTTGAGCTAGCTGCTTCAGAAATGCAAAGCAATGGACAATAACCTCTTCTCACTTGTGTTCCTTAACTACTTTTTCTCTTAGTAAGAAATCTGCCATTTTTCTCATATTTTCTACACCTTCAGCATTTTAATTGGCCCATTTCTTATTTCTTGCTCTTTGGATTTTTTTACATATTGCATTTTTATCTTCAGTGTCTAGACACATGGTTCTTCCTTATTACTATATTCTTAGCTGGCTGACATTAATATATATATATATTATATATATATATATATATATTAATATTTTTATTTTTTTTTTAATCACTAAACACAGTGAACTGGTGTAGAGGAAGGCAGGATGACAGGAAAAAGGGCAGAGTCTGACATGGCAGAGCCCAGGGCTGTAAACAACTCACCAATGGGCAGTTACAGAAATGAAGATCTGGGAGCTTCACAAAGCACATGTCAGGGGTAGCAAACAGCAAAGAAAAAGCATCTAACATAAGTAAGATATAGTTGCAATGCAGAGTGGGAAATCAAGGTGTGAACCAAATTAGCAAATTTACGGAAATTATCCCAATGGGTTCCTAAGGGGAGGAGGAAGCAACCTGACAAGGTACACAGGAGTGCTGTTGCTCCCCATCCCCTTGGTTTGAAGCCATCAGTCTGAGCACCCAGAAGGGCAGTGGAAAGGGCTGCAAAACACAGGAAGAAGGACACTAGGAGAGGATATAACAATTTTAGCTGTATTGTTGTTATTGAAACTTCTTCTATAGTAGTATTTTTTGCTTTTATTTCTTTTCTTTTCTACATTAATTAGATCTGGATTAATAAGAAATTTTTTTTAATCAGATCATTTAGATTTCAATTATGCTAACAGCAGATTCTTACCCCTAGACAGAGTGCTTCCTTTTTGTCCATAACAAGATTTTGAGCTTAACATGTTCAATAAATCCCTGATACCTTGGGGACTGAGGGAATTTCTGATTTCTCTCTCTGTTAACAGCTACACACAGCAGGCACCTGAAGGCACTAACATTCTCACATTTTTCCAGAGCAATGTGAGTAAGAGTGGGAAAGTGATGCTCAGCAGTTGAGAGCATCCATTACAGTCGCTGGGCTGGAGTAGCACTTTCACTGAAGCCCTACATAACCTCCCTGCTAGAAAGGATTTCTAATTCCTGTAAGAAACCTCACTTTCCCCCATGGCTCTGCAGTGCATGCAGATAATTCCCATCAGCTCCTAACAGCTCTATGCTATGTGTTTTAATGTGCTTTTATGAGTATGACAGAACAAGGTCCTGGGAAGTGTGAGATCATCCCCAGCACCTTTGGTTTTGCACTGCAGCAAAGGGGCTGTAACACTGTATTGAGATGGTTTTTAGCCAAGCACCACAGAGCAGAAGAAATCCCCAGCTGGTATGGGATGTGTAGGATCCATTATCCCTGTTCCTTGCCCAGAGGCACAGTCAGCTCTTAACTATTCTGGGTTTATGGTCATTTTGCCTGAGGAGAGCAATTTAAAGCAGGTGCAGCATCACCAAGAAATGAGGCCAGTGACCTGGAGTTTCAAAAGGATTTGAGCATCTAGATACAAGTACAGCCTTGCTGAAAATACCCCACACTCCTCAGGACAGTCCTCCCTCTACTACTGATTACTTGGAACAGTTTTTCCCCTGGTTATTTCAGCCCTTCCAACATTTGATAAAAATTTCCAGATCTCTGATGGAATTGATTAATTTAGGAGACAAAATGCTAGCATTTCCTTCTATAAGCACTGAGATAATTCACTGAGTTTCCAAAGCTGCTATCTGCAAATCTCACTCAATATCAGCAGCTCCAGTGGGAATTCAGTGCCTCTGAGAGTCCAACAAGGAACAAAACCACAGGCTAAAGACAAACTGCAGAGGATATTGGTGAAAGAAACTGAAGAATAGTTTTCTGAGATGTAACATTCCCTGGAGAAAAGGTTGTCCAACCTGGCTGCTACACAGATTTTTAGGTTGCTTTTGTGAGGAAAAGGAAATTCTAATTATGAATGTGTACAAAAGAAGTTTTCACTGGCAGATTATCATCTAAATCCTTTGCAGAAAAAGTGAATTAAAGAGGAATTTGAGTGGGGAAATAACAGTGCTTGGGTCAGGAGATCAATCCCTTATGCACAGCGTATATACCTTTACAATGTGCATGCATTTTCCTTGTGTTTCCCAACTTTCTTTCTGCCCTTTAATTTAAGGTTGCATGTTCTGATAGTAAATGTCACACAGCTGCAGAAAGGAAGTCGCAGACAGCCTGTAATTTACTGCCAAGCATCATTCTGAAGAAGTTTGCAATTTGTGATAATGGTATTGTTCCTTCAATTTTGTTCTTGTAGCTCATCCTTCATTAAACACAACACTTTACAAAGCCTTCTGTGCTTAGCAGCATTAGCCCCTCAAGCAAGAGATTACAGTAAGAATATTTAAAATTTTATTACTGCAGCTTTTTTTCCAAGTCCCTAGTGGCAGTAAGTACAAGGTATGAGTGGGTGGTGCCAGGAAAAATCATCCTTGTTTGTGTCAGGCAACAAATAAACCCCACATGTACAATACAACTTGACATGATAAACCGTCAGTGCAATTAGCTCTTGGATTAGTAATTTTATAATTCAGCTGTTCAGCAATGACTCAAACCATTGTGTGCCATCTTTCAAGATATAAATAGCATTAGCAAGCAAAACAGACACCTGCAATTAATTGCTTCAAAATGCACTTTTTCACTCCAGATATCTGATCTTTTTCCTGATGAAACAGAAGATGATTTGAATTAAATGGTTGGGCTTTACACAAAGCAGACTGAGGCTCAGATAGGAGTGTGTAATCTGTGTCAGCCCTGGATGGACTAGGGAGGTGCACCTTTGCCGTACAATAGACATTTCTCTGGTAAAGAATTTGCATTTTAGGGTTTTCCCAGGCAAGAAATGCATCATCTCTTACCTCTAAGGAGGGGAGTGGGTGTGCACAGAGAATCACTGCACAGAATCACACAGGCAGGATCCAAAACAGACAGATCTGCTGTTTCTCAGGTTAAAGCTTTGGTTTGCTTCTAATTATGATACTGGTCAAATCCACATAGGATTCAGACTGGTGAAACTCAAATTTATTTTGATGTTTGATATTGGTCTCGTTGAGTTTGCCCATCAATGACTCTCTCCAGACACATTAGTTGGTGCCACCAAGGGCCTCCCAAGGAGGGGGGAGTGCTCAGCTCTGCTGCAGAGCCATTATCCACAGGCCACATGCAATTGCCCAGGATCTGTGACATTGGCACTTGGCTCACAGACTATTCTGCAGTGTATCAGTACCCAATGCATCCTCTCAAGTGTTACAGTTAAATAGCTAAGCTTTTCCTCTTCTGTGTTCCAATATGATTTTTATTATTTTCCCCAACTTTTCCTCTAAAGAAATCATATCCGGTGCCTTTTGAGGAGTGTCTGGTTTACCTTGTTTATAAACCCACTTTATACCATAGCTGAAACCCCACTGCCTTATAACTTATGTCTTTTTTCTCACCTTAGTACAGTGAGAAAGAGGGAATCATGCAAGAAAGATCTTAATCTACTTCATGAAGAACTGACCCAAAACATGGCCTGTGTTCAGACATGAAAAGTTTTCCAAACTCTGGTAATATATATAAAAAGAAAACAGAAACAGGAATATGAATGATCCACATTTTCCTACCAATCAATAGCTATATTTAATTGAACACCAGGTCAATAAAATCTTGTGATCTGATAATTTCATTAAGTGGAATGGACTCAGACTTGACAGTCAAGTTAATATCGTGTTTGTGAATTTAGATTTATTTTTCAAGACCAAATTTTGTAAGGTTTTGTAAAGCTAATGTGTTCCTAATGAGGTTAAATATAGAGGTGATATAATTAGAAGGTAGCTCATAGTTAATCAATATCATAAAGATCTCCAAATGCTTTGGTGGATAGATCATCATATATTGTTTTAAATACAAGTAAGATTGGTTGAGAAAAAGTCATATTTTCAGAGAGATTCTTTGGATTTTTTTTTTTCAAAATGCATTCCTGTTTTGGTCTGACAAGATGAGAAATTCAGTTGCAGAAAAAAGGAAATACAAGACTTTATGAGAAGGCTGAAAAAAATCTACAGAAAATGCTTTCTTTGCTTTCTGGAAATCTGTAGCCTCTACCAGTAATTTTTGTGTGATTGGTCAGGAGAAAATCTAGCAGAAGTTTTACTCAGGCTCTGATTCATTGCAATATAACAGAAGTAGGAAGTGTCCTCTGTGCAATTTTTTCCTCTTCTAGTATTAATATTTGCCTACTAAAGTAATTTCTTAAGTACAATATGCTTTCCTGTGCCTCTAGCATATCCTAATATAGAACTCTGATTTCTATAGGAAATGGTACCCGTGGTTTTCAGAGAGTTGTGGCACATGCAGCTGTGCAGGTATGAGGCATCTTCGGGCAGCAAGGTCTGTCTTGGCAGCCCTTATATTCTAGTTATTTCCCAGATTTCCTCAGTTAGCAAAGAGCTCCACAGCAGCAAAGAACCCGAGAGGACATCATGAAACCTATATGAACAAGACATTAAACACCAGTTGCAGAATAATTGCTGTCTTTACTGTCACCTTTGAATGGCTGGCCACATGCAGCTTGACCAGCAAGCCATGACTTCCATCTCCCCTGCAAAAGAACATGATTCAATGGGGTGACACTTCAGGCTGGCTGTGAACAGTGGGAGACATTTCACTGACTAGTCCCTAGAGGAGAAGAGAGACTGGGAAAGATGTTGCTTCTGTTTGCTGAGGACAGTTTACCACTAGAACTCAGCATTAAGAGATACCATCCCTAGGAATAGCCTTTTCCAGATATTCCATGAGTCCTTAGGGACTTGATTGTATCTCAGAGTGAAGGCTCCCTCACATGTCTCCTCTCCTTGTTAAAGTGTTTGTGATACCTGCAGATTGGCACCTCACCCTCATCAGGCCCCTCTGAGCCACCCCAAGAGTAAACACAGACACTGCTGCTAAGACAAAGCCCCATTTACCCACCAAGAGATAAGTTCAGGTTTCTGTTAGATGATTTGCCAGCAAAGCATAAATACAGTTTTAATCTCAGCCCTGCAAAGTGTCTGTTTGCTTGGGCTCTCTTACCTAAAACATATCTCTGCTCTCAGCAGAAAGGGCTGGAGGCACCATCCCACCATCACGGTGTCAGCCTCTGCAATCCAGAAGCAGAAACCTCTTCCCCAATGTGGAGCTGGTTTATAGACCTTAGGACTGGAGTCAGATTTAAAAAGCTTTAAAAAGCAAATGCTGAGAAGGATATTTAGGAGTCAGAGTAAGGACTAAATGAAATACCTACAGAGTGTTTTTTCCCTGGTCTCCAGACAAGATAATGCAATACATTGCTGTAACATCTTATGTCCTGTAACTGATCACAGCGGGGGGAAATGGTGAAACTCATATATTTTGCTGTCTACTTGCAGCCCAGACGTCCATTCATATATTTCCTTATTTCCATCCTTCTCCCTTCAGCAAATGCCACAATCAGCTCAACAGAGCTTCTGAAGGCCTTGTTTTCCTCTGAGAGAAAAAGTAACCCAAATAATATCACTGGGCTGTGGCTAGAAAGTTTCACGAGGGAGGAGAATTAAGCCAGTTGAATAAACATGGATGAGCTTTGGCTATCACCCCAGGGTGAAATCTCTAGGTCACTTTGGCAGAAAATAACAGTGTGAAATGGGTCATTCAGGCCTTGGCTCCCCATTTTCCAGGCCCTAAAGTCAGTCTTCACAGACAAAGCAAGCAGGGAATTTAAATTTTCAGCAGTTTTCCTGCTGACCCACTGGAGTTAATGAGCTCTGGGGAGGGGACAGGGGAGGGATGGAGCCTGCAGAAAGAAGGATGGGGACAATCCCTGCTCAGGGAGGACAGAGAGGTGGCAGAAAGGGAGCAGAGCATTGCTGCAGCAATGGTGAGCTCCTGCAGCACCATCCTACTGCAGCCCAGTTCTCTGCACAGCCAACAGAGAGGAATAATTGTGTCTTGAAAAGGCTGGGTTTAAGAGATATGATAAATTTCCTGCCTGACACCTCCCTGGTAAATGTGTATAAATTCCCTTGGATAACATGCCACTTGGAGAATTACAGGCTGTGAGTGCTTGGGTAGGTTTTACTGCTTTGGTTTCAGTGGGCTGGTTAATGGCTGTGAAATTCCCTCCCAGCTCCTAGTGTGAGCACTACACAATTTAAAAGCACTCACATGTTTATCCCTGTGTTAGCTCAAGAAAAGGGCTACATGGGCTGTATGTTATGTTATACTCCTTGATGGAGCTAGAGGGACACCAGAAAGCTCACTTCAGCAGCAAAGATGTAACTTTAAGTGAAAAAATACACAGGAAACCTTCTTCAGAAAAAAAAAAAACAAAAAACAACAAAAAGAAACAAAAAACCCACAAAAACAATAACAAAAAAAAAAAAACTAAACAAAAAACCCCCAAACAAACAAAAAACAAAACCAAAATCAAAAACAAAAAACAACAAAAAGAAACAAAAAACCCACAAAAACAATAACAAAAAAAAAAAAACTAAACAAAAAACCCCCAAACAAACAAAAAACAAAACCAAAATCAAAAACAAAAAACAACAAAAAGAAACAAAAAACCACAAAAACAATAACAAAAAAAGAGCTTTGAGCACCAGGAAGAATAAAGTCCTAATTCTGCAAAGATATTATCAGCAGCCACTGCAGCACCTATTGTTTATATTCATAAGCTCCCTCCCGTATCTTTGTCTCTTTTACTGCATCAGTTTCTGGCTACTGAGAAATTCTTCGGTTCCCAAATCAGGCTGAAGCCACTGTAACCCCTGGATGCACTTGAAAGCAGCTGATTCTGATTTGGTTTTTGCTCAATTATCTCACATTTCCTCCCTTGACCTCTTGAAGAGATACCATTCAAACACTCTGAAAAGAAGCTCTGACTTGCTAGTTACATAAACTTTCAAACAAAAGGCGTGCATAATTAGATCACCCAAATTTGTGCGGTTGCAGAAGCCTTATTAACAGAGAGCAGCCCTAGAAAGACGGCTTTTTCCTAACCAAAGCAAAGCTACAGCGCTCTGAGGCTGAAATGCTGAGAACACTTGGACAGTACTTACCTACTGCAGTCTTGTAGATGACATAATGCTGTTAATTAATGGACTCCAGAGAGTCTCTTTTGTTTGTCTTTGTCTACAAGCTCATTTAACTCAAAACGTTTCAATCGCTGACTCGAACTCTCTTTGAGGGGCCAATTCTGCATTGCATTTGCAGATGGACAGCCAGCACATAAACAGAGTAAAATAGCTCTGTGGCAAAACAGGGCCATGGGGACTTTTCTCCATCCCAGAGAGCTCAGCTCATTTGGAAGGAGTCCAGTGGCCTTGCACAGGCACAGAGTGGTGCCTTTGGAGGGTTGAAGAGCATGTTTGACTCAGAGTTTGCATCCCTGCAGACACACAGCTTCAGTGTATTCTGGGTGAAAGCTGTGGGAGCACAAAAAGCACAGCTGGGCCCAGCTGTGTGCAGGGACACAGAGCATGCTGGGGTGTGCAGGATGGTGGGGGAATATCTGAGTGTTCCACAAGGATCTGCCTGCGAGCAAGGTGCCTGCTCTGCCATTGTAGTCAAGGCAGTCTCTGGCTTTTGGTAACAATTTTACTTCTCTTAAAGTAAACATTATCCTAGCTATCTTGGATGGCTGGCAGTTGCAAAGGACGTGTCAACACTACTGCTCTGGTTTGGACCACAAGTGAGCTTTACAAAAAGTGAATCTCCTGATCAGCTCCATGGAGTTTCCCATGGACTTTAAATACTCTCCCAGGATTCCTTCTCTACAATTTAGGCAGTTAAACAATTGTCAAATTCAGAAGCTTGACAAAGCAGCTGTTTCCCTCCCAGAAGGTGAAAACCTTTGTTCTTCCTGAGCAGCAGCCCCAAAGCCTGGTCGATGAAGTCTGACTAGGACATTAAAGGAGAGCCTGGAAGGGTGGCAGCGCAGATGAGGAGAGGATGGATTTAAGCCCTCATGAACTTATTTGATGTCGACTATGTGCAGAGCTGACTGTTTTCTCATGGAGATGTGATGAATTCCAGGGTCACCAGAGGTCCAGTCCAGCTGATAGACTATTGAGCACCTCCCCTCATTCCTTAACTGGGCCAAGCTGGGAAGAGGAATTTGATTGGAACACTATAGTTTTGTGAGGAAGTATGGATTTCTCTTTCTTTTTTAATTCTGGGTAGACATTTGTCATCCTTTCCTATATTTTTCTTGGAAAAGAGATACTTCAGTGGATAGTCCTCTGGAAGTTACAAGGAAAATATTTTCACAAAAAGAAAATTAATTTCTTTGGGCTCAAAACATCACTGAAAATTAATGTTCATCACTGAAAATCAGTGTGCAGTGAACAGACGTTCACTGTCCAAAAGCAATCATGTTGAATTTTGACGGTCTTTTGGGTTTTGCTCCTGGATTTCTTTTCAATCTGTGTGGGTATTGTGGAGGTCCTACTCATTCTTTGTCAGAGGTAGAGGAGATCTATGTGACTGCTCTGCCTGCCTGCACCAAAGGCTCTTGTCCTCCATCAAAATGATGATGATGATGATTTCAACTTCCTGAAAAAGGCAAAGGCTGCCCCTTACTGAAGCATGGTGCTCTGGGCCAGCCCTTTACAGGGTTGGGAACAGTAGTTCCATCTTGGCCATGTGCCTGGAAAAAAAGGTGTTTCTGGGAGCAAAATCTGGCACTGCCAAATAGCCTTAGTCATGTCCCACGTTCCCCTGGCTCTTCAGTGAGCCCCTTGGACACATCCCTGTGGTTGTTGCTTTCATCTACACTGACTGCAGTACATAGGGAGCAAATCTTCATTTGGTATTTGTACAGAATTTCACAGGATGAAGTTTAGGATAGCTTGGTTTTGATTTTTTGGGTTTTGTTGTTGGCTGGATTGATTTTTATTTTTTTTTTTTTGATTGCTTGTTTCAAGGTTTGGGGTTTTTTGAGATTTTGGGGGTTTTTTGTTTGTCTTCTTTCAGAAGGTACCCTAGAAAGAAATGCAAAAAGAAATAAAAGAAGAAAGCAGAAAATGATGTTAACACAAGCACTTCAGAAAAGCAATTGTCCTTTGGTAAAATGTCTACCAAAGCAGTTCTGACCTAGGAGGTGCTCACTAGAGGAAGAGGCTGATCCCACCTTTTGGGAAGCTTTCTTGTAGGCTGCTGTCTCAGCCACTTTCTCTAGCAGCAAACTAGAGATGGAGCTGCCTTGGTGCTTATGGCTTTTAGCTCTAGAGAACAAGTGCTCACAACTCTGACTTCCTGGCCATACAGGGAAGGCAATAAATCTATGAGTTTGTCTTCATCCCCCTGAGCAAATCTGCTATGGTGCAGCAACCTCCACTTTGTGCTTCGCTGTGATGCCCTCTGAGGTCTGGAGAGGGGATCCTTCCCTCTCCTGCCAGTGCTCAGTGTTAAACTGGAGGGCTGCAACATTCTCCCCACCTCATCTCTCACTGCCCAGGACCTGCTGCATGCAGCAGGACACAACCTATGGACACAAGTTTCTTGGGAGGGGAATGTGGGGGGACCAAGGCTACACAAGACCTGCTCCACTCTCTCTTCACAGTCCCGCCCTCAAGGATTTCCCTGCTCCCATCCCTCCTGCTGAGGGAGCTTTACCCCACAGCTTTACCCTGGCAAGAGACTTTCTTGCTTGGTGCCTGCCCACTGACTTTCTCTGGCACCTCTTGAGTCCCTGTTGCCCATGTGCTTCCCTCAGAAGCCTGGCAGCCCAAAACCTTTGGCTCAGCAAAGATCCTGAGGGGATTCCACTGTAGCCTCTCACAGCAGGCTGCTCTCCTTCTCTCTGCCTTCTCCCTAATGCCTTGGGAGGCCATGCACACTCCATGGAGCCAAGCAGCCAACTTCAGGTAAGATTTTTTGTGACTTAGAAACATTTGCTGGAAGCACCAGGGCACAGGAGGAGTAGAGCAGGCTGCTGTGTGTTGGACACTTCAGTCTGTTCTTGGGCCATCGCAGGAACTTCTGAGCTTGGCAAAGTTCAGGCCCTTTCCAGCTTCAAACAGTCTTGGCAAAAACAATGTCTGCCACTCAGGAGATTGCTGTGGACTGGAAGAAAGAGGCACTTAATGTAATTCTGCTCCTTAACCTCCTGTGACAAGGCTTGAGAGAAGGAAGAGGGGAAAAAAAAAGGTGTGATGGGAAGAGGAAGAGGGGGTGGGAAATAGCACTTTTATGAAGACTTTTCAAAATGTCTCACACCTTGTCCCTGAATTCAGACCTCCTCCAGAAATGAACACCGAGGAATGTGGTGCTGTTTTCAAGCCAGTCAGGGTGATAATGCAAGATACCCGCGCTGGTACATATGTTTTGGTTGATCTGATTTCTTTTGTTGAAGTTCAAAAAGCATGGTTCAAAAGGTCTAAGTTTGCACTTCAGGCCTTGGGGAAGAAAGTTCCTTCCCTTGGAGGAGGAAGGCTGTTTTTGTGACAAAATTAATGTTTTTCTTCTGTGGGGCTGTTAGAAACTGACTTTACAGTGAATAATATTTTAAAAACTTTGGCTAGAAGACATTGCAGCCATTTTTGTGTTGCAACACACTGGAATAGCTGAAAATATCCTTCAGGTATAGCAGCCTTCCCAAGACCTATTGACAACCTCCTGGAATGAACCCATGGAAAGGACACCACACTCCCAAGGTGAGGAATCCTGAGATACCCCCTTCTTCTTCTCTCTGTGCCCACCACAGCCCACCTTTCCCACCGGCACCTACCACTCAGGGCAGGGCTACAGTTCCCCCAGAAAATCCACAGGGAATCATCTCCCTCTCATGGTGCGATCCCGTACTACACTTGGG
This sequence comes from Passer montanus, assembly GCF_014805655.1. Taxonomy (NCBI): domain Eukaryota; kingdom Metazoa; phylum Chordata; class Aves; order Passeriformes; family Passeridae; genus Passer; species Passer montanus. Next base: position 3,091,878 of record NW_024368818.1, read on the forward strand.
TGCGCCTCTCGCGGCTCCCCGGGGTTCGCTGGAGCGGGCAGGCAACAAAACCACAGCAAGAGTGATCTGACATGGGCATGGGCATGGGCTGGAAGAGGGGATAGCTGCTGGGGAGGAGGACGAGGGCACAAAGGCGATGATGAGCATGATCAGTCTCTGAGGGAAATGGGAGGCGGTGATCACCCGCGGCTGCTGAGGCTGGAACCAGTGATGCAGAGCTCCCGGACAGTCCTTTCCACACCAAATCTAAAAATATTCCTTTGCCCCGAAGGCTGTGCTGGGGCATAAGGCCGCTCCGCACAGGTAAGGGGGAGGCACAGCTCTGCCCATTGCACGGGTGAGCGCTCACCTGGCACCACTCGCTGCTAAGCCTGGAAGGCATGTCCACCCAAACTCTCACAAATTCCGTGTATTTCTTGTCGGCAGAGCTGCTCTGCCCGGCAGAGCCTGCGAGGCTCTCTGTGGCACGGGGGCTGTGGCTGGGGCCGGGGCAGGAGCCGGGGAAGCCGCTGTGCCCGCAGCTCACAGCCCCGGCCCACAGCCCCAGCCCCAGCTCACAGCCCCGGCCCATAGCCCCGGCCCCAGCTCACAGCCCCTGATCACAGTCCCAGCCCACAGCCCCGGCCCACAGCTCACAGCCCACAGCTCACAGCCCCGGCCCACATGCCCGGCCCACAGGAGTGCCAGGAAGGCTGTGGGCGCTGGCCCGAGGGGCAGTGCCGGTGTTGCCCCGTGGATAGGCCCTGCTCACAGCCCTGGCCCGCAGCTCACAGCCACGGCCCACATGCCCGGCCCACAGGAGTGCCAGGAAGGCTGTGGGCGCTGGCCCGAGGGGCAGTGCCGGTGTTGCCCCGTGGAGAGGCAGCTGTCTGTCCGGAAAGCACAGCAGCTCCCTGCCGGCCAGGAAAGCCGCTCCAGGGGCTCCTCCTGCAGGGAAGCCCGCCTGTGCCCGGCTCCTGCCCAGGCCCCTTCCCCGAAAGATTCTGCTGCCCATGTGCTCTGGAGGTGCGGGGCCTCCAGCACAGCAGTCCCAGACCAGTCAGGCACAGAGGCTGATCCTGGTTTCCATCATCAATCTGATAAATGGGAAACCTTCACGGAACAGTTGCTGCTATGTCCATGCACCAGCCTTCAAAGAGGAATGCAAGTTCTTCCCCATATTCAGGTGATTGTGTTGTTTGCAAAGTTCAGGGCAACTGAGGAGAGCTCGCTTCATGATGAATATTTAGAGAGAAAAACCAGCTTAGGTTAACAAGAATTTACAGTGAAGCTGGTTACATTAATTTACAAACCAAGCTGTCCCATTTGCTCTTCACACTCTGTGATTTTCATAGACCTCTCCAGGTCTGACTGATTGCTTTAAAGCCAGACTGTCCGTGTCCAGTTGACACAAGCAGCACTCAAAAATGTAGTTCAAGCGCAGTGCTCAGCAGCAGTGCAGGGGCAGGTGCCACACACGGGTGGCAGGACCTCACAAAGTGGGCACACCCTGCTCACAGCCCGTGGCAGGGCACTGACCCTCCCCAGAGCTTCTCTCTGCTTCCCACATCCCAACCGCATCTCCCACAGCTCAGCTAATCTGATGCTGACTAAATACACCTTACAGCCAGTGCTCATCCTTTGAGATGGATCAGAGAGGTATCCAGGGGCTGCTGGCTGGGGCTGGATTTCACAGGCTGCTCCTGGGCCCAGTCCTTGTCTGCCTGCTTTGCCCCTGGGTTAAATCATCTTGATGCACTGCAGCAGGAGTTAAGGGGAAAGGCTGAACAGAGTTGAACCTGGGTTTATATTTTGGCTTTGTTCATCCCTTCACTATCCTGAAGAATGGCCAAGTGCTTAAGTGGTGTTCATTTTGCTGGGTACATTCTTAACAGTGTGAACGGTCCTTGCTCAACAAATCAGCAATAAAGCTAATGAATCTCAAGGTGAATTCCAATACACATGAAGTCTTCTATTCACAAGTTTGCCCACTTTTTGCAAAAAATGAAAGCTGCAGTTCTCATGTAATGGCATGGATTCACAGACTAGCAATAGCAGCCTAGCTTCCAGCTTTCCATTAATGCAGGGAGTTGGGGGGAAATACCTCCAAATACTTCCAAATTGCCCAGGCACCTTCCCTCTGATTCTGCCAGGAGACACCACACATGGGCAGTGCTGCTGCACCACTCATGTTGCTCTCTAGGTGAAATCCCTGGACCCAGAGACCTGCTGATCCCCACAAAACCAAGGCAGAAAGGAGGAGATAGGAATCTGTAAATCCTGGGTCCTCATTTTCAAGGATTTCTCCAGGTTCCCAGTCTTGCTCAGTAAAAGATCAGCATTCACTGCAGCATGTGCCCTGCATGAGAAAGATCCTTTGCAACCTACAGTTCCCTGCCTGCCCTTAACATGGAGTTAAAACAGGACCTCTCATTAACCTCGTGTCTATTTTGGCTTAATAGGGTATGTCTCTAATCACACTGAAACTATAGGGAAAAAGGAAAAAAAATCTGAGTGTTTATTTGCTATTCTGGAGTAACAGTCTCTGAGTAATGCTACCTACAGATAAAATGGGTGAAAATAACACAGGCAATATGGAATTTAATAGATAGTCGTGGTACAGCAAGCAGAGGTAGACACATTCTACTGAAGTCGTAATTTAACAAAGAAAGTGGTGGGGGGAAAGAAGAGCAAGAAGGATTTCTACTGCTAGGGGAGATGGTGATGGAGAGGGAAGAAAAATACCTGCAAAGAGATTTGTGAAAATCACCAAGTATTTTGTTCACAGCCAGTATCCTATTTATGCTCCCAGAGCACAGGTGTCATACCTGGAGGGAGCGTTTGGATTATTCAGATTTCTTTGTGTGACCAGCTCCTCCCAGGTGAGCTTTTAGGGAGCTGCAGTGATGGAAGCTGCATGCAGCAGGCTGGGGGCTGCCAGTGCCGAGCTGCCTCGGGCTGCAGCGGCAGCCACGTGGCATTGCTGCCAGCCACAGACTGGGTGACATTCCATTCTCTGTAAATGACACGTACTACGAGTGAACGAGCAGCTGGAAATTCAGGGAGTCATAACTGGGAAGGCCGAGGGGCCATTGCCATCAGCTGCCCAACCTCCTGTATAACTGGCCATAAAACTGCAGCCGGGAGCTCCTGCATCCCAGCCCGGCAATTCGTGCCCGAGCAGGAGGGAATCTGTGAGAAAGACACTCTGTCTTCATTAAAATCCCAGTGTGTGTCATAAATCCTGGCTGAGAGCTCCTGAGGGCTAATGACTCTTGCAGAATTCATGCCTTATTCTTGCTTTGGGTTTGCCCAAAGGGTTCCTTACCTGCATTACTTCCAGAGCTCCCCTCCAAAAACCAAACCTCATATTTCATTGTACTGGTGTTTGACAGGCTTGGAGACCAATGCTGTTTGTGGACTAGATTCACACATTGCCCAGAGCAAACAAGGGGCATGGGATCACCCACCCAGAGTATTCAGGATATTCATCCAATATATTTCACACAAGTGGTTTCCTGAGCCCTCATCTAAAAGGGCTCAGCAGCTGCTTGTGCCCCCAGTAAGGGCATGGAGGGAAAAGCAAGAAGGAGAGGGAGAGCTGAGAGGACTGACCCAGAGCTGATTAAGGAGAAGACTGCTGGCAGTGTGACAAGCCTCACTGGGGACTGAGGACTGAAAGAAACCAAAACAAAAAGAGCACATTTTGGGAAGCACTGAGTGCTGAGGGAATGATAAGAAAAAGGGGTTTGAAACAGGTGGGGGCAAGCCTGTGCCTGGGCTGAGGGCCGGGAAGCTGCTCTCAGGTTCCGTGCTGGGAGCAGGCAGCTGCAGGAGGCGGCTGCCAGTCACCAAGGCACAGGAGAGCAGGGCAGGGCAGGGGAGCAGAGAGCTCCTCAGCGTTCCCACCAGGCAGCACCAGACCTCCCATTCCCATGGCAACCCTGACCCGAGGCAGACGAATGAATTTCCCAGCAAAGCCATCTCAGACCCTCGGCACTCGCGAGGCAGCCGCCTTGGGGTTGCCGGGGGAACCGTAACTTTTTAATCACACTGCATTAAGGGTTTTATTACTCTGCATATTTATAAGGGTTGGTTTATTTGGATCCAGAGAGAGAGAGAGAGATTGAGAGATTTGCTATTTTTACTGTGTCTTTCAGATTACCCCAGACTTTTCCCTGCATGGATGCTGCTGCAGGTGACCAGGGTACCACTGCTGAGGGCAGATGGGATGCAAAATACTTACAGTGTGTGCAAGCAACACAGCAGACAGAGATACCAAACAGAGAACTGCAAAATACGTGAAGCAGGGAGATCACTGAGGTGGTAGGTCAGTGCCTAATATAATACATCATATTTCTGTGAAAAGACAACTAGGATAAATTTTAGCAGGGTGTTTTACATAAATGGCAGCTACAAACATATCAATAACCAAAGGGAAAAAGCAAAAGCTCAATTACTTTATGGAAAGACTGAGGAATAAATGCAACCCAGTAGAGTTCTGCTCTCCAGGGCCTTTGCACATCTCTGTTATTCCCACTCCTGGCCTGTACAGCTTTGCTCAAAAATCTATTTGGAAAGCTTTTAGAAAAACATCAGCATTAGTCTTTGTTTGAACCAGCTGGAAAAAATGACCTTTTCTGAACATTTGGAAAGGCACAAGAGTGACTGACTAAAGAAACCCTTGGAGGTTGTCCTGGACTCAAGGCTCAGACAGACTTGTTTCCTCAGATGTAGCACTTTAACATGTCCCTCCAAACTTTCACCCCACAGACCTGAGTATATTTAGGCTTCCAGCTGAGGCACTTGGCTCATTGGACTGGCTGGAAAGGGTGGTGTGGGATGCCAGGGCCAAGCATCTCCTTCGGCCCTGGCAAGGACCGAGAGGTGCTGTGAGGCTGTGTGCAGCCTACACAGGCTGAGTGCTTTGGCTGCCCCTGCCAAACCTGACAAACAGATGAGCTCATGCCAAGCAAAGTCTCTTCTGAAAGTAGCAGGAAAACCAAAAACTGTCAGCTTTGTGACACATGCTTTGGAAAATCCCTTTCAGTGTTCCAGTCATCTCATGCTCCATCCCAGACAAGCTGAGCAGCTGTCTGTGCCTCAGCCCAGGCTGCTGCAGCCAGCCCCATCTGTGGCAATGATGTGTCAGGATAGAAACAAGATCTGGAGCTCCTTTCCTGCTTTGCCTGCTGGGTCTTTGAAGAGGACTGTGGGCACGAGAAACACCAGAGACTCTGCAGGGGGTAAGAGCGGGTTTGTTTATTCCAATGCAATAATTATTGCGAAGAGAAGTCAAAAACAGGAGCTAGTAGCATGTGTACCATGGTGGGCTGCACAGATTGGGGTGCTCCCACTGCTCATGTTTGTCCTTTCCTCCATCTGCTCTCCTTTCTGTCTCTGCCAGCTATTCTACAGCTCCCTAGGCCCTTCCCACTCCCCATGCTCTTGGGGATACCTGCACCAGGAGCTGTGGTAGCAGCAGCCAGTGGCCCAGGGGGTCTGGCACCTTTGCTCTCTCATCTCCTCTAACCCTGCCAGCTCAGTGTCTCCTCTCACTCACTTTTCTCCAAGGCTGATAATTTTCAAGTTTTTGAAGATTTTGGGCTTTGACTGTCAGGCAATGACCAGGCAAAGGTGTCTCATATCAAAAGGCTCCAGCTGTGCTGGGCGAGTGGCCACACTGCAGGACCGAGGGGGCTGAGCAGAGCACATTTGCCCGGCTGCAGCCACAGAGTGACCTTCATGTGGTGGCTCAGGGACAGCTGCCCCCACTGTGTGAGACTGCTTGTCGTAGAGGAGCAGTCACCCTTGGTCAGACCAAATGTCCATCTGACCCCACAGCTTGTCCCTACCAGCCACAGATGCCATGTGAGGAGGTGAGGACAGGATGAACCCACTCCAGCACCTCCCCCCGCATGGGGATCCAAGGGACCTCCTGGGCGGGAGTTAGTGTCTCTGTAGGCAACAGAGTTTAAATTATTTTCCTTTCATGACTTTTTCCTGCCATGTTTTGAAGCTGTGGCTGGCACTGGCAGGTTCCCATGGCAGAGCCCCACTGTGTAATGACATGCGGTGTGAAAGCACCTCTCTGTTTGAAGCTGCTGCCTCCTGCTTTTGCTCCATGCCTCCAAGGTGTTGGCTGGGAAAAGGCAATGAATGGCCATGGCCTATTTGCTGTCCCCAGGCCTCTCTATCAGCTTTTTGGCTGAAAGCCACTCCTTTTTCCCTGCTATTGCAACTGCTCTACACCTCCAGCCAGGACCTGGCTGTCTGGGGTGGGCTGCTGCACTTGGCTGTGGGGCAGAGGCTGGGAGCCCATTCCTGGCCCAGGCTGGCACCTGCAGCTGCACACAGCGAGCCACCAGTGCTGGGTGGGCACACAGCCATGCTGCCCACAGGGCTGGGCAAGGGACAGCACTCACACCTCACCCCAAAGCCTTGTGCAGTCCCTGTCAGTGCTATGATGCCTTTATTCTTTTCTTCTCCATTCTGCCAGTAACTTAGAAGCATACAAGATATTTTTAGACCTAACTTAGAAGTGCTGCAGGTCTGCAATAGGGTGACTCAGCTGCCAGTGCTGTTTACTTTAGTTTTACAATCAAACTGGGCAATTACAGCCCTGAACAGCTTTTAGAGACCACATTTCCTTGTCATGCTGTCAGAGCTTGCACGTAGCACTGTCTGCAAAGCACTTTGCACACCCAGGTACGTGTCTGAAGGTTTTCTATAGCAGGTGGAGAATAAAGCCCTGGGCTGTCACACCTCTTTCCTCTGTCTGCCTGTAAAAGCACCTTCCTGTGCCCTTTGTAACACTGCCTCATTGCCAGAGGAGCCGGCACGCTCTGCTGGGGATGCTCCCCACGATGACAGCTTGGAAGGATTGCTGCAGGATTTGGGTCACGGCCGGAGCACAAGGTGGCATTTTCTCCCTAATGAAAGTCTCTCTCACAGCTTTTTCCTTTCAGAGAAAGAAATCTCTGCAGCTCACAGAGCCATTTGTACTGGTTTAATGATGCTCAAGACATTTATCCTGCGGAAGAGTTCTGCCTGAGCTCCCTGTTTACTTCAAACCCAATTATTTATAACAACCTTTTCTCCAGTTCTTGAATCCTTCACCTGCACTAACATCTCCTCTAGATCATCTTTATTGAATACGGTTAAGTGTAGCTCATGGGGTTATTGAATTACAGGCATGAACTTGGCAAAATGAGATAAATCACTCACATATTAGCCTCTCTCTATTAAACACATCTCACCCAGAGGCATTTTTCCATAAAACAGTAACTATATATCAAGCATTTGAATATTTGAAGCAGCCAAGGCAGGCTTCCCCCAGCAAGAAGGCACACAACAGGAATGTAGCAGCCCTCTCTGAAGGATGTTTTATGCCTAAAATATTTATTAGAAATAGCACCCTCTGTGAGGCTTGTCAGTAAGAGCCTGAGAGCTGCATTTGCTCTGATTTGTATCAGATTCTCTTCCATGCAATGTGGCACTAAGTGGAGGTGAGTGCTGGCAACCACCCAGCCATGACACCACCTCTGCCCAGCCCCTGGCACAGCAGGGACAGGGCCCTCCCTGGGCTCACTCCCCAGGGCGCCCCTGCCAGGCACCAGCTCAAGAGGGATATGTTGTCTTTGAGAGTGAGGGGAGCTTGATTTGGGCAGGAGCAGCACTAGAAAACGTTGATGCCATCTGGGAATGCCAAGGGGACTCAGCTGCAGGCTCAGCCCCTGGCATGGGGGGGAACAGCAGGTCCTGGTACTGCCCAGCCCCAAACCACATCACTGCCTGCTTGCCCTGCAGCACCCTTGCATTCATGCCCCTCCAAAGTACCTCCAGAATATTGGTTTGCTTTTCTCTCCAGGTAGGTTTCATTCTGGCATACCTTTTAACTTCTTTTACTGTGGCCTCAACTTCAGCATTTTCAGAATCCATGACAAATCCATGTATAACCTTCCCTGCTCTATGGTTTGATGTGTCTCAGGTTTTAAGGGGATTTTTTCCCCTCCCTGTGTGACTTGGAAGCCTGAGGGGTTGTGTGATGGTTTATTTGGGAGATCCTGATCCACAACTGCATCTGCTCCAAGCCATTGATGCTGTAAGATTTTCAGATCAAAAGACTACCTGAAATACCAATGGGAAAAAAATATACATATATACAATAATCTGCCTTGATACATCACTGTGAAGATCAATAATCTCTCAGGACAGGCCATGTTCTGCATAATTTCTCCTTTTGTTCTGAACATTAATTCAGAACAAATTATTATTAATTAATTTTGTTCTTGGATATTAACATTTTATAAATAATTAGCATAATCAATATTTTATTTCCTGGCATTATTAAGAATTACACAAGGATCAGCAAAGGTGTATTTGTAAACTCATGGAGCATAAACTACCCTGTTTAAATGCTACTGTTTAAGGTGCTGCTCTCGAGGAAAGTAATTTTTACAATCCATTAATTAGGTTTCCAGCCAGTGAAAATGGTTTTCAGTGTGGGTGTTTAACCCTTTTCCCTGGAAATGCCTTTTATTAAGGAATAACGTGCAGATTCAGTAACAGTGATGACATCTCTGTATTCCAGTGTCCTCTGGGGAGGACACCGGGGCTTCTCTGCCCCATTTTGAATGTTCTGTAAAGAAGTGCAGTGGAAACAAAAGCTGCACCCCTCCTTCTGCTGCCTGTGGCCCTGCACCCTTCAGGACCCCCTGAAATGCCCTGAACCCCAGGAGCACACTTGTGGCTGCAGCATGCCTGGGCTGCAGTGCACACTGGGATCAGTCACTGCCATGGGCACTGCAGGTTTGTTACCCCCACTTTGTCCTCCAAATCCAGATTCCAGCTTGGCTTCTCCTCATTCCTTTGAGGTATGTGCCTGTTGCTGGTTTATAGACACTGCATGGTGCGGCATAGGTTACTCCATGAAAACACAAACCTCTGGGATAACATTCCTTCTAACTTGTTTCCAGTGAACTGAATTTCGTAATTTTTATTCTCTATTTTAAAAAACTTGTGTGAAAACACAAACCTCTGGGATAACATTCCTTCTAACTTGTTTCCAGTGAACTGAATTTCGTAATTTTTATTCTCTATTTTAAAAAACCCATCAGGTAGAAAAGTGTGACAGACAAGCTTTCACGGTAATGTTTTATGTTGATCCATTTTCCCTGCCTTCTTTCCTGGTGGAAAAGAAAATCTCCCACTCTGTAGTATTTTAACCAAAATGAATGATCCATCTCCTGTAAACACAACCCAGCGTGTGGTTCATTAGAGCAGTGGTTTGGCACCTGTGTCACCAACTCACTCCATGACTGTGTCTCACTGTTCACACACTTGGGATGCTGCACTCATTGATGTTTCGTGGCATGGGGCACAGCAATAAATCCCCAGGGGGCTGGACACAGGATTGCAGATCCCGGGTCCCAGCAGACACTGGAAGCACCGTGAGGAACCCGTGTAAGGTTCTGTTTAAGGCAGCTGCAGGACATGAGCTGAGCTCCTCCTACAGCCCATTAGATCTGCCTTTGAGTGCCCACACACTCTGCAACTTTTCAGTCAGACAAAAGGAGGTTTTCCAGCAGACTGTCCCTTCTCTGGGTCCCCACAGCATCTTGTGCCATGTATGTCCTGCAGAGCCCCAGGGCACCAGACCAGCCAGCCTGACTGACCAGCACCTCATTGCCCACAGCCACCACCTCCCCTCCTCCCCTCAGACCCGCACAGCACTGAGCCTCCCTTCTCCTCCTCCTCCTGGGGAGCTGGAGAAGCGTGTGATTGCAAATGACAGCCTCACCTCTTCACCCATGGAGCGGGGGCTGGATGAGATCTGATCAAGCAGCTGCTCATCAGTCCCAGCATTGTCTGCCCATCACTCTGGAGCCACAGGCTGCCCTGGGTCAGAAGTCCCCGCAGGGCTCTCCCAGCAAGGCCTCCAAAGACACTGAGGGGATTTTCAAACCAGCTGGTTCTGTCTGGTGTGCAAGTAAATTGTGCAGCTGTATTGCATACCTGCATGGCTGGTGGGAGTAGAATATATTTTAGGAGTTTATACAGGGATTTCTTGGGCTGGGACATCACACTCCTTTCACCTTTTGTTGGTCTGAAAGCAAGTGGGGCAGAGCAACAGAGCAAAGCAGGTACAGAGGACATCAGGAGTGCCCAAGGTGTGTATGAGCTGTCTGCATTGAGCACACCTCAAAGCAAAACCCTCTCCTACAGGGATCATTGCTGGCACCCAAATGCAGGATTTATTCCCAAAGAATCCTTCTCCACAAGTTTGCTGAGTATCTCCATATTCTGATCCACAGGATCACATGGCTGAAGCAGGTGTGAAGAATGCCAAATATATCTTACTGTCTGCCCTGCCCAGGTAAGGGCACAAACTCATTAAGGTGGAGCTTGGCTAATGTAGGAACTTCACAGGTCCCTGAGTATACCTGAGAAACACTATAAACAGAAACAGAATTCTGATTTTAAAAGGTGGTCAAAAAGAGCAGCTCTCGGCACACCTGGCCAGCACCTTGTGGGAAGACCTGCCAAATACTGAAGGCAACCCTGCACAAACCAATGTAGGACATGGTCAGATTTTGGCACAGTGGGTCAGAGAAGGAATGAGCTCCCATGAGAGACAGGTGCTCTTTACACCTCAGGGCACAACAGTACCTCTGGGCCTTCTCAGTGTTACTGTGGGCCTTCCATAAGCATCTGCTCAAGGGCTTTTCAGCTCTGTCTCAGCACTCCTGTAAGCACTGTCCGTACACAGATCCCTACTTCACCTCCCTCCCTCGGTCAGCCGCTGCATGCTGCATGTACCTAATGGGGCAGCAGGGCGGCCGCTGCTCTTCACATGCTCTGGCTGACGCTGTACAAATTCAAAGCTCCCACAAACAGTAAACAAAGGCTTGCTCCAAGGATATGGCAGCTTTCCCACACCCCCGGCTGAGCAAATGGAAACACCTCCCAAAAGCACATGCCGTAAAGGCTGTCCTTGGTGGTTCTGTGGGCTCAGGGCTATGTGCCAAGCTGTGCTGAGCAGCTTAAGTAACAACCACTCCTGCACTAGCCCTTTCACCACCTCCCCCGGCTCAGGGCACTACCCAGCCCATCTCCGCAGGACCAGAAATGAGAAGGTATAGTTAAACTCAGGGATAATTAAACTCCTTGAGAGCCAAAGAAAGGCACCCTAATCCTGGCAGGCTGAAAAGTACTTTTCAACATCTTGTGACATGGGAGCTTTCAGAGCAATGATGGAGCTCATCCAGATTCCCATCCTGGGCTGGAGCTGGCATGTATTACCCCAGGGCAATGGCTTAACATCAGTGCCAGTGCCCAGTTCTCCAGCACAGGATCCCTGCAAGTACAGACAGTCCTCTGGAGACAGCTCCTACCATCACTGAAGCCAACCACCAAGATAAAGGCTGCCTGAAATCCTTGAGGAGCAGAACTTACCACAAGAGACCTGGTGGAAACGGCAGCAGCTTTGTTTCTATGTTGCTTTTAAAAAGTAAGCACCTTTTTCTCTCCCTATCCTACTGCTGGAGTAGTTTGTACATGCCATCACTCAGATGTCTGACAAATTATTTCACAGAGTGTTCTTGATCCATAGCTGTGACAAGCAAATTACACTGATTTAGGCTCATCTACCTTGGTCTCCAGGGATGCTGGATATTAAACTCTCTCAGAACTGGCAGCCTGAAGCACTGTCACCCACTCAGCCTGAAGGAAGATGCTGGGATGGCTTCCCTACTCAACAAAAAAAAGGCTGCTCTATCTATTCAGGGGAGGAACTAATACATGATGGAGGACCACATTACTCATTCCTTCCGCAGAAATGAGGCTCATCTTAGCCATGGCAATAATATTTACTCTGAATGGCAGGTCTGCAACTTCACCGCTGGCTTCAAGAAATACTCTGTACCTTTCCTTCCTGATACACAGTAAATCCTGTGAGATCCTGCAGGCTCCATTACCCCACTTGGTGGCAACCAAACTGCCTAGCCATGCCCATAAAATGATCAACAGGCACCACACATGAAAGGCAGAGATCACTGGTGGCTTTTCAGTGAAGCCAGAAGAGGGTGTGCCCAGCACTGGCTTCAGAATGAAAGAATCATAGAATATCCGGAGTTGGAAGGAACTCACAAGGATCATCAAAGCCCAACTCCTGGCCCTGTACAGGACAACCCCAAAAATCACAGCACATAACTGAGAGCATTATCTAAGTGCTTGAGCTCTGGCAGGCTTAGTGCCATGGCCATTTCTCTGGAAAACCTGTTCCACTGTCCAGCAACCCTCTGGGTGAAGAACCTTTTCCCAATATCCAGCCTAAACGTCCCCTGAAAAAATAAAAAAAAGCTAAAAGAAAACCTGAACACTGGCCCACCCCTCAACAGGGCATTGCTTGGGCACTGCCATGGGCAACGCAGTGAGTGCACTGAGTATTTTCCTATTTACTATATATGAACAGGACAAAACCAGTCTTCTAGTTCTTCCTTCTAGGAAGGTGGGACTGCTCCTCCCACCACTAGCGCTGAAATCCTCTTCAAAAGGGATCAGTGCAAAAGTTATTTATTTCTTCTAAAAGCAGCTGGGTCTTTATTTGGTATGATAAATGCAGAGCTGCCACAGGCCAGGCTTGCTGGGAGTGCCAAGGTTAAGGTGCAATAGCACATTTATCCTCAGGATCAAGTTAAGCTTGTAGCCCATTTTCGACATAAGCCGACTCTAGCAAAACAATTTGTCCTTTAATCACAGCAACAAAGACAGGCACCCAGACTCCAGCTATTTTAAATGCACTCAGATGGGGCCAGATAATTGTTGGTGAGTAAGGAAAAGCTTTGAAGTTCTTGAATCAAGTAACAAAAGCTGAGCCATGTGAGGAAAGGGGCATGGCTGCTGCTGCCATCACCTCACGGGAATTTGTAACTCTTCTATTAAATCCTTCTCAAAAGTGCTTTCTTCTCCTCCCCTCTCTGTAACCCTCATGTAAAAAAGCCCCATCAAGAGCATAACAACAGGATTAATGTTTTCATACAGTTCAGGAAAGTAATTTAGAGCCTTGTCCTCTGTATTTCTAAAGCCAGTATTAAAAAGCTTATTTGATGCAGAAGATCCCTTAAAATTATCACGAATATGATACGATTGACCTTATCTGCAATACAGAATCATACCCTGTCTTCGAGGTACCAAAGGTTATACCAAGCATTGAAAAACTTCTTTCCAAAGTCCTAGAGAAAAAAATCTCAAGGGCCTCCTAACAAATGACCAGATGACTGAGACATCAGTACAAGTCAAATATTAGGATTTGACTTCACTCTAGGATGTTTGTTGATGTAATCTGCAATATATCTACTAAAAATGAGAACACAAGTGAATGAAATTGAGAGTAGCAGGCTATTCAAAACTAAATACAGAATATAATTGTTTTATTATAATTATTTGATAAGCTGCATCTTTATCTCAAATACATTCTTAATAAGAATATTAAATTCAAGCATAAACTAATGGCAAGAGCACCCTTTGTCAACTGGATGCATTTCCTTCTGCAAAAATGAAATTCAAGCAAGCCTGCTACTTTTCAACTGCAGACAGCACAATATAGTGATATCAAATAAAGTCTGCTATTACATGAATGATATTATCTATTATGCATTAATATGAATATACTTCAATAGGAAACAAAAATCTGGGCCAACAGCACTTTAGCAAAAAAAAAAAAGGTACTCTTGGCATCATCTGAGTACTTGGGAACAGTCTGGACAATATTGAACGGGTAAGCTTAAAGCCTATATATAAATAAAGAACAAAAACTGAAAATGCTTTAATTTGAAAAGCAAACCAAGAAGTTTAAGGCATTCCCACCTATACATTAATTTGTTCCAGAAACCAAGGAAAGACAGATTTTGACACCTTTTATGTCAAAATTAAGAGGGCATCATACAGTATCATAAAAGCAGCATAAATTCAGCACTCAGATTTTCTTCTTTAGTTTTAAGCCTCCTGAATACTTGAACCTGTAGTCCATCCAGTCAGGTAGTTTAATCTTCACTTCAAACATGGTTTGCCTTTCAGGCAGGCTAACAATTTGTTTTTTGTTTTGCCCCCCCATGGGCATCTCAGTACATCTGGATGAATCACACCAGTTGATATTCACACTACATGAAGCACCTGCAGAAAAATATCCTGCGTGTATTGCATATAATTATGTCAAAATTATGGTGTGGTATTACCTGCCAAAATAAAAATGAGCTACAGAAACCTCAGAAGAACATCCAGACAGGAATGCTTCTGGATTTTGTAGATGAAAAGGAACTGTCTGATCTAGGAAATGTTACTCGTAATAAACCCACTTTTAGGGCATCTCCAGCTTATCAGCTATATGAACAGAACAAGAGTAATGCCTTTTTTTTCCCCTGCTGTTTAAAAGAAAAAATTATCCTTCTCACCAGTTAATGGAAGCCTGCCTCGCAAGATAAATTCCTGTTGCATATTGTTTCTTGGGACACATCCTGATATAGATGTATGGATGGGGGAGCAGGGGGTTTTCAATGATAAAAAGGAATACAGGCAAAGGTCATAATGCAGATTTATGAAAAATAAATTTATTACATAACACCTTGTTTTAACAATGTTTGATTTTTTTTTTTACTCAGAATACTTGTGTCATTCATGTAAAATAGTTTGATACAGTACATTGTATGTAAGTTTTTCCTCATAAATTCTAAGGCTCTCCTAACATCTTGTTCCTCTGCAGTAGGAATGGCACCCCTAAACAACGTGCGAACATTAAAAAAAAAAAACTGAACAAAATTTAAAATCCACTACACCAAGCTGGTTCTCAAAAATCATGACAAAATATCCGAATGGATGCCGCACCTTTTTAGGAAATATCATTCATGCTTTTTTAATCCCAAAGCATGCTCACAAATCATTAACACCAACAGGAAAAAAATAAAACACTGTCTATGACAATCATTTTAGTTTGTTTGCTGAACCAAACATGTTTATATCAATGACAACATACTTATTTTACTATCAAATAGCAGCTTTAATACCAGTCAAGTCATAGATTTTAAAACAAGAACAAAAACTTATGTTGGAAATAAATCTTTGGGACGCTTGTAATTGCTGGGAAAAAATGCAAACGCTTCCATGTTCTTAAAAAAATCTCATCGTAGCAATCATGTCGGTCATAAAACATCGATCTAGCTGGAAAATGAACCAACCCACAAAAGTCACTAAAAATAAATGTCTATCAAAACTGTCTGAGAGTTACGGTTAGTTTGCTTTTTTGCCATGGTAACATATACTGTATGCTTCAAGTACCAGTTCAAAGATGTCGTGTACTATTGGTCAGATGAAGTTGTTACATCAAGAGAATTCACCACATACGACAACAAAAATGCTTGCCCCTAGCACATTTCACAGCTTCACCTGCTACAGACTGTCACTGAAAAAAATGCATCGGTCAGTCTGAACCATGTCAAGTAAACTACAGAAGTAGCATATCCACAACACAAACCGTGCTAGCACTTTCTTTTCAAGTCTAACCCCAAAACCAGGTACAACGTGGGAGCCCCCCGGCCCCGTGGCGGGGGGGTCGTGGCGGTGGGACAGGTGGGAGGTGTGGTTGTACAGTACATTCCGTGGCCCCAGCCGGGCTCCTGGCACGCAGCTGCGCGGCCCGTGCTGCAGCGGCGGCGGCAGCGCATCGACGGCACCGGGTGCAGCTCAGTACCGGTGGGTCTGGTGCGAGTACTGCGGCGGCTGCTGGGAGGTAGCTGAGTATCCCATGCTGCTCTGTGGCTGCGATGTGCTTGGTCCGGGGTTGGGGTAGGCAGCATGGGGGTTGGAACGCTGCAGGGGGGAAAGCACAGACACACAGCCCTTCGTAACACGGACATCGCCAGGCAATTTCACCTACTGACTCCTTCCTGCAAGAGGCACCCAGCACACACGGTCTCAAAGCAGCTGCACTTCCACTTTCTTCCGCGTACTCTGATTACAGCAGGTAACAGACATCAGGAATACCAGATCAGAAAGTGACTGCTGCCAGCCTTCTGCTATCCACCCTAACAGGAATCCCCATCCATCACAGTTAAATCTCCAGTCAACCCTACAGATAGCTACTGTGCACCTGCACATGGCACTGAGCTACCACCACTCATGGCACTGGTCTTCCCCTCTCGCTCCCTTCTCCTAGCAGGAAGGTAGGCTGGGGTGGAGGTCCAGGTGAGGCATCTTACTGCTGATGAGCCACTCTGCCTTATTCTGGAGGTTTTCACACACAGAGGATATATTTGCCACCCTCCTGTGTGACTTAGGAGTACAGGCTGAGAGCACTGTGACTGGGCTAAGGTATCATGTATCAGCAGCCTTAAAATGCTCAAAGGAGAGTTTAAAGACAACAGTGACACGTTCCTCAGTGGAACCAGATATTTCAGGCAAAAATGTCCTTAGATTGTGGCTTGGGAAGTTCAGGTGGGACACTGGAGAAGGAACCACCAAGAAGCCAGTATAGCACTGGAAGAACCTGCCCATATAGTCTGTGAGGGCTCTCTCTCTATAAAGGTTTTTAAGATTCAGCTTAACAAAGCCTAGCTAACCTGAGTGAGTCAGAACTAGCAACAGCCCTGCTCCAAGTGGGAGACTTGGCTAGATGGTTTCCAGAGGCCTCTTTCAACCAGCACTCACACAATTATTTGAGTGGAGCTTTCATCATTGCAAGAAGGTCTCCACAAACCAGGAACTGCCAATTTTAACCTAACCTGCTTCAATTTTAACCTGAAAGTTATTATTTACTGATCATGTGTTATAAAGAAAAGAAGGACTGCCTGTGTGAGAATTTCAGTAAGTATCTGACCACTTAATAGCATTTAACATTTCATTAAATTAACACAATTTCAGTACATTACTGGGCTGGTTTACATTCACATTAAGGTTTACATGCCCTCACAAACTTTGCATCATTTAGAAACTGTGTAGCTTCTACATTCTTGATATCACAGGACATATGTTTTTTAGGAAAAGCTGCTTCTAGAAGAGGTCTGGAAACTTCTATAAAGTAACTACTCCAGGACTAGAGCATTGCTACTGAGACATGAATAGGAAAAAACTGTGGTGAACCAACACCCTGAGAAAGTAAAATATTAAGTCACAACATAAAACAAAACCCTCAATTTTTTCTTGTACAGCATTTAGAACAGAAGCTATACCCAGGAAGCTGAGATGATGGCAGAAATAAAAAAGGCATATTCTACTTGTTAACACACACTCACAGGACTGAGCTAACACCTCTAGAGAAAAGGGGGACAAATGGCTGGACCAGCACTTAATGTCAGTGGGAACAAATCAGCACTGCTGATCCACGCCCTTAGCACAGTGACTGAACTTTGCTGACATTTGCCTTCAGCCCTGAGAGGAGGACTAAGTCACTCATCAACAGAAGGGTCACAGCTCTGGGTCACCCTTCTCCATGTTACAAAGACAGGATGTACTTTAAAGAGCAAAAGTCTTGAGCGTTGTTTTTGCCCATGAGTGGTTCCTGTATGCAGAAAACCATCACAAGTTTAACCATTTAAAACTGAGCACTCATTTCAGTTGTAAAACACTCCCTGCATCCTGACTTCTAAAACAGAACTTATTTTAAGACAGAAAAACCGGCAATGAAAAACCAGATTCCTTCATGACATCTAGAGCAACAAATGGCTTTTGTTTAAGAAAAAAGTACATGTACAATCCTTTCTAAATACCATTAAGCACCCAGAGTGTTATCCCAAGCAAAAGCTCACAGTAGTGGAATTGCTCCGGCCTGCTTAATCACATTGCCTTTGGGAGTGTCACATTGCAGATTTAAACAAGGAGGCAAGTCTGTGTGCCATGTGTCTACTATTTTTATGCATGGCAGAAAAGGATATGAGGTCAATGTGCCCTGCAGAGAGTAATTTGACTTCTGAGTGAATGCAGAAACTGTCTTAGTGTGCCTTGCCCAGGAGATGGCAATCCTTCTTCACAAGCTTTATATGGGGAATTTGAGCAAATCAGATGGAGAACAAAGGAACAGGTGTTTGATTAAAACAGAGGGCTGTATTGTAATGTTTGTTTTCCCTCTCCTCAAGCTGCTGGATCAGAAGCAAAAAATGTGAGGAATTTTTTTCCGGGAGACCTGAAACCATCAGTTGGAAACTCTTTAACTGCTTCTGTTCTAGTGCTGGCAAGTTCAGGTCTCCTCTCTTTGATTATCATGTTTTCCAGACACCTTAATCAGAACAAATCTATTGACTGTCTCTTTGCAAGGCTAGGGGGAAAAGGATGTATGTTTTTGCAAACCAGGTATTTTCCCTCCTAGAGACAGCAGAAAGATTGGTCAGGAGTAACCAAGCTACCAGTAAGAACTCCTGAGACAGAAAAGCAGCAGTTACCATTATCTTAAGGGAAAAGTATTCTGAAATTATATTTGTCAACAAGGGCTGCCCCCAGCTGTAATCCCAGGATGGGTATCTGCTAGTAAAAAAATTTTGATGAGCATGAACTGAAAACAAAGCAATGCCAACTTCAGCTGAGCAATTTGATTCCTCTGACTTGTCAGCCAGCAAACCTCAGCTCTGGCTCACAGAACTAGGAGCTGAAGTTTGTTCAAGATGCTACAATGCAGCAGCAAAATTAGGTGAAGGGCATGTAAATAGGGCATGTAAATGGGGCTCCCTGACACAGTACACACAACCTCTGAATCAACCTCCTTAGATGTGTGACTCCACCCAAGGGCAAGATTAAGAAAGTTACAGCTGCATTTGCCTTCTGCTCTGTGTGTGTGTTTCTAAGAAGTAGAAGAAAGAGCCAATTAAAAGGCCAAAACAGCAACTGACTGTAGCTTGCCAGACTGAAAGGGATGAAACTCCTGTAAGAGTGCCTGTGATGGATAATCCTACTAAAAGAAAGATGACATTCATACTTAGAGGCACCCCACCCTGCAGAACTATAGTTAAGGCTCATCACTGTCTCAAACAGCTCTAAAAATGTATATTGTTCAAGGAGAATGACTTGCAAACTGATGTGTTATTGATGTCCTGGGATAAATTGAACAAAGGCACTTGGGGACTATATGAAGGGTCTCACAATAAAGCTCCTGAAAATGATCTTATTTTAAATTTTTGTTGTACTTTCAAGTGTTGGCCAATAGTGAGAGCACACAGATTTAGGTAAGGATGAAGGTAATGCCTCCAGGCAGCTTCTGAGGCTATCTGGTACTCTCAGGGACAACTCTGAAACACAAGATTTCAAAGCCCACATGGAGAAGCTGTATCAAACCAAAAGGCAAGTTGACAGCAGCAGCTTTACTGACTGTTTTTAAACTCTCCCTATGTTTTCTACAGACTGTAAGCCTAGCTAAGTGGGTTTCCATTAGATATCAGGTCTCACATTTAGATATCAATCTTTAAATTAACTGAAAACATTGCCAGTAGTTTCCAACTTCCCCATCCTTTGATTTCATCCAAGACTGCCTGGCCACCTGTACCGTGCATTCCATGTGAACCAGTATGCAATGGTTAGTTCCTGCAGGAACTAACTTCCAGCAGCATGCCTCCTCTTGAAATCGCCTATTCCCCAGGCTTGCAAAAATCTGCTGTTCTCTAACTGCTCCTGTGAATCATCTGAAGTCTTTCCTGCTCCTCTCTTGTAACTTCTAAGCTTGTATTAACTAAAGGTTCTGTCCTTAAACCTCTTCTCCCTCACCTCCAGCAGTAGCCTTATCCAAACCCAAAAACTCAGGTATCATTTGCTGGGATGACAAAGATATTATTTGTCAGAAATTCTCTGATTTCTTAATATCTGAGCACAAGCTCAAATGCAGGAAGACCAGAACACATTTTTCTCCATGTGTCCTCAAGTGCTTTTTCCCAATGCACCTCCTCATCTTCCTCACTCATTGACTGCCACCACCTCACCTGTCTTCAGATCTGCAATATTTGGCTTACTCAACCTGGAGTCTCCCTTGATCTTCAAAACAGATTATGACAGCATCATGCCAAGTGTTTATTTGTCATCCAAAATACTGTTTCCGCGTTCATTCACCCAACTAAAACACTTGTTCAGATTCTTATTTCACAGGTTTTTACTGCAACATCTTCTGCCTTCTACCACTGAAGGCTTGTTCAAGCAAGAAATGGCATTTTTAGATTATACAGAGCACAGCATAACAGGCTCCTGATCCATAATCATTAGCATTCCCTAATATGAAGGTGATAATTAGTAATTCTAATAATGTCTGATCCTTATTTCCTTACTGCTAACCTAAAGAACATCAGGATATCCACAAATCATCAATTAAATGTCTGAAAAAAAAAAAAGTTCAAAGATGCCAAAAAGTAACAGTTAATACAGTGACATTTACAAAATTACTTTTTCAGTTTGAAGAAACACTGCTCTAAACATGAAAAGCAAATACACAATATGTGAATAAAACAAAATACCTGATAGTCTGAGGTCATAATAAGTCCACCTGAGGTAGTGGTAGGAGGAACAACTCTCACTTTTTTCAGTGGGGGTCCCTGTGTGTGACTGTTGTCTTGGTTCCCTGGATGACCAGTTCCATTAGTATGGTTATTGCCCTGCTGCTGCTGCTGGTTCTTCTCAATTGTTTAAACACAAAGAAAAATTTCAACTCAAAAGCAGTACATGAAATAACATAAAATCAGGAAATAGTGTAAAAGCCAGTGAAACATGATGACACTGTTCTTCTAGTACTTACTTTGTCTCCTTTATCATCTGGTTCTTCTTCTGTTAAAAATTCTCGTTTTGGGTAAGGGATTTGACAACCTGCAAAAACACTGTCCCCCAAAAAAGTCTATTTATCACTGTGTTAGAACAGAAGGGTTAGACCTGTAAGATTCACCCTTTACCCATGACAGTTTCAAGCTGCCTAAGCCATCATTTAATACCTTCAACTAAGGGAGTCAAACAGGAAAAACTTCTATCTCCATATTCTAAACTTTGTAAAAACATATTCACATTTTATTTTAATATTCATTTGACTCTTATACACTAACTTAAGCTCCCAGTAATTTTGTTGTTGGTTAGAAAGGTACATCACTTGTTAAGTATCTACAAGGGCACAAAGAGCTATCTCACTACAGCTACTGTGTAATTCACAGTCTGAGGACTAACTAAAAATATTCCTGGAAATTTCACTGCCTATTAAAAACACACCTGGAAAAAAGTTTAAAAGTAACTAGAAATTTCACCTATCAACTCATATCTCACAGTCCACATGGATTTGCTACTTCTAGTGCAAGTTAATATTTACCTGCCCTTCATCTATTCTATCTACTGGAATCTATTTATAATAAAGTCTCTGTACACCTGTTAGCAATACTCATTGTGTATTCACATTAAAAAGTCAACCTGAATTTGAGAAAAAAGCCAAACACTATCCTAAAAGCAGGTTCTGCAACAGCCAATCATTCACATGACTTTAAGAGCCAGTTCAGGAGATGCTATAAATAATCCAGCAGGCTTTAGTGAAATAATTTCCTTTTTAATTAATTCCTTATAAGTATACATATTTTATAAATTCTTCTAGCTTTCTTAAAAGGGTGTACAGTCATGCTCTCTGGCTAGCCTTTTGGAAGAAGGGCTTAATTTTTAATGAAATCATTCATTGTCTGTAAATTTTCTCCCTTTTGTAAATCTGCCTGTGCAAACAAAAAAGAGGAGTGTCTACAGAAAATGGATTTAAGTTGTTAAGGATGACAGCACAGAGACACAGACTTGACTTTCCCCACCCAGTGAATTTACAACAAAGGCTAAGACAAAAATGTAAACTAATTAGAGACTGTCATCTGGCATTCTGAGGCAGAGAAGCGGACCTGCGGGCACTTAGCAGTTGTCTACCAAGATCTGTAGCATGCATAATCAACCTGTCAGTGAGTAACAAGATTAGTGCTGCAACTAATAGGATCAAAGTTCCATAAAGCAAGAGATTAATAAAAATGCTATTTAATTTTAAAAACCACGAATGGCATTTTAGTGGTTATAGCTTTCTTTGGTTGTTAGACAGTATTTAGCTCAATATTCACAAACATACTTAGGGCAGAGAGAAAGCACAGCTCTAAAGCATCTCTGAATGCACTGATAGATTAATAAACTGACCACTTACTCAGATGTGGGAAGAGGATCTTCCAAGAAGTAAGGATCCTGCATAGCCTGTTCTGAGGTAATTCTCTTTATTGGATCCATAGTGAGCAATTTCTGAAGCTGGAAAAAAAATAGAAAAAAAAAAGAAAAAAAGAAAAACACCTTTACGTTACCAAAACCATTTATAGAAACTTCACTGTATTCCTGAAAAATAAGATGATCCAGATGTGTCTGAACTCAAAAGTCTAACCCTAAATGGCACAACTAAATTCTTCTCCCCTGTCAAAAGAGTAATTTCATTTCCTAACAAAGGACACCTATTTTCACTTGCAAAGCCCAGGACATACAGTTCCAGTCACAAGTGTTCTATCAAAACCATTCAAAAAGTTTTCACAATGTACGAGCACAACATTTTAGTCACAAAATAATTTGGGTTGGCAGGGCCCTTTCGAGGTCAGTTAGTCCAGCCCCTGCCATGGGCAGGGACACCATTAACTAGACCAGGTTACTCAGAGCCATGTCCAGCCTGACCTTGAACACTTCCAGTGATGGGGCATCCTGAGATTTGTACAACCTGTTCCAAGGCCTCATCACTCTTTGAATAAAGAAGTTCTTCCTAATATCCAATCCAAATCTACCTTCTTTCATTAGAAAGCCATCATCTCTTGTTCTATCAAAATAAGCTTCCTCTCCAGCTTTCTTGGAGGCCCCCTTCCAAGTACTGAAAGGTGTTATAAGGTCTCCTGGGATCCTTTTTTTCTCCAGGCTGAACAAGCCCTGCTCTCTCAAGCCCTGCTCTGTCTTCAGAGGAGTGGTGCTCCAGACCTCTGATCACCTTTACGGCCCTCCTCTGGACACAGCATTCCAGATGAGGCCTTGTGAACTGGCAATACCAGACCATAACTATTTTATTTAGCTCTAGTGCCGAGTTGCAGTGATGCATTCTTAAAATACTTGGTTTTTATTCAAAAAGTCTGGTGTACATGCATATACTTCTCTCCATCCACTCTAGAGCTGTGTGGAATACAGCTGTGCTGGACAAGCAACATGAGATAACCTTCAGATACCACACAGAAAAATAGCGAGTTCTCATGTTTCAACAATACAACACAGGGTACAAGGCAAAACTACACTATGACACATTGTCAAAGACTTTAAAAAAATGCTTCACTTTTAACTTGCAGTGGGTATTTTTTAACAAGAAAAAACATGTAAATAAAATTCATTTACATTTCCTACTCATGCTTTTTATAGGAATCATACATTCACCTTTTTAAAAAGATCCAGTGTCATGATCTAAGTCTGAACTGGTCATCTCCTTTCACTAGGAGAAATTCATAACTGCATATGAGAATTAATAACTGCAATGTAAATCTCCATACTTCAAAAGCTGAGGTTGAGAAAGTACACTTCCCTCCTCAGCCTTCAGTTTTGACAGCATGGTTAAGAACTTGATAACTATGAATTACCACCATCAATCCGGTTTTGTTTTTCACATCATCCACAAGAATTCACAGCTCTCTGAGTCTACATGAAGTTTTTTTATCAAATAGCATGTTGAACAAGCCAACTCTTACTCTCTCAAAAAACACTGCCAAGAGCCAGAAAAGGAAAAGGCAAAACATGACAAAGAACTGCCAACACACTGAAAAGCACGAACAAAAAGCACTGCAAAATACAAGCATCATTTGTGGTGATTGGACATGATGACAAGTCTTGGTCATTGATCACCCATACAAAAAGAAATCAAAATGACTGTGCAACCATTATCCACCCAAGGGATCAAAACTCTGGTTCTGTCCCCTTGTACAGATGCCACACAGAAGTGAACATTCTACATATTATTACAAATATTTTCTATTTTTAAAACTGCTTGATGTAAAGATCACCTGACTAAATGACACAGTAAAAATGCAGTAAACTTCATACATCATCAATTAATGGGACAATCACTACAGGTTATATGGACCAAAGTAACCACATGGATGATCAAAAAAATCAGGCATATAGGAATTTTTAGAAGTAAAAGTAAGCAATTGAAACTGTGCAAACCAGAAAAATGACTAAGGATTGCAGCAACACTGCAAATAAAACTACAGGCTAACACAACTATAACATGACCTAAAGAACAAAAACTTCAAAATTACTTGATACTGAACCTAATCCAGTGAATGACTCTCAGAATCATTTTATAAGGTGAGATGATATTTCATCAAGGTGAGAAGATAAAGTGATTTTTCAATTTTGAGACTGTGGAGTATCAATTATTACAAATTTCATTTATAAAGTTAGTTACAGTGGATTTGACACTACCTCAACTCTTACATGAAACATCTGTAACATACACGAGGGATTTCTTATGTCTGCAGGAACTTACCAAGTGGAATGCCTTACTATCTGGTTTAACTTTATGTTTTTCCATATATTTGATAAGGCTGCAGTTGGTATACCTAGAAAAGGAAACAGAAGTGATATTTCCAATATGCAAATCATTGACACTGCAAAGTTTTCCTGGTAGCCACAAAACATATAAGAACAGTTTAGTCTCCCTGCAAATCCAATAAGAAGGGAAAAATCACAACTATCAACACCAGAGATTGCTTCAAAGTGAGAACTGCAAAAAGGCATGTTTCCCTCACATCCTTATAAAAGCATATCATACCCACACAAAAAGTACACTTTAAACCCACAAGCAGACAGCAAACCATCAACTGGATTTAAACTGCCTGGTAGCAATTTTACTACTACACTGTCAAATTGTGTGTATTTCTCATGACAGTGAAGATATATAATAAACTCATCTGAATGCTGTCCTGCAACCTACAGATTGCTACAAGAACATTCACATATTTACTTTTTTTTTTGAAGAGGAGCTTCAGTAAAAGGTTTCTAAATGGTTGCAATGGCATGGCATATGCAAGAAATGTATGTAACTATAGAGCCCCAAATGCCTCAGTACAGAAATCAGGCAACAGGGTGGCATTTTAAGTGCAGGTATTAGCCTGTGGCAATGTGACAGCAAAGCTGAAGGGCATTTTCTTCTTTAGTCACTGTAAGCTACCCTAGACACCAAACCTGACAATTATACCCACTGTCTGCTGGAAATGGTATAAGGTTACCAGACCCCTTTTAAGTAGCTATTACAGAAAATCGTTGCAAGTAGCACAGATTTGGAAACAGATGTGCTTTGACACACTGTGCTTTGCAAACTTCAGAGCTGCATGGGGTCTTACTGGCAC
This sequence comes from Passer montanus, assembly GCF_014805655.1. Classification (NCBI taxonomy): domain Eukaryota; kingdom Metazoa; phylum Chordata; class Aves; order Passeriformes; family Passeridae; genus Passer; species Passer montanus. Next base: position 3,117,236 of record NW_024368818.1, read on the forward strand.
CACCTGTTTCACACCTGCACCTTACCCTTTACAGCCTCTGGCTACTCTTCTGATCCACACCACCTCAACAGGCCAAGTTCACCATTATGAAGCAACTTTATTTTTCATTGTTCACAATCTAAGTCATAACAATTTCATAGTGCTTGTTTAGCATCTACACAGAAAACAACTTTAACTGCAAGAAATTTAGTGTAGGAAAAAGATATAAAATATACTTTATTAAGAAAGCTCAGCCCAGACTTACGTGTTTCTCCGGAAATCTTTCATTAAGGTTGAATGTTCTGGCATCTTTTTTATGTCTTCCCAATCTTTATCTGCAAAGCAGTATTAATTATTTTTTTCCCTTTCTCTCTGAGTAAAATAAGCATTTCCAACTATCTCCACAGCCTTGATATTTGTTGTTTTTTTTTTTTTTAATTCTGCTTCTCTAACCTTGCAGTTACTTATCTCTTTGTACTCCCTAGTTCCTATTCCTTCATCACCTCTTCACAATAGATCATACCAACACCTAAGAGGTTCCAGTTGCGTGCTGATTAACTCAAGAACTTGAAAAAAAGATGCCAACTACACTGGCCACAAAACAATGCTGAAGAAAAACACATCAGTGCCTGTGCTTTAACCCTTCAGGACTATTATTTAATTTATTTAGACACAGCTATGATCTCAGGACAGGAACACACCCTGTCTCCTTCTAAGGGATTCTCTGTTCTGACAGCACTTTTAGTAACAGGAAAATGCCCAGAGGTACTTCTCCAAAATAAGAAATACTGTTATTAAACAAAAAGTTAAGAAAAAGTAAAGTCTGCACACTCAAATGAGAAGAATCCACCTCAATGTAGACCAAGATCAAAATGTATTTTAAAATAGAACAAAAAGCTCACTACCAGCACCTAGCCTCAAATGTCTTAAGCTCCAACTCTTGAAAAGGCTTTGTGGGCAACTAATTTGGTTCAATTCAAATCTCTACTAAGTCTGATCCCTACTGCAGAACACTGAGTCTAAAAGCATTAAATAAATAAATAAATCAGAGGTAATTATTTAATTATTACTTAGTTAAACAAAAAATTCTCCTTTCCTATCCCATGGACAGGAGAAACTGTTTCAGATATGGCAAATGTCAATTAAAATGAAAAAAAAAAATGCTGCAATTGAATGGAAAGCATTTCTTGGTAAAAAACAAAGAACTCCAAAGGTCAAACACAGACCATTAGAAAGGATTAATTAATCCAATCAGAAAACCACAATGAGAGTATTATCTACTTATGTAAGCTATACAGAACCAATGTAAAACCCAAATGAACTAAGAAAAGTATAAAAGGGTAAAGTTCTAGTTCAAAACCAGAAGGGGACAGTATTGCTTGAAGAAGCAAAACTAAGGAGACAAAATGCAAAGGCAACATTTCCACGAATCCAACACAGCAGTACAGAAGCAATGAAGTACACACACACAAAAAAAAAGGCAAAAGCAAAAATAAGAGCATGTTTAATACCAAAATCCTAGAACCACCAAAAACATATAGACCACAGAAGTCATGTGAAAGGAAGAGGCAAATTTAACAAAAAAACAAAACCAAAAAAACATAATTAATAGTGGAGAAGGGAACAGTGAGGAGAAAGATAAACAAAAAGTAAAAATAAGGCCCCTGTTACTCTGACTCCTGCAATCATGTGAACACTAGAAGACAAATATCAACTGAAGAAGCAAGGCAGCTTGCATAGAAACAAAATATGACCAACACTGAGGGAAAAATGCAACAAGTGATAGCCCCACTGAAATTTATTTTGGTTCATACAACCAGTTCTTTCTTCCGGTTTGGAATAAAGAAATTTTTTCCTTTCCACCAGGGGGGAAAAAAATCAACACCCTCCATTACTTGTAAATGATACATTTAATCTGGCATGAGTTAAACAAATGTGTAATATTCACTAAATATATATATTTTTGCTTGGTTTCATATATCATTAATCACCTTCTAAATCAATAATCAGTACTGAAGCAATGTAGAAATATTCCTTCTCATTTTTAATCATCCACCATTAAATACAATCTTTTAAAATAATAAAGCATTGGTACATGTATACACAAAGATAACCCTATCATTAATAAAAGGGAAAATATCTAATTTGACCATTGGATTCTACATTTATAACTCATGAAATAAAGATTGTGTTTGAACAGCTTTGTTGCTTTGATCAGCTGCCACCTTCATATACAAAGAAAGCAATATGGATATCTTTCTTTGAACAGCGGTGATAAAAAAATACAGTATGTACCTGCAGGAAATCCCATTACATTGAATATTCTGTCCAGCTGGTCATGGTGATAAGGATTACTAGTTTTGATATCTTCTTGTCGGCAATGGAATATTGGCTCTGATGTTAGCAGCTCTGCAAATATACACCCTATGGCCCAAATATCTTTAAAAAAGGAGAACAGAAATAAAAAGAACAACAAATGAATCTTTCCAAAACCATCTGGATGAGGTAGAATGTTAGTGTTTAGCTTATCAGAGACGATAAAGTTCCTATATTGAAAATGTCCAGTTTCTATTGTGGAAGTGCAATACTTCCTCAACTTTTTGTTTTAGCTTTGAATGGAGGTACCCAATTCAGAAACTACGCAGGAGCTGAGAATAGCATACAAATTTTTGGGGGGTTTTTGAAGTGTAGTTACCACTTAACATTGTAAAAAATTAATGTGGTTAAGAACAAAAGTGAAGGAAACTATTGGGGTAATGGCCAACACACAAAACACAAAGAAAGAAAAGCCAACCAGCATCTTGCCCTTTTACTGTCCTGACCAAGAAATGCACAATTGTTTATCAAAATTTAAATAGTAAATTACCCCAAAAACACAAGCTGAAAAGTAGCAGTATTGGTATAACACAAGTAACACCTTGAAAGAGAGTTACATATAAATTGTTACAAGCCCACACACCTCACAACTTTTCCATAACATCCACTAAAAAAAAACAAAACCCAAACCCCACAACCTCTCTTTTCACTGTCGCTTTCCTATCTAACAATCAGATCTTCTGAATCTTCCCAGTTGTTTTCTCTATTATTCTCCAGCATATAAAAACAATTTTTAACTCTAAGTGGTGCTACACTGAGCCTTGAATGAACAAGGTCATAAACAAGGACAAAAGTAAATAATACAAACAGTGTAACTCCACTACTCAGTGTTTTTACACAGTCATTTTTTATCTACACTGAAAAAACTATGTACTAAAAGCTATGACTGCCCATGCAGTTTCACACACTGCAATCAGAAGAAATAGCAGTAAAGTGAGGGAACATGCAAATACAACAAATTAAGCAGTTTAAAGCAACATATAAAAATGTATCTGATGTATGAAAGAAATACAGCATTAACAGAAAAGTAAACAAGAATACATTTAAGGCATAGACATGAGAATTGCTGACAGAAACACAGATATGATCGCTACAAAAACAAAACGAGAAAGAGAGATTGAGTTCTGAGGAAGACTTTCAGGTTACAGAAACAACAGTCTGCTGACATACAACCTCCAAGTCTGTGCTGCTAGGGAAGCTATCTGCTCCAAGAATTGATTGCCAGCCTTTAACATATCTTTTAAACCAGGCAGCAAGAGAAAAACTTCCCAGTGCTTTTCCCTACAGTCTCTCTTCTTTCTATAGCAAAGCTGACCAATGCTGTAGAAGTGAATCTGATCTCCCTCCAGTTTGCTGCTGGGCTGCTCCTCGGTTCTAAAGCCCACAAAAGCTCTGGCCATCTGTCATCTGTCTTTGAAAAAGACACAGAGAGGCTAAAATGCAACTTAATTTTACATTTTAGCTTCAGTGCAGCCACAATATTCTCTGTTCTGTACGTTCTTTATTTCATACATTTATTAGACTAGGTAATAAATTTAATGCACTGTGCCTCACAGTCATCCTAATATGGATTCTACTAGCAGTTCAAAGATGCTTCCATATTTTTTATAGCCTCCAACAGCATTTATGAAAGTCTGTGTGAAAGCCACAAACTTCAATTGCATTGCAGGGCATTTGGAGCTAAAAACCAGCAATATATTTCATTTCTATATACAGCCTGAGACCACAGTAAACTGATCAATTTCTGAAAGATTAATGTTTCTTCAAGAAACAAGGAACATACCTTTAACTCAGCTACTGTCTTTTATTTAATTTATCAAAGCTTTAATATTTGGGTATAGTTTACATAAAGAACAGAACAGTACATTTTTGTGCAATTTACTTACCAATAGCTTTGGTATAATGCCTTGCTCCAAGAAGCAACTCTGGAGCTCGATACCAGAAGGTTACAACTACTGGATCCAAGTCTGCTAAAGGCTTCAGAGGTGAATTAAATAATCGGGCAAAGCCCATGTCAGCTGCAAAATTCAAAGAGAGATGCTTTAAAATTTGATGGAAACTAACAATCTTTTTTTTTTTTAACAAATTGATTGAGTTTACTTGTTAGCACTATCATCACTCCTAAATAAAATACAAAGGCAGACTGTAGCAGATATGAACTCTCTGAGCAGATTTTCTTTCTGTAGAAGTTACTGGATGGCATCACCTATGAAGTATATCATTATAAATCATTACTAACATGAGTCATTTACAACAAAGAATTAACCATTGTTCTGAAGAAGTGCATCAACTCCTCAGGACACTGGTAAATCCTGACTCATTTTACCGGATGTTCTATGGTAAAATACTCCCATTCGCACAGGATGTTTTTTCACAAAACAGCAATTTTTAAAGTAAACAAAATGCAGATTCTGAAAAGGTTAGAATGATTTATAATACATACGTGCGCATGAAAAAAATCTCCCTCTTCATTAAGTTAGCTATGGCAAGACTTCCTTCACACAAAAACAGCACCTAAGCCTAGAGCATCTGCCTCCCTGCTGATTTTTCTATCCAGATGCATTTCCAGTATCAATATACCAGTGCTGAATACCATTCAGGCTATGATTTCTAAATTTTGGTTGTGGGCATTATATCATTAAAAACTGCTTTCTAGAATTTGTAGCGTACAAGTGCCTAGAAAGTTGTCTGAACAACTAAATATAAATCATACAGGAAAAAATGGGCAGAGACTAAAATATGCAGGTTCTCCCATGAAACTGCTTTCCTGACCCACAACCCTAAATCCCAAGACAGAGTGACCCTATCATGTAGGGATATTCATATGCTGAGAAAGACTTGAATGAAATGAGATGAGTAGCTACCCTGAGGGAAAAGGACCTACATGCTCTAGCTCAATGAGGGAATACTGCAGTGTAAATATGGCTCTATAACTTGACTACACAATCCTTAATTATTTTTTTCATATGCATTCCTATTTATGATTGCTTTAATGCATTTAAAAAGAGAAACATTTTACAGTTTTCTACATTAAAATATCAATTATTCAAAATTGGTCAAGTCACTAATAACTATGAATAATAAGGAAAATTGTTGGCAAAAAGTGGATTTATGACCCAAAGTGACACAAAAAGCCTATAAAAATTATTTTACGTTAAATACCAGTTATGTATTTTTTAGTAAAATTAGTTACACTGTAATGTGGAAGCCCTTGGTATGTGTATAATTTCTGCATTCTTTTACTGCTGTGGCAACCTTAATTAAAAAAAATAAATCTACATTTTGATAACACACTTCAAAACCCAAGGTTCCCCTCCCTCTATCCCTGCTGGGAATGGATGGCTCAGAGGACTGGTGGCCCAATACAGAATCTTTCACCTGTCCATTAACAGAGTCTGACTTAATTTAGTTGTTTACTAAGTTATTCTCAAATTAATTCAAAACTATAAATTAAGAAATAAATGGGTGGTCTATGTGCAATTAATAGCAAGTAGTTGTGTACAGCAAATATCACCACCACTATCAAAAGGGAGTCCAGAGGATGACCTACGTGCTCTGTTTTGCAAGAAACCCTCCATGAGGAGTAAGGTAATATGAAGAAATTTTCCCTTCTGTTGTCCATGCTGTACCTGTTCTCTATGCAGACCTCAATCCCTACTGCCAACCTTAAAAGCTCAGAAAGGCATTAAAAACTTTCAGAGTAGGATCTGCAGAAGCATTCAACCCTGGCCCATCACTCCCTGGATTCCAAAGGACAAGGGAAGGCCTAGAGCAGCACTGAACGCTCCCACAAAATCCTACCCTGAATCATTCTACTAGTGACTAACAGTATAGCTCAAATCAACAAAACAATAAGAGAACAGAGCAACAATGCAGAAGAGTAATCTCACAAAAGAAAGCCAGAGGGAAGTGAAAAAAAAAGATGAACTAGCTTTAAAAAACCCTCCCGAATGGGGCTGTATTACCATGGCAAATGTAAACAGGCTATGCACTAGTATCACTGCCATAATAATGCAGAGCCTGGTACAGTTTATTATTGTTAGACTACTGTTAATTTTTATTTATGTATTTAGTTTAAAACAACTGAACTTCTACAAACCATCCTCTCACTGCAAATAGTAACTCCCACCAGAAAATGTTACAGCAGTGTGGAAGTGCTGGGTCCTTTCTATCCTGGTCCACCCCAGGCTAGGCATTTAACATTAGCTATTGGCTCTCACTAAACATTTTGGATGGATTTCTGTGGTTTCTGCACTTTTAAGGTCCCTTGTGTTCATCTCCAAGGGACCTGCCTATTCGTTCAAAAATATTTTGTAAGCTGAGTGCCATCTTTGATTCCATTATAAGATTTAAGGTTTGTAGCAATGAGTAGTTCTCTATTTAGATTTTTATAAGCAGCAGCAAGATGTCATGGCATTAGAGAAAAATGGAGGAAATTTTAAAATCCCATTTCTTTCTCCTCCTCTCCTCCTAGCTAGCTGTCATCTTTAACCCCACATCAAAATCCCCCGCCCCACACAAACACCCACTTAAGCAAAATATAATGACATTTTCCACTTTTTATTGATGAGGCTACAGCATTTCATTGTCAGAACTGGTACATGGGGCTAATATGATGAAGCCAGTCACTCAGAAAGCAGCACTTAGGCAATGTGCCCAGGCACATACTGGTATTACAGTGACTACTTTAGGTGGTACAACTGCACCTTCAGAACATTCTAACTTAAATGCTACACTGGGACTTATCAAAGATATAAACATACCAATTTTTACTCTTCCTCGCTCAGGACCTTCACCCATAACTAAAATATTAGCAGGTTTCTGTGGAAAAAAAAATAAATATACAATACATATACCACGATAAACCTAAACATTAGTCTCTGAAAAGTTAATTAAGCTTTGTTTTGCCAGTTTTAAACCAACTTTGTTTTGATAAAAATGACAAATTTCTCTGTCACAGTAATGCTGTGCAAGGAGCCAGACACAGGATCTCCCTGACTGCATCTTCCTCGCATTTCTTCTTGGCATTGCTGTGCTCCAGCAGTACATTCCCTACTGACACCCTGGTGTCCGTCCTCTGGCATGAGCTAGCAGCCACCAAGCTGCTGGGATTTCTACCCCAATTGCCCTAGATCCTTTCAGTGGGAGGCAGTCCCACTGCTGCCCACCACCCCAGCCACAGGGATGGGAAGCCAGCTCTACAGCAAGCTTTGCCCAGGGTTATTAGGCACATTCGCAGACACAATGCACATAAAAAATACACAAGTGAGATACAGATCAAACATTACCGTATCACTTGATACTGGAGAGAACACTCATCTAAATTCTTCCTATTTACAAGTGTTTACCAATTCACACAGCTGCAAAACTGGAAAGCACTGCCTTTATGTTATTCTTCTGTCTTTCCTTTGTTTCTTTTACTATGGAGGCAAGTTAAAGAACTGAGCTAGAGTTTGGCTGGTTAGAAACATGATAACTCACTTCATAACCCTCTATTTTCTGCTGTCCTGTTTTTCATAATCCATTCTCAGCATCTTAGTCACAGGATTCCTCAACTCCTAACACAGTTTATATAATGAAACCTACAGTGCTTACTTAGAGGGAAAAAAGTAAAGAAACAACTAAAGCAGATAATGTATGCCAGACTTGTTCTTAAACGGAGTGATTTAGATACCCATTCAATCTGTAAATCCTGGGCAAAACAGGGATTCCTATTCAGTTGTGGCCTGTAAGATTGTAATAAGGCTGAGTTACAGCTCTTGCTTTGCTTTTCCAGTTTAAATTGATCTGAAGGTAAGAGTACCTGAGCAAAACAGCTTAGACCACCTAAAAGTTAACATAATAAATCCTAGTATCTTTGTGTGATTTTCTAAACACATTCTAGGATATTCTCAAGCCTTCCTGAATCTATCAGGCTCTAATGTAATGTAAACACACATGAAAAGAAGCAGAAAACCACAATATGGTATTAACTTAGAAGTAATTGCTATTGTGTAAAAACCAGGTAGAAAAAATTAGTATTCGAGCAAAAATTTTCTTTGAAAAATTAAATTACTGTTGTTTGTGAAAGGCTGCAAAGTGGATTTCTGAAACTCTACAATCCTTGGACCAAATATGTAAAAACATTCTGAGGCTCTGCATTTCTAAGAACAGGTTAAGGATAGAAGATCTTATCAAAAATGTGGTCAAAAAAGGTAAGATATGCTTCATTGTCTTTCTAATAGCAAGAACAACAGATTCAGCTTGTGCTGTATTAGCTCTGTGATTTCCAGAAGAAACTGTTCCCCAAATCACCACCACCCCCTTTTGCTTTTTTTTAAAATAAAGGCATACACTCCAGGTAAGTACTGCTTCAACATTAAAAAATGCAGAATGTGGGCACGCTGTGATTTCCAGAAGAAACTGTTCCCCACACCACCACTACCCCCTTTTGCTTTTTTTTAAAATAAATACACTCCAGGTAAGTACTGCTTCAACATTAAAAAATGCAGAATGTGGGCACACAGCTCTCAAAGCATTCAATTTAGATTGCTTCTACAAAAGTCCTAGAAATAAACAAACAGCATACATCTTTAAATTCAGTTAGTGCTGAACTTTATGGCAATTCAATCTGCTAGGTATGAAAACACATAATTTCACCAAAGAAATCTTTCTATTGCTACACTGTGACTCAAAGAACAAATCCACATCTTTTACAAAACCTGCTTCCATATATATGGGGTGTTAAGCTACATGTCTAATTATCATGTTTTCATTAGAGTTAACAACACATTACACAGGCACCAGAATTTTTCAGATATATAATACATGGACATAATACATAAAGTACCATTTTCCCCCCTTCAAGTTCACAGGTTGATAATACTCTACAAAAATGCTTTTAAAATCCTCATTATATTTCCACCTTAAAATATTTTACTCTTTGGATTTTGGTAAGGACAAGAAGTCCTATTCAAACAAAGACTGTATTATACCATATGACTAATCAGCAGAGCACTGGGTAACAATTCCTGCACCAAAGATATCCTACCTTAAGGTCAAGGCAGGTAGAGATGAGAAAGCACAGTAAGACAGTACTGTGTCAGCAAAGTATCAACAGCTTGATTCACACTCAAATTTCAGAAGTTACAGAACATACTTAACAATAGAGACAATTTAGAAATCTGTGCAGGAGTACTGTAAAGCTGCAAAATAAAAACAAACCCTCAGTTGCTCTGGAATATTCAGTTCACCTTTTTCTAAAGTCACAAGTCCTTCACTGAAACAGCTCTGTTTGGAACACAAGATTTTTCCTACAGACAAAAATATTTTTGTATTCACATCACTGTAAAAATGCATCACAGTTTTAAAAAAAAACTAAATTAGAAGTCTCATTCTGGAGGCTTCCATTTCTAAAATCATTGTATGCATAGACTGGAACAACATTTTTAGGTCAAAAAATTTTCCAAACAAGACCATTCAACTTAAATTCAATAGGGGGATATCTACTAGAAATCAGTATAGAGATAGTATTGATAAATCTAAATACTATGTATTTTGAATAATCCCTGAAAAACACTCAAGTCCACTAACAGAAGTGAATACATGTGTCAGGAATTATCATTACAAGTATTTTAATCGAGTCCACTATCTGGAGGAAAAAAAACCCTGAACTCCCCCCCGGATTTGTCTTTTGGGGCAACTCATTACATATTAGAAATTTATTTGCAAAGAAAAATAAGCAGTCATTAGAAACAGAAGGGAGAAATTTGGATAAGCATTAGTTTAATTTGCTAACTTTCAGTTTAATTCTAATTATCCAGAGAAAACTGAAGTTGAAACTGCTTATTCAAATCACTTGGGCTGAGCAAGTGAAGCAAAATCTTTTACCAATTCTTATACTGTACTCTGAAAATACTCTACTTTAAAGCAGCTATAATTTTTTATAACTACAAATTACCAACTGAAGTCCCTAATTTTTGTACTAATAAAGACATAATTACTTTTGCCATTCAGTAAAATAATTTGTACATGCCAGACAAATGCAAATGAGAAACCTGTTATGATCCTAAACCAAATGTGAAGAGCCATGCAGTGATGTACAGCTGAGTATTTCAGAGACCAACACAAGTGTCTGGCAAACCTGTAGAACTAAATCCATGAAAAATCACCCTTCTCCTCCCAAACCCACCTCAGCAGCAGGGGGAGAATTCATTCTCATGAAAGAATGACCCTGTGACCATGGCACAGCACTAAATCTTATCTTGCCCTATATTTGGCTTTGTAGGACTCCTCCTTATGATTCCTGGACAAATCCTCATCTTGTGTATTTAATCACTATTACTGGTGAAAAGAGAACAAAGATCTCCACTGATACATCTTTAGGTACTTCTAATTTAACAATTATTTGCAAAGTGCAAAAAGAAATTATAAAAGGCAGGCTGATTTTAACCAAGGGAGGTAAAAACCTGAAGAGGTTCATAGATCTGTGAAGAACTTGAGACAGTCACCTTCACCCATCTGCCTGATCTCACACAATACTGCTCATGTTCATTCTGATCCTGAGGTCTCTGGTGATGAAGGCTGCACAATTCCCATGAAATCTTCTCTCTTTCACTCTTCTGCATTGCAGTGTTTTTCCTTTCCTTCTAATACAACAGACAAGGTTAGTCCCCTTGCCTCTTCTCTTCATTAACAAAAGGCAGAGGCAACCACTCCTTCACTGCAAGAACTTCCTACACAACTTCCTGGGACAAACATCTCTCTTCAGCCCTATCACCTAGATTTAAAAAACCTTAATAGCTCTCTCCTGCTCTGTGTTTCCTAGTAGGCTATTTTTTTTTTCTGGATGTATGCTCATTCTTGCTGATTTCCCCCAAGCTTTTCTGCCTTGGGCCACCCCTTTCTTTGAACTCCAGTGTTCCAAATTACACACTGCTCCTGCTGAGGCTACACTAATGCTAAATGCAGTGCAGAGATTGTTTACATGCCTTGCACAGCATCTTCCACTCTGTATGATCCCAGCATGGTATCCTGCCTCACTGCATAAGGCTATTGATTCATGTTAAGGTTACCAGCCGTGCATTTTCTTCATATCTTTTTGGCAGGACTACTACTTTGACCAAACGTTGCAGTCAGACACTGCCTCTTAACATAAACACTGAAAATGTTTATGTTCTTTCACAGAGGGGAAACTAGACTTCAGAACTTATGTGAATTGCTGTTTTGAAGGCAAAAATGCAAACAAAATTTAAATTATACCAGTCTGTGTCATGATGAGATATGACAAAAAAGAAAAAAACCCCTCATTCTTGCTGCTCAGAGGAAGTTATTGATAGGAGCAGGAGATGATTATTTATTCCAAATTTGTATACTAGGTATCTGGAGCCGCTGTCTGGCCAATGCCAACCTCTGATAAATTTCAACAAGCAAAAAATTCTCATGCCTTTTTACATCAATCTGCAAAGATGCTAGTTGAACAATTTGGTATCCCACTTACTGATGCCACTGGTGCCCAGATTGCCAAAGGGATGGCATTGGCTTAGGCACCGGTGTTAACCCAAGAGGTACCCAACCTTTGCAATTATGGCAAATGGATGTAACACATGTAGCAGAATCTGGCCAGAAGAAGTTTGTGCATGTCTCATGCTCCTGGAAAAGTATTTTGGTGTTAGGCTCTCCTTTCACTAAGCTTTACTCACCAAAGCATTTTTGGAAAGGGCATTTTTGGACAGCTTAGCTATTGCAATTTTTGACACTTAGTACTTTAAGCATCAAACCAGGTCTACAGGAACTATCACTCCACATAGGTTTTGCTACTAGTCCATTTCTGAAATCACCAGTTTTCAAAGACTGATTTTAAATGTAGGCATCAGTGAGTAATCTAAACTGCTTTGAATTACCCATTATGGTATTATAATGTTGATGCTACCTCCTCCCCATCCACATTATTAACTGTGTGCAAAATTTCTATGTGTACTAATGAATAGACTCATACTCTTTACACATCCTTTTAAATGTACCTTTTAATAAGGTTTTCATATAATCCCAACCAATTTTCATTTGGATAATCCAATACTTATGAGTTTGGCTCCTAAAACATTACTCTCTAGAGGATTCACAATGATGGGGTGAGTCACACCAGTGGTATTTGGTAACTCCTGGTGTTTGTGCATCCTTACTGGCTGTGAGACCAATTTACAGAACTGGCCATGCCATCCATTTGCACCTGTGATGAGCCATTATAACTTTTAAGAACATAATACTGGTTTTCAATTTTAAAAAAGAGCAGGTTAACTTTAAAAGAACAATACTAGGCAAAGGGCTTTTATCCTTAAATTATTTTGCTTTTGCAACTATGACCTCAACAATGATTCTATTATGATTTATAGTGAATGGCTATAAATCATAATTTATATTTTAGATTTCAAAGTATCATACTAAACAATATAGGAATTATAATCTATATTAAACAATATAGATTTAAAACCACAGCCCCACAATCATACAAAACCATAACTGAACTTTTTCAGCTGTACCTGTGAAGCATGAAAGTGCCTGTGAAGCATGAAAGACAAGTAAGTTAAAAATGTCTTGCTGAGAAGAAAAAAATCAAAAAGGTTTTGAAAGACAACTGCAAGGGCTTAGCAAGTTACAGGCTGCTCAGAGGAACATTTTTGTGGCACGGTGGTAGAAATTGCAATATACTAATGTGATTTATCACTTCCCAGTCAGGTCTTCTGACAAGAAAAGCTGTGCAGCAAAACCTACTAGCCTTCAGCTTGGCTTGCAAAACTCACACCAAATCTCAAAGTCTCACAAAAGATTCAATGTTTATACTTCTCCAGCACATCTCTAACAACCTTGTTCATTGTCGAGCAGTCATAACCAACGTCAAAATATTTCCTTATTATCAAGGTGGTATTGATCCTTCACTGCATTCTTAGGGACTGGAACTGTCTTTTTGGATTAGCTTACAGTTAGAGAAAATAATTTAATTTTCATTCCAAAATAATTCAATTTTCTTTCCACTTTAACAAAACTGACTACTTCAATACTAAACAGAACTCTAGCACAATAGCAGTGACAATATAACCTTATTCAAATGATAGTATCAGCACTTTTCTGATGTTAATTGCTTTCCTTGAATTCAAAGATGTGAATTTTCTTTTGCAACTCATTGGGGCTTTAAACTACATTATAACCAAAAGACCACCACAAACACAAAACAAATGGCTCCAAAACATGTATTGAATCTAAACATTAAAATATTCTTTTTGATTACAGAACACACAAATTGTAAAATCACTGGAAAATTAAGAAAGCCTATTTTAATGTAATACTTCCTGTTCATTATCTTCTTATATAGAAGATCCCAGAGTTCTTTAAAATAAATAAATTGAGCATCTAAATAAAATTATCTTTAAAACTAAGAGCCATTAAAATTACCAGTAACAGCCAAACAAAAACAAACCTCTAAATTATCAAAGCACACATGTCCAAAAATTTTAAAAGTACAGGAAGTATTTGGATAGGATAGAAAATAGAGGGATGCTGTATCTATGCCAAGGGGGCCTTCTGCTAGTTACCATCAACCATATTTTATCTCTGTTTCAGCCTGATGAAAGCTGTTAGTCTCACTACTGTGTTTTTAAGTTCTGAACACACTCCAAAAATTTTCTTTCTCTGCTGTCACTCAATTGCTGCCAACTTGGGGCACTGCAACTTATTAAAACCTTGCACATTGCCTAATACACAGACTTTTCTCACTTTCACAGGAACTGAATTCAAGCCGAATAAAAAAATTAATTACTCTTTTAAGGCCAACTCTTTCACTCCCTAGAAAGGTCAGCAGAAGCAGCAGGGCACAACTTTCTGTACCAAGCCTCAAAGCAAGGAAAGGTGGGTATCACAGGCAAAAAGACTATTACAGCAGGAAAATCTACCATGTCAAACATCATTAACACATCATTCAAAAGTGTAGTAAGAAACTTAATACATTAAAATGAACATTCCTGAAGAAATGTATTTCCTGTGGGTTTTGCTACAGCAGCAATTACTCTGTCCACAGGTTAGAATGACTCTGGATGCTGTGGACACATCAGATCAGGATCAAATGCAAGAGGACAGCCTGCTCTGAAACGAGTTTTTAGGTACTATGTTATTCTATATATAATTCCACCTCCCTTTTAAATTCAAAGTTCTGCCTCACAAGTAAGGATTTAAAATGTGCAATAAAAACCCAGTAGTATTTTTGCTCAGTAATTTCGTTGGAGCAGTTTCCATAGGGTGACAAGCATTCAGTAGTACTGTAATCTCACACATCCCAGAACTTTCATACAAAGGCAGAAAATTGTCTTATTTACTCTTTGGTTTACATGCAACTGTGTTAACCCATGCCATTTTCTTTAAAAGCCCTATTTTGTTGCTGTTTTTCATTTAAATAATACTATCATTACTCCCATATCACCCTACTTGTACGGACTATAAACAACTCCTCTCTGTTCTGGATTAGCAAAAATACCAAAGGTGAAAAGCCTATGTAACTTACTACTATGCACTTTCCAGTGGTTGCATGGGCTTTGCTTGTGTTAGAGCACTTTGTGTACAGAACAAATACAGTATTTCAAACTACATCCTAAGTAACTCCTTCTGCATCACTCATATTCACAGTAAAACAGATGAAGTTGGGAGTTCATCAAGAATAAGCTTTTACATTGGATAAGCATGTCCTATTCATATTGTTACTCTAAAACTCCTTGGATTAGAGTTACTCAAAGGACTGATTTCTTATCGTCTTGTCCTCTATATCATGAATATAAATCACTCATACAGAATCCTGCATTTTCTTTGTACAGCAGACTGCAGTCAAAACACTATTGTGGCCATTTCCTATATTTTGAACAACCCATACTCCTAACTTTCGCAGCATTTTATGGTGTAATAACTTTTCCACAACCTTAACAAGATACTTAGCAGTAAAAAATTCAACAAAACTAAAGTTCAAACTGCATTTAGGTGTCTCTAAAATCATATCCTAGGGTTTTTACTAAATCCTACCAAAGGGTTTTTATTGACTAAACTTACTTTAAAGGTATATTTGTGATCAAAAAGCTTCTGGTCCTCCATATTTCTCTTAGGTCAGAACCACAAGTAATGCTGGTATTTTTTCCAGCTGGCTAGTGCCTTTATGGCAGGAATTAGATCTGAAGTTTCTAGCACACCTTTCCTCTGCAGAATTCTTACCTCTATTTGTATTTACATATATAGATAAGAGAGTTTCTGCAGCTAGTTTAGTATAACTACTGAGATGACTAAGTTTGCCTTCAAACAGTGAAGGATTAATTACACTACTCTTTTGAGCACCACAGTCAAGTATCTGGCCATCTTGGAAAAGCACATGAAAAAACCATAACAAAAGAACAAATTTATAGCTACAGAAAAGAAAGAAATCTAATACAGTCTGCCTAGTAGTTGACGTATATTCATTCCTCAATGGATCATATATATACAGATAGGTGTAAGTAATCATCTACAAATTATATTCCTCAATACATTACTTAAATTACACCATTCTACTTCAGTTGTCAATTTACTTAAATGACCTGGAATTTTAAAAAGTGAAAATATTTCTAAGCTTGAAAAAAGCAAAATAAGTATTTCAGCATTTGTCCCTGGTTCAACTACCAATACACTTCTCCCAGAACATGCCCTCCTCTATAAGACATTTGCTTTTCATGACATTTGAAAGAAACAGTCTGTTTTGATACCACATCTTTTTACCAAAAGTACCTGAAATTTGCTAACAGATACAAAGGTCACTTGAGGAAACTAAGAGCCAGCATGCCTAGGTAAGCTGTGTCTTCTTAAGCAATCACACAGTATCAACATAGCAACATCATTTTATTGTAAAACATGCAACACAACTTGCATTTTCTAAACTATTTTTTCCTAGAGACTGTGGAAGCCAGGATATCATTTTGCATATCTACAACTCTAAAGCACCACTTTGTCTCCAGCTTAAAAATCAATATGCAATATGAAGACACGTATTTCTGGTGCTGTAATTAAATGCATATTCCACCAGACAAAGACAAACTTCCCAAAGGCACAGACAAGGCCTGTATTGATTACATACCCTGTAAGGTAAAGATGCAAATGGTTATAAAGATCAGTTCTGAAACATTCAATTTAGTCCTCAAGGGCTCCAGAGGAATGAGGAAAAATACTCAAATTTGGAATTTCCCTTTTGCAACAGTTTTCACTGCCAGTTTTAACTGGTCCAAGACTGCTGGTTAAAATTATTCCATGTACAATGATGTAGAAAATGTCAGGGAAAAAAATTGTCTGCTTCCATTGCTTCTTGTGTCTGACAGTTCTGCAGCAGATACGGCAAAAATATCTCACTAAAACATCAATAATCACATAATGCAATTTCATGACTACAAATCCTCATCTGTGTTGCACTTGTCTGTCCCTAACATATCTGGTGGCAGTTCAATAAGCAGTCTTACTTTTTCCATTTATTTTCTGCACCTTGTACTTCTTTCATGTAGAAGTCTACAATGATTTCAGAATACCAAATTCTGAGACTTCACCTGCACTTTGTCTAGGCAACAACAGTGTCCAAATACTTTTGTCCAAGTTTGGTCATATCATGAGCATGGTAAATTAGCAAAGCCCCTCTTATAATACATATATTGTTCACCTTGACCTCCCCTTTAAACTTTGGACAAAGATTGTATATACTCTAGTTTCAAAACAAAATATATTCATCAACAGGGAAAATAAAAACCTGTTGTCAGCATTACTGCCAGTTTTAAACATGAAGGTTGTAAGAAATGGGTTTTATTACCACACAGGATTAATTATTTTGAGAATTATTGGTAAAGAAATACTAACTAGCTAACAAGAAGAAAATCTAAATTTAGGTTCCACCATAGAAAATGTAAGTCAGTACCCCAGACACAATGATATAGTCAGAACTTTTGGAAACACCTGCTGAATATATTGAAAGGCTAAAAAAAATTACAGATAGGGCTGGACTTCACAATCAAGCAAATCTGGCTTTGAATAAAAGCAGCAATCTAAGAGAGGTAGATTTGAAAAACCTGTACCTGGAATAGAGATTTCTGACCTTTCCTTGCACCCCCGCTTTCACTTAAATCAAGAAAATAAATGAGCTTTTCACTTGCAATCAGAAAAATATCCATCAAATGTTCCTCTATTCAGCACTTCATCTTTTCATAAATTGGAATCTAACAGCATTGTGTGATAAAAGATTATCAAATAACTTTTAGGACTGATTTAGCATTTTTGCTAAACACCGTTTGCTTGGATAAAAATTTTCAAGTGTTATCTGTTGATCTCACGTATTACATAAATTTTGGAGTCTGTACTATTCTTTCGCAATCCTTACTTAAAACTTGTTAAACGGTCTTGCATTTTCTTGTAAGTTCTAAGGCTAAAGATGATCAATCTGTAAAAAGCTATGAAATATTACATTCAGATTCAAAAATTGCTTGAAAGAACATAGCCTGTGAATTAATGCAAAATAAAATCTTTTCACTACCTTTAAAGACTGATTTATAAAATCTGCAGGAAGTCTTGCATGAAGGCCCAAACACAAATGGAAGAACAGACTGAATAGTTTCTTTCCATTTATATTCTCCATTTGATCTTAGTACTGAGCACCTTCAGCAAAGAATGAAAAATATAGGCCTGACAGCTTAAGGCTTGGGTATATCTTTCTAAGAGATACTGCCATTACACAAAAGTTTCATACCAAACAATTGATGATCCAGTAGAAGTATATCTTTCATTTTTTCACCACACAGCTTCCAGAAATGTTTTAGGGAATACATCACCTTATTCCTCAGGAAAAGAAAATGGCACCATGTCATACCTCTCATCATACTGCAGTCAAGATACATTGCAAAAATGTCCTGCTGCACTTCAAAGATTGGGTATTTCACTGTTTTCTTCACACTGTTCCTTATTCCTTGGGAGCTATTTGATCTTTCATACTCATCTTACACCTGCTTCCACATAACCCACCCTTTGTATCTGGCATCTCTTCTCTTGATTTGTCATGAGCTGGATTTTAGACTTTGAAAGAGCAGTAATTTAATTTTTCAAGACAAATCAAATGGTGAAAATACAACTCATCCACACAATGGCTAAGGCTGGAAGGCACTACTGGAAATCATCTGCCAGCTTGCTGAAGGTGTGCTCTATCTCACTGCTCAGGTTTCTGATGACGATGTTAAACAGCACATAGCTCAGAATCAGCCCCTGGGACACTCCACCAGTGACTGGTGTCCAGCTCAACTTGGTGGCACTGGTCACACTCCTTTGAGCCCTTCAACTCATCCTGTTTTCAGTGCCCTTCACTGTGCACTTCTGGTGGTGCACACTTGTCTACAAGGCCGGATGGGATGCAGAGCTGACAGCCTCACTGAGGTAAGCAACAGCCACCACTGCTAGCCTGTCCATCAGCTTGTCACTGAAGGCCTTCAGGCTGGCCAGGCACAATCTCCCCTCTATAAAAATCCATGCTGACTACTCTCAATCACCGTGATATCTTCCAAATGTTTGAAAATGGCTTCCAGGAGGATGTGATCCATCACCTTTTCCAGTGATCAAGGCAAGAGCGACTGGGAATGTAATTTCCCAGACCCTCCTTGAAGAGTGGAATGACATTTGCTTTCTTCCCCTCAGGAGCTTCCCCTGATGGCTATGACCTTTCAAAGAGAGTGGTCCCACAATTATTTGCATATATGAATATGAAGCACAAGATTTTATATCTCTCTATGGGCTTCTCTATAGTGAACTCAAAGATCTCTCACTACTTTTCCAACTATACAGCTGGTAGCACTACAACAATATGCTCTATTTCTACCTTTAAATCTGCATTTGTATAAAACTGACAGACATTATTCAGTCAAAAGTTTCACCTAACAAGCTATTTTTCAGGGTTTTTTGGGTTGCTTCTCTTTTTTTTTTTTTAATCACTGGCATGAACACCAAATACTGAAATTTTGCAGTCTCTTTTGATAACTTCTACATTTTCATTACTTACTGGTTTGAAAGTGTAATCTAATACATTAAAAAAGTGCTCAGAAAGGCAGGCAAGGGAGTAGTCATGCTCCCTGTAAACAGAAAAACTGAGAAACACTAGCTAATATTATTTTAACCACCGAATATTTAGAACTACAGTGAAGTACAACTCACAGGAAAGCATGTGATTAGAAGCACATGCAAGAAAATGAAGTTCTGCCAGACACGCTGTTCTTTTGTGATCTCATGAAAGTACATACCTAATGAAAAACACCTTGGAAATAAAAATCTTGGGAAATGTAAGAGCTGACAACCAGAAGAGTGATTGGGTTTGGACTGCTGGGAGTTTTTTTCTCCTCTGAAAGCAAATCATCAGCAAGTCATTATAATACCTTCTGGGAAATAACACCTATTACTTGTCGATCTACTTAAGAGTAGAAAATCACCCTACTTTTTAAAGCTGTAAACTTATTTCTCGTAATGTTCACTATTATTACTTTCTTCTTTTCAAGGATTTAGGTTCACTCTTTCAAATGACCACAGCTTTGGAAGTTTTATAGGAAGACAGAAGAACATTCCTGTATTTCTGAAATAGTCCTTTAATATTGACAGGGAGACATCGTTGGATTCTAGAGTTCTAACAAAGAAAAATGTAAATTGCCAAGGTAAAAGTTCCACATATTTACCTTTGCCTAAAGGACACATTTAAGTGATTCACTTTGTGGAGCCTGGAAAGTAACAGCTCCTGTGTACAAAAAAAAAAAAAAAAAAAAATTGGGGGGGGGTTTTTCCTATTTCT